>NW_026057589.1:9616089-9926083 GCF_023721935.1 Panthera uncia | reverse complement strand
AAGAAAGAAAGAAAGAAAGAAAGAAAGAAAGAAAGAAAGAAAGAAAGAAAGAAAGAAATCTAGGAAACAAATATTAGGGGCTTAGCTTTGTTATGCTTGGATATAAAAATGAATAAAAATATGCAAACAAGATAAAAATTTTATTATATCTTCCAACCTTTTCTTTCATTAATCAATGTAATCTAGTTAGTACATGCCATAAAGCTATGACATATTACAACCTACTCATTTTCAAGATCAAATTTAAATTCTTACAAAGCTCTAACTTTTCAAATAAGAATTAATTGTTCCACATAGAGGTACACATGCACACATGCATTGTAGCAAAGATTATACTTAGTGATGAAAAGGAAAGGATTTCCTTGAAGATGAAGAATGAGAAAAGGATACCCACTATCAGCTCTACTGTTAATCACTGTAATAAAGGTTCTAGTCAGTATAGTAAGAGAAGAAAATGAATTAAAAGCTGTAAGGACTGGAAAGGAAAAAACAATACTATCATTATTTCCAAGAAACATAATTGTGTATAGAGAAATTCTGTAAGAATTCAGAGATAAAATAGCTGAATTAAAGATAAACTTATTGCATTTATGTACACTAAAAACAATTAGTATTTAATATTAATATTTAAAAAGCAACCACATGACTTCTCTTTCTAGCATTATGGCTGTCTGAAAGCCCTTAGGGAGCCTCACTATTTCAGAACAACTATATTGCTGAATGTGGCACATTCTTAAGGCATCATCGGTCTCACAAGTTACAGGAATTCAAAGCACAGGATTTAACGCTGTCCACCAAAAACCTTTAGCTGAGGTCAGAGCAACAGATAGTGAGGAAGCATAAAGTTACCCTGAAAGAAAAGCTGGTTGAAGCACTCCTATCAACATACTGAGACTTGGGCTAGCAAGGAAAAAGGAAGTTGAGCCTGAGACTTCTGTGAAAAACTAACACCCTCTAGGAATGCAAGCTGGTGCAGTCACTCTGGAAAACAGTATGGAGGTTGCTCAAAAAACTAAAAATAAAACTACCCTATGACCCAGCAATTGCACTACTAGGCATTTATCCACGGGATACAGGTGTGCTGTTTCCGAGGGACACATGCACCCCAATGTTTATAGCAACACTATCAACAGTAGACAAAGTATGGAAAGAGCCCAAATGTCCATCGATGGATGAATGGAAAAAGAAGATGCGGTATATATAAATGGAGTATCACTCGGCAATCACAAAGAATGAAATCTTGCCATTTGCAACGACGTAGATGGAACTGGAAGGTATTATGCTAAGTGAAATTAGTCAGAGAAAGACAAGTATCTTATGACTTTACTCATATGAGGACTTTAAGAGACAGAACAGATGAACATAAGGGAAGGGAAACAAAAATAATATAAAAAAAGGGAGGGGAACAAAACAGAAGAGACTCATAAATATGGAGAACAAACTGAGGGTTACAGGAAGGGTTGTGGGAGGGGGAAATGGGCTAAATGGGTAAGGGGCACTAAGGAATCTATTCCTGAAATCACTGTTGCACTATATGCTAACTAACTTGGATGTAAATTAAAAAAAAAATAATAAATAAAATTTTAAAAAAAGAATTAAAAAAATAAGTAAATAAATGTAGTGGACTCTGGGCAAAAAAAAAGAAAAAGAAAAACTAACACCCTCAAGAAAGGTAAGAGACTGCATGCATTTCTTGGCTCCAAAAAAAAAAACCTTCTAAAGAAGTATATCCACAAATTAGGTCTCAAGGAGTCCCATTGATTAAGATTAAAAAGTGGGGCTCCCAGGAAATCATCAATAAGCATATCAGAAGGGAACACTCTATGAATGAAAGACAAAAAAAAAAAAGCAAATGTAAGAGTCCGACCCTTGAGGTATGCAAACAGGGTACTTTCAGATACAGAATAGAGAGCCATATATGGACAAAAATGCTTAAAGAAATAAGAACACTGTTTCACTGATAAGAAAGCAACAAGAAGATATCAAGAATTAGATAAATTTGAAAGAAAAATAAATTGAACTTGATTTTTAAATGTGGCTGTTGAAATAAAATACTAATGGGTGAGTTAAAAACCAGAATCATGCTGATTGAAGGGAGAATTCATGAAATGGAAAATGCATATGAAGAAATTACCAAGAATTTAAAGACAAGATGGAGGATATAAAAGAGGTATTCAGAGGTAGAGAGGATGGAATAAGATATATTTAAATGGAATACTTGTGGGGAAAAATAAAAGAAAATGGAGGAAAACAAGGAGTTAAAATGGCAGAGCAGCATGGAGACCCTTAGTCTGTCTTGTCCTTAAAATGCAGCTAGATCAGCACCAAACCATCTGCACACCTAGGAAACTGATCTGAGGATTAACACAACAATCTGCATAAATTGAGCCCAGAACTCAGTAGGTACGCAGTGCTGAGAGATGAATTAGGAGAGAGAAAAGCCATGGAGAGTAGGGAGCTTTTTTTGCCGAGAGAGGACAGAGAAAGGGGGAGAACGTGGCATATTGGGAGTGCAGGACAAACACTCCTCCCCCAAAAGTAGCTGGAGAGAAACAAAGTGAAAACATTCTCAGGGGACTAAACAAGAAATATGTTCCCCAAAACCACTGACAGGAAGAAAGCAAAGGGTTTCAATACCACCAGGAATCTACAAACAGTGGAGGGCAGACAGGGTCTAGAGTTCCAGAGCTCAGTGCCTGGCAGTGCTCTGGTGAGGAAGTAGGGCAATTCCCCAGGGATTGGTGTCAGGGTCTGAGGGGTCCATGTGCCACATGAGGAGAAACAGTTCCCCTGTTTGGAAACCATTTGGTAGAGGCCATAAAGCTTCCCCACAGGCAAAGGGCCCAACAGACCCCAGAGAGCAGCCACATTTGCTAGTGTTGGAACAAAGATACCAGAGTTCACTGAAACCTGGATGCGGATGTATGTTGTGATTTGCCATAATCTCTGAACCTCTACCACTGCATGATTGCACAAACGTTTTCTGGGGCAAGCTGGCACCCAGCCATGGTTCAGTGGGACCCTCCCCCAGAGAATCAACACAATCCAGGTCCAAGCTTCAGGGGTCTTCTCAAGTATGGGGTTTTGAAACACAACCCCATCTGAGATAAAACTCTGGAGGGAGGTGCCACATGGCAGGCAGATGGCTTGGGCACAGACAGGGTAGAGGTGGGGAGTGGACAGTGGCCTGAGACAAAGGAGGGGTGCTTGATCTCTGATCAGTGAGAGCCTGAAGTGCCTGTGCCAGAGACTAGGGAGCTGGGTAAACCCATTTGCACCTCTCCCACACATGCACATACTCGTACACATGCATGCACACCACATTGATCCACTCTAGTAAGCTAAGCAGCTCCACTTAGTGGAGAACAGAGCCATTACACCAAGCTCCACCCAACTATACTCTCCAAGCACATCCCCTAGAAGACCAGCACAAGTCCTTCCACCTTCTTAGTGTACAGAGTATAGAGTGCTTCATAGTTTCAGTTCTAGGGAAAACTGGATGTAAATTCCTTTGGGTTTCATTCTGTTTGCTGGTTCATTTATTCATTTTTATTTTTTGTGTGTGTGTGTTTTTTTTTGCTTTTGTTTTTGTTTAAATTGGTTTTTCCCCCCCTTTCTCTTGGATACAAAAAATTTTATTTTAATTTTTTAAATTACTTTTATTTTTTACTTTTAAAATTCCTTTTATTCTATTCATTTTCTTTATTTTATCCTATTTTATTCTATGTATTTTTTAATTTTTTAACTTTTTCTTCCTCTTTTTCTTCTTTTCTTTCCCTTTTTTCTCTTTTATATCAAGTTTCTTTCAACAAGCAGACCAAATTACACCTAGGATCTAGCTTCCTTTATTTGACTTTTTGTTTTGTTTTTAATTTTTTATTTTTTAATTTTTAGTTTTATTAAGTGTTTTCTTCCTCCAAAATGACAAAATGGAGGAATACACCCCAAAATAAAAAATAAGAATAAACGACAGCCAGGGGCTTAATCAACACAGATATAACCAAGATGTCTGAACTAGAATTTAGAACCAAGATAATAAGAATACTAGCTAGAGTTGAAAAACACATAGAATCCCTTTCTGTGGAGATAAAAGATGTAAAATCTAGTCAGGATGAGTAAAAGGAAACAGAAACAAAGACAGAAAACAAAAAAGAAAATGGCAGACTTAAATCCTAACATAATCAATCATTATATTAAATGTAAATAATCTACATCTATTTGATGTGTATCAAATAAAAAATAGATTGGCAGTTTATAAAAAAAAATTACCCAACTAAATGTTGTCCAAAAAGAACTCATTCAAACGTGTTACAGTTAGGTTGAAAGTAAATGGGTGGAAAAAGATATAAATTTAGTCACTGCTGCTTTTTTATATCAGATAAAGTAGAGGTTAAACCAAAAAAAGAAGGTAGAATGCCACGACAGCAAGGATGGATGAAGCAGAGCACCGAATCAGCAATACAGACAAAATTATGGAGAATAATGAAGCAGAAAAAAGGAGGGATACAAAGGCAAAGAGCATGATACAAGACTTCGAGAACTCAGTGGCTCATTAAAAACAAATAATATCTGCACCATAGGAGACCCAGAAGATGAAGCGAGAGAAAAGGGGAAGAAGGTTTATGTGAGTAAATTAGAGCAGAAAACCTACCTAATCTGGGGAAGGACACAAACATCAAAATATAAGAAGCACAGAGAACTTCTATGAGATTCAACAAAAACCAACCATCACCAAGGCAGATCAGTCAAATTTACAAAATACACCAACAAGGAAGGAATTATGAAAGCAGCAAGGGAAAAAAATTCTTAACCTGTAAGGGAAAACATATCAGGGTCACAGCAGACCTGTCCACAGAAACTTGGCAGCCCAGAAAGGAATGGCAGGATATATTCAACATGCTAAATCAGAAGAATATGCACCCAAGAATTCTTTATCCAGCAAGTCTGTCACTCAAAAGAGAAGGAGAGATAAAGAGTTTCTCAGATAAACAAAAACTAAAGGAGTGCATGACCACTAACCAGCCCTGCAAGAAATTTTAAGAGGGACTCTTTGAGAGGAGAAAAGATGAAACAAAACAAAAAAGACCAAAAGCAACAAAGATTAGAAAGAAGCAGAGAACATCACCAGAAATACCAACTCTACAGGCAACCCAACGGCACTAAACTCATACCTTTCAGTACTCACTCTAAATGGTTACAAAAACAAGACTCATCCGTATGCCACTTACAAGATACACATTTTATACCTAAAGGCACCTGCAGATTCAAAGTAAGGGGATGGAGAACCATCTATCATGTTAATGGTCATCAAAAGAAAGCTGGAGTAGCCATACTTGTATCAAATGAACGAGATTTTAAAATAAATACTGTAACAAGAGATGAAGATGGGCATTGTATCATAAGGGATCTATCCACCAAGATCTAACAATTGTAAATATCTATGTCCCCAATGTGAGAACACCCAAACATATAGATCAATTAATCACAAACATAGAGAGACTCATTGATAATAATACCGTAATAGTAGGGGACTTCGACACCCCACTTACAACAATGGACAGATCATCTAAGCATAAAATCAACAAGGAAACAATGGCTTTGAATGACATACTGGAAGGAATGGACTTAACAGATATGTTCAGAACATTTCAACCAAAAGCAGAATATACATTCTTCTCAAGTGCTCATGGAAAATTCTCCAGAATAGATCACATACTAGGACACAAATCAGCCCTCAAGTACAAAAAGACTGAGATCATACCTTTCATATTTTCATACCACAACACTATGAAACTTGAAATCAACTACAAGAAAAAATTTGGAAAGACCATGAACACTTGGAAATTAAAGAACATGCTACTAAAGAATGAATAAGTTAACCAAGAAATTAAAAAGTACATGGAAGCCAATGAAAATGATAACATGACAGCCCAAAACCTCTGGGATACAGCAAAGATGATCATAAAAAGGAAGTATATAGCAATCCAGGTCTTCCTAAAGAAGGAAGAAAGGTCTCAGGGGCACCTGGGTGGCTCAGTTGGTTAAGTGTCTGACTTCAGCTCAGGTCATGATCTTTGGTGCATGAGTATGAGCCCTTTATCAGGCTCTGTGATGACAGCTCAGAACCTGGAGCCTGCTTCAGATTCTCTGTCTCCCCCTGTCTCTCTCTGCCCCTCCCCCACTCCTGCTCTCTCTCTCCCTCCCTCTCTCTCCCAAAAATAAATAAACATTAAAAAGTTTTTTTAAAAAGAAGGAAGATATGTCTCAAATATGCAACCTAACCTTACACCTGGAAGGTGTAAGGAAACTATCTGTCTTTGCTGGAAAAAGAACAGCAAATAGAGCCTAGAGCCAGCAGAAGAAGGAAAATAATAAAGATTATAGCAGAAATAAATGATATAGAAACAAAAAGAAACAGATCAATGAAACTGAGTTGGTTCTTTGAAAGAATTAATAAAATTGATAAACTCCTAGCTAGATTTATCAAAAAGAGAAAGGACCCAAATAAATAAAATCACAAATGAAAATGGATAGATCACAACTAAAACCACAGAAATATAAACAATTAGAATGTTTTTTGTAAGTTTTTCTTTTAATTTTTTAAGGTTTATTTTTGAGAGAGAAAGAGAGAGTGAGCAGGAGAGGGGCAGAGAGACAGGGAAACATAGCATCTGAAGCAAGCTCCAGACTCTGAGCTGTCAGGACAGAGCCCAATGCAGAGCTCAAACTCATGAAGCACACGTTCATGACCTGAGCTGAAGTCAAATGCTTAACCAACTGAGCCACCCAGGTGTCAAAAATATAAGAGAATATTATGAAAATTATATGCCAACAAACTGGGCAATCTGGAAGAATGGGAGAAGATACTTGCAAATGACATACTGGATAAAGAAAAATCAACATCCTAAAAACAAATCATCCAGTGAAGAAATGGGCAGAAGACATGAATAGATAGTTTCCAAAGAAGACAACCAGATGGCTAAAAGACACATGGAAAAAATCCTCAACATCACTCATCATCAGAGAAATACAAATCAAAACCACAATGAGGTACCACATCACATCTGTCAGAATGGCTAACATGAACAACTCAGGAAACAACAGATATTGGCAAAGATGCAGAGAAAGGGAAACCCTTTTGCGGTGCTAGTGGGAATGCCAACTGGTACAGCCACTCTGGAAAATAGTATAGAGGTTCTTCAAAAAATTAAAAATAGAACTACCCTATGACCCAGCAATTGCACAACTAGGTATTTATCCAGAGGATACAAGAGTGCTGTTTTGAAGGGGCATATGCACCCCAATGTATATAGCAGCACTATCAACAATAGCCAAAGTGTGCAAAGAACCCAAATGTCCATCAACGGATGAATGGATAAAGAAGATGTGGTGTATATATATACAATGGAGTATTATTTGGTGATCAAAAAGAATGAAATCTTGCCATTTGCAACAATGTGGATGGAACTAGAGGGTATTATGCTAAGCGAAATTAGTCATAGAAAGACAAAGTATCTTTTGATTTCACTCATATATGGAATTTAAGATACAAAACAGATGAACAGAAGGGAAGGGAAGCAAAAATAAGATAAAAACCGAGAGGGAAGCAAACCATAAGAGACACAAATATAGAGAACAAACTGAGGGTTGCTAGAAGGGAGGTGGGCAGGGGAAGGGCTAAATGGGGAATGGGCATTAAGGAGGGCATTTGTTGGGATGATCACTGGGTGTTATATGAAAGTGATGAATCACTAAATTGTATTCCTGAAATCATTATTATGCTATATGTTAACAAAATTGGATTTAAATTTTAAAAACTTGAATATAAAAAAAAAATACTTTTTCATTCAATACAATAGCAAGGAGACCTTTCATTAAAAACTTTGGAACAGATAATCCAAAATCAGTCAAATATAATTTTTATTTTGTTTTAGAGTATTTTGGTACAAAAAGTGAAATATGGCCACCTAATGCTCTTGTAAATTTGTAAACTTCAAACAAAATAATTCACAGTGAAGAACTGGAAAATTATCAACCTTTCTTAATGTATGAAATTATTCTTAATCTTTATTGTTATCATTAATCAAAAGTATTTTGCATGAGGGGTGCCTGGGTGACTCCATCAGTTAAGCATCTGACTTCTGCTCAGGTCATGATCTCGCAGTTTGTGAGTTCAAGCCCCGCATCAGGCTCTGTGCTGACAGCTCAGAGCCTGGAGTCTGCTTCGGATTCTGTGTCTCTCGACGTCTCTCAGTCGCTCCCCTGCTCAAGCTCTGTCTCTGTCTTTCAGTAATAAATAAATGTTTAAAAAATGAAATATAAAAAGTATTTTGCATGAGTTTTGGGGGGAAAAGGGAAAAAAGGAGGGATTCTTAGCAAATAAAGTTGGAAAGTTCTCTTTAAAAAAATGTAGCAAAGTAAACTTTAAAGAGATAAAGGTTGTGAATTTTCCAGAGTTAATGAAAATCATGATTCCAACAATCAAAGAACTATAACATATTCCAAACAAGACAAATAAAAAGAGACCCATTCCTAGACACATTATAATGAAGTTACAGAATGAACTACTGAAGTGTACTTCAAGTAATGAAGTTACACTACTACAGAATGAACTACTTCATTGAATGAAGTTACTGTAGGGTCCTCTGGGAACCGGGACATTTTTAGTGAGTGGCTATTAACTCCTTCCGTTCTCCATCTCCCCCCCCCCCCACCTGCCGCCACCGCCGCCGTAGTAGTGTTTATTGAGGACAGTAATGGTGAAAGCCATATTCTTGTCGCTTGCCACGCGGTACACTTGCACCCATGTTCCCCGTACCTGTTTGTGGTCTTTGGACTTCGTCGTGGCCCCGTGCGGAGAAGGACTTTGCTTAAGCTTTATCCGTGGTCGTTCGTTTATCCATCACCCCCTTTCTGTCTCCCCGTCCCCCCCCCCCCACAGCTTGGTTCGTCATGTTTCCGAGAGAGACGTTCCCACGCTTGACCCAACAGAATAAAAACGCCTCGTCCGTCAAAAAAAAAAAAAAGTAGTTTTTACTTCATACTGAAGTGTAACTTCAAGTTACAGAATACCAAAGACAAAATATTTTAGGAGAAATCACTGAGAAAGGACTAGAATGGTTACAAAGAAACAACAACAGACATCTCAGTACTCACAGTAGATACAAGAAGATACTAGAATAATGTTTCAGAATGATAAGTATTTTCAATCCAGAATTGCATATTCAAACAAAATTATCTTTCAAGAGTAGTGAAGTAAATATATTTATGAATCCACAGAAACTGAGAATGTTACTATGCACAAACCTACATCTAAGAACCACTAAATGTATGTCCTTCGGAAAGAAGGAAAATAATCCCCAAAAGGAGATCTAAGATACAAAAACGGTAGGCAAATAAAAGGTAAACATGGCTCTAAATCCAAACAAATACTGTCTATATAAAACAATAATACCAGTGATAATGAGGACACAATTTGTGTTATTTAAAACAAAAAAAAGTAGATCTAAACTAGTGAACAATGACAGTACAAGATTCTTGAGGGTTTACATAAAAGTTTGGGAAACAATGACTTGTTGGAGAGTACATTATTTAACTATATCCAAATAATTATCAAAAAAAAAAAACCCCTAAAACCAGGATATTTATAGTTAATAACTGATGGATATGAAGAAATATATTTTTTTAAATACTTCAACATCCTGAGGCTTCCAGCCATGATGGAATGACTGATAATCAGACTTGCCCCATTCCATTATGAACCACTAAAGAACTGGATAGACTACATGAAGAATTAAAGAATGGTAGAAAAAAAAATCATATGATCATTTCAATTGATGCAGAGAAAAAATATTCCAAAATGGAACATTCTTTCATAATTAAAATGCTCAACACACTAAAAATAGATGGAAACTACCTGTCAGACAACAAAATATTGGGTATATTTCAATTATATATATTTTATATATTCATATATTTTACTTTATATATGTCGAAACAATAATTTTCATACATTAATATTATATACCATAATATTTTAATTATAAATATATTTTATGTATTAAAAGAAATTTTATATTTTCAATATTATATAAATCACATAATAACATCTTTCTGTTTTTTATGTATTTAATAGAAATATGCTATACCTCCATTTTGGCCCCAAGATTGCAACCCCTCCTTTCTAATACACTCCCATCCCCCTTTGTTGGTATGGCTAACCATAGATTTAAAAAATAAACCTTAGGAAATTCAATGTCTATTTTGAGAGAGAGAGAGAGAGAGAGAGAGAGAGCGAGCACGCGCATGAGCAAGCAAGCAAAGTCAGGGAGAGGCAGAGAGAGGGAGAGAAAGAGAATCCCAAGGTGGCTCTGCTCTGTCAGCACAAGAGCCCAACACAGGGCTTGAACCCATGAACCATGAAATCATGACCTGAGCCGAAATCAAGAGTTGGACACTTAACAAACTGAGCCACCCAGGTGCCCCTTAATTCCCTACTGTTTAAAAAAACATGTTCTCTAAGTCTGCAGAAGATATCAAGAAGTTGTGTGGAGTGATGTCACCAAGATGGTGATATTGGTCATTCCTGACTTCACTCCCCATCACAAGAGGAACAGCTAACAACTATTCAAGAACAAAACACCATTGAGAGAATCCTAGAACCTGGGGGCGAGGGTGAAGCATCCCATTGCACCACAGAGACCATGACAGTCCTCATCAGAAGGGTAAGAGAAGCAGCTACACATTAACCGCATTGCTGTTACTGTAGACCAGTGTAGCACCACAAAGAGATGTCTCCCCTGAGCTTCCAGCTCATCCAGTGCAAACAGAGAACTAGAGGGGTGGGGACAACTAGCATCCCCCAGCACTGTGGGTTGCTGTGTGAGAGCCACTACTCTGATCTCACTTCATTGGGATTTCAGGAGAATTTGAAGGGCTCAACCACTAAAAATCTGACCAAGACAGAGAAGGGAAGAGGGCCCTGCAACAACCAAGACCCATCACCTGCAGTCCCAAGTAGTAATCTCAACCAGCAATTTTGTTTATCTGCAGAATAAGTGAGTGATGACCACTGACAAAGGAACTTGACAGGATGAAGATCGGTTTGATTTGAATCCTCAAATGAAGAGTTTTGTCAACCTCAGAGGTTGACTTACTCATGCCCAGATGAGGAGCTGACTCACAGTCCCACCTCTGTGGAGAGTATTTTCCAGCCAAATCTGACCACGTGTGGAGGAGAGCTGATGGGAACACCTGGAAGCTGTGTAGCCCAGTGGGGCTCAGGCCAAGAGACAGGTGGACAGAGGTGATGATCCCCCAGAGCAAAGTCAACATGCCATGCAAAGTTCCTGTACTACACATAGGCAGGTGATTAATTCATAGCCAAGGCTGAGAGTAACTCCTGGTTCCTCTCCAATGGAGACCATGAATACTTGGAGATTATTGGGGAATAATCTCCAAATGTAGGTGTATTGGAGAAATAAATAGTGGCATAGAGCAGCCCCTGCCCTCCTCTCCCCACCCAGGCAAGGGAACTGAGACACAGCCCTACCTACCTACTGTGGCACCTGGCCCCATCTGACCAAAAGGACAGGTAAAAATATCTGGAATCTGTGTGGTAGAATGGCAGTCAAGCAGAGAGAATGGGAGGCAGAAAGCTGACAGTTTGGAGAGCAAAGCCAGTGAACTTAGGGTGTGGTTTGGCTCGAGTTGACACAGCAAAGAGCTTCACCAGCTTTAGACCTGCCTTTCCCACAGCATCCTGGCAGGGAAAGTAATTTTTAGACCTGCTCATTACTGAATACAGCCTCCAGCCTGCCTAACCAGGTAACCTATCCAGAGCACACAGTACTCTGCATAACCCATTCAACAGCCATGCTTACAGTATCACTTGAAGTGAGAGCACAACATGTGACTTTCCCCTTCTGGAGAGCAAAATTGGTGGCCTCACCTGGCCAGGGTATTTATTGCACACTCTTTCCTGATTCAGGTCCCCAAACAATGAGGCATACAGGCTCTGGGTCCTGTCCTAATGCCTTGCCTGAGAACGGAAGCTAATACATAGCTTCAGCTACAACTGAATATACTACCCAGTCCCAACTATTTAGTAAACCTGACCAGAGAATCCAGGTAACAAGTAAGTTCAACCTACAACCTCACTTGCGTAGAAAACAAAGCAACCAGTCCTATACAAGTGTTCTCAGGCAAGAGCACACCCTCACCATCACCAAACTCAGAACAGTTTGCCACACCAATAAAAAAGACCCTACCTGCCCAAAGACATTACCAGCAGACACACAGAGTACTGAAACTGAGTTGATTGGTAAAAATCTGTCTCTGCCTTGCCAAAGCAAATCTCTAAAGTCTGGTAGAGCAATTTGATTACTCAAATGTACAGATACCAATGTGAAGAATCAAGGATCACAGAAAACAAGGTAAAAATGATACCACCAAAACTAATAAATCTCTGATAATTGATCTTTAAGAAACAGAAATCTATAAACTATCAAAAAAGAATTCAGAGTAATCCTCTTTACAAATTTTTATGAAATACATGAACACATAGACAACTAAATGAAATTAGAAAATAATGCATGAAAAAAAATCATACTGAAAAGCAACAGAAACCATCTGAAGAAAGAATCAGCAACCTGGAGGATAGGACATTAGGAATTATCAATTCAAAGGAGCAAAACGAAAAAAGAATAAAAAAGAGTGAAGAAAGACTTATGGGACACAATGAAAAGAAACAATATTCACATTATGGGACTCCCAGAAGGAGAGGAGAAAGAAAACGAGGCAGAAAATATATTTAAAGGAATAATCGCTGAAAATATTCCAAATCTGGAGACAGAAATGAACATCCAGTTCCATGAGGCAAAGGACTCCAAATAGGTTGAACTCAAATAGAACTATACAGAGACTCATTATATTTAGATGCTCAGAAGTCAAAGACTAAGATTTTAAAAGCAACCAGAGCAAAGAGAAATTACTTATAAGGGAACCCCACAAGCCTATCAGTGGATTTCTCAACAGAAACATTTCAAGCCAGGAGAGAAAGGGATTACATATTCAAAATATTAAAAGACAAAAACTGTCAACTAATAATACTATATCCAATGAAGCTGTCCTTCAAAAACAAAAGGGGGATAAAGACTTTTTCAAACAAATTAAATCTAAGGGAATTCCTTACCCGCAGATCTTCCTTACAAGAAATGCTAAACGGAGTTCTTAGAGTGGAAGGATGCCAATTAACATCATTAAAAAAAAAAATAGTATAAAACTCACTGGCTATAGTAAATATATAGTCAAAGTTACATATTGTAATTTGGTAACAGTGGTGTATAATTCACTTAAAACTATAGTCTAAGATTAAAAAATAGGGGCGCCTGGGTGGCTCAGTCAGTTGAGCATCCGACTTTGGCTCAGGTCATGATCTCACAGCTCATGAGTTCGAGCCCCGTGTCAGGTTCTGGTCTGACAGCTCAGAGCCTGAAGCCTATTTCAGATTCTGTGTCTCCCTCCCCTGTTCACACTCTATCTCTGTCTTTCTCAAAAATAAACAAACATTAAAAACAAAATATTTAAAAATAAACAGTAAAAATAACTGTAACTACATTTATCTGTTATACAATATGAAAATACACAAATTGTAACAGAAGTAAGGTAAATGTGAGGAGAATAAAAAGTGTCAAGTTCTAAAAATGTATGGAAATTATCAGCTTAAATAGGAGGTTCTAACTTTAAGGTATTTTATGTAAGCCTCATGGTAACCACAGCAGAAAAATTGGTAGCAATTACACATGAGAACATGACAAAGAAGTCAAAGCATGCTAATACAAAAGACATCAAAACACACACACACACACACACACACACACACAAATAGAAGTATAAGGCAAAAGGAGAAATGGATCTACAAACAAAATTAACAAAATTAATAAAATGGCAATGTAAGTAAGCCCTTATCAATGATTACTTTAAACATAAACAGATTAAATTATCCAATCAAAAGACAGAGAATGGTTGGACTAAAAAAAAAAAAAATCCAATCATATGCTGCCTGAAAGAAACTCACTTTAGCCTTAAAGACTGAGAGTGAGGAGATAGAAAAAGTCATCTCAAGCAAATGTAACTCCACTAAAAAAGCAGGGGTAGCTATACTTGTAACAGACAAAACAGACTTTAAACTGCAAATGGTAAAAAGAGACAGAAGGCCATTACATAATAAGAGATCAACCCTCCAATAAGATATACAATTATAAACTTTTATGCAGCTAACACTGGAGCACCTAAATATATAAAGCAAAAACAGAGCTAAAAGGAGAAATAAACAGTAATATAATAATAGTTGGAAACTTCAACGTCATATTTTCAACAATGGAAAGGTCACCCAGACAGAGAATCAATAAGCAAACAGCAGATTTGAACAATGCTACAGACCAAATGGACATAAGAGAGATAAACAGAACATTTCATCCACCAACAGCAGAATACATATTCTTCTCAAGTGCATGTGGAACATTTTCTAGGCACAAAACAAGTCTTAGCAAGTTCAAGAAGACTGAAATCATACCAAGTATTTTCTCTGACCATAAAAGCATGAAACTAAAGTCACAAGAGGAAAGCTGAAAATTTCATGAACATATGGAAATTAAACAACACTCTCCTGAACAACAAATGGATCAAAAAAGAAATGAAAGGGGAGGTAAAAATGTCTCTTGAGACAAATGAAAATAATAGAAAGACAACATACCAGTACTTACGGAATACAGCAAAAGCAGTTCTAAGAGGGAAGCTTATATCAATAAATGCCCACGTTAAGAAGCAAGAAAGATAAGAAATAAACAACCTAATTCCATGCCTTAAAAACCAGAAAAAGAACAGAATTCAAGGTTGGCAAAAGAATAAAAATGAGAGCAGAAATAAATGAAACAGAGCACAGAAAAACAAGAGAAAAGATTAACCAACCTAAGAGCTGATTGTTTGAAAAAATAAACAAAATAGAAAAACCCTTAGCTAAACTAACCAAGGAAAAAAGAGGGAAGACCCAAATCAACAAAATGAATTGCACAGAAATATAAAAGATCCTAAGAGACTACTATGAGTAACTATATGCCAACAAACTGGACCACCTAGAAAAAATGGAAAAATTCTCAGAAACACAAACTTACCAAGACTGAATGAGAAAGAAATAAAAAAAGCTGAATAGACCAATTGCTAGCAGATATTGAATCAGTAATCAAACATCTCCTAATGAAAAAAGCCCAAATAGTCATAAGAGACTCTTAACTGTACAACTGAACAAACAGAGGGTTGCTGGAAGGGAGGTGGGTGGTGGATGGGCTAAATGGGTGATGGATATTAAGGAAGGAACTTGTTGAGATGAGCACTGGGTATTTTATGTAAGTGATGAATGACTTCTAATCCTGCAACCAATGTTACACTATATGTTAACTACAATGTAAATTAAAAATTGATTGAAAAATGAAATAAAGCCAGATAATAATCACGGAAGGAAGGAAGGAAGGGCAAGAGAGAGAGAGAGAGAGAGAGAGAGAGAGAGAGAGAGAAAGAAAGAAAGAAAGAAAGAAAGAAAGAAAGAAAGAGGGAGGGGGAAAGGAAAGGAAAAAGCAAAGGAAAAAGGAAAAAGAAATGGAAAAAGAAAAAAAGGAAAGGAAAGCAAACCCACTCACACAGGACCAGAGCATTTCACTGGTGAATCTTACCAAACATTTAGAGAAGAATCAACACCAATCCTTTTCAAAGTGTTACAAAAAATCAAGCAAGAGAAAATACTCCCAAAGTTATTTTATGAGGCAAGCATTATCCCAATACCAAAACCAGAAAAAGAACACTACTACAAAAGAAAACTACAAGCCAATATCCCTGATAAATATAGATGCAAACAGTCTCAATAAAATACCAGCAAACCAAATTCAGCAGCACGTTAAAAGGATCATTTGCCATAATCAAGTGGGATTCATCCTTGGGATGCAAAGATGGTTTGATGGTTCAACATACACAATCCGATCATTGTGATACATCGTATTAGAATGAAAGAAAAAACATCATAGAATCCTTTCAACAGATGCAAAAAGAAGCACCCGACATAATCCAATCATCCATGATTAAAAACTCTTAACAAATTAGGCATAGAAGGAATATTTCTCAACGCGATAAAGGCCATACATGACAAGCCCACAGCCAACATCATATTCAATGGTGAAAAGTTCAAAGGTTTTCCTCTAGGATCAGGAAGATGACAAGGACACCCACTCTCACCACAACTATTCAACATTGTATTGGAAGTCCTAGCTACAGAAACTAGGCAAGAAAAAGAAATAAAATCTATCTGAATTGGAAAGGAAGAAGTAAAATTGTCTCTATTCACAGTAACATGATTTTATATAGAGAAAATCTTAAACACTCAACCAAAAAACTGCTAGACCTAATTCATGAATTCAGTAAAGGAGAAGGGTACAGAATTAACATACAAAAAACAGCAGCATTTCTATCCACTAACAATGAATTTTCTCGAAAAAAAATAATCAATTCCATTTACAGTATCATCAAAAACAATGAAATACTTAGGAATAAATTTAACCAAAGAATTAAAAGATCTCTACTCTGAAAACTGTAAGACATTGATGAAAGAAATTGAAGAAGACACATACAAATGGAAAGATAAATGTCATGTTTCTGGAGTGGAAGAATTAATATTGTTAAAATGACAATACTACCAAAAGCCAAATTTAGATTCAATACAATCCGTACAAAGATTCCAATAGCATTTTTCATAGCAGTAGAAAAAAACACTCCTAAAATTTCTATGGAGCCAGAGAAGACCCCAAATACCAAAGAAATTCTGGAAGTATCACACCCCCTGCTTTCAAGCTTTCTAGCTTTTCAAGCTTGAATAATCAAAAACAGTATGCTACTGGCATAGACCAATGGAACAGAATAAAGAGTCCAGAAAAAAATGCCAGCATATATGATCAACTATATTTGACAAGGGGCCCAAGAAAACTCAGCGAAGAAAGGACAGTCTCTTCGATAAATAGTGCTGGAATTAACTGGAAACTCACAGGTAAAACAATGAAAATGGACTCCTATCTTACACCACTCTCAAAAATTAACCCAAAATAAATTAATGACTTAACTGTAAGACTGGAAACCATAAACTTCCTAGGGAAAAAAAACACAGAAATAAAGCTCCTTGTCATGAATCTTGGTAATGAATTTTTGACTGTGATACATAAAGCACAAGCAACAAAATCAAAAACAAACAAGTGGGACCATATCAAAATAAAAATCTTCGGTACAGCAAAAGGAACCATCAGCAAAGTGAAAAGACAGCTTATGGAATTTGAAAAAATATAGGCAAACGATTTATCTGATAAAGGGTGAATATATCCAAAATAAAAAAACAACTCATACAACTGAAAAGCAAAACAATAAATAACCCAATTAAAATTAAAAATGGGAAAATATCCTCAACAGACATTTTTTCAAGGATATACAAAAGGCCAACAGGTACAATGAAAAGATGCTCAACAAATTTTCATTAGGGAAGTGCAAATTAAAACCAAAATGAGATATCACCTCATGCCTGTTAGAATGGCCATCATCAAAAAGATAAGTCATAACAAATGCTAGTGTAGATGTGGAAAAAAGGGAATTCTTGTACACTGTTGGTGGGATTATAAATTGGTGCAACCACTATGGAAAACAGTATGGAGGATCCTCAAAACATTAAAAATAGAACTACCATGTAGGACAGCACTTCCATGTCTAAGAATATACCCAAAGGAAAAGGAAACACTAACTTGAGAAGGTATCTGCACCCCTACATTCACAGCAGCATTATTTACAATAACCAAGACACAGAAACGACCTTAAATATGGATGAATGGATAAAAAATTGTGATTACATGTATCACTTATGTGCCCAGCCATTAAAAAAAAATAAGACCATATCACGTATGTGATAAGGAAATAAGGAAATATAAGTAACTCTTTGTGACATCTTGGATGGACCCTGAAGGCATTAAGCTAAGTAAAATAAGTCAGACAGGGAAAGGCCAATACTGTATGATCTCACTTATATATACAATCTAAAAAAAAACAAACAAAAAACTAAACCGAAACTCATAGAAAAAGAAATCAGACATGGTCACCATGGTTATCAGAGGTGCAAAGTGGGGGTAAGAAGAATAGGAGTAAGGTAATCAAAAGGTATAAATTTCCAGTTATAAGATAAATATGTATGAGGGATGTAACACACATGACAATTAAAGCTAACACTGCCATAGGATATATGAAAGTTGCTAAGAGAGTAACTCCTAAAAGTTCTCACAACAAGGAGAAAATTTTTTTTTCTTTTCTTCTTTCTTTTTTCTATATTGTACCTATATTAGATAATGAACGTTAGCTGAACTGATCGCAATAATCATTTCACATTCTATGTAAATCCATCACCATGCTGTAGTACACCTTAAACTTATACAGTGAGGCATGCTCATTATTTCTCAATAAAACTGGAAAACAAAAGAAGCTGACAACTTATTCAGAGGAGGTTCAGACACTTTCCCCCCCCCCCATCATAGATCCATCCATAAATTTATTCACTGATTAAACATGACATGTTGCAGACCCTATTCAAAGCTCTGGGGCAAACCCCACAGTGAACAAAATAGAGGAAAGTGTGTCTGCTCTCAAGGAGCACATATTTGGATAATGAAATGCAAAAAAAGATAATCTATATATAAATAGATATTTATACAGATATATATATATAATATATATTATATATAGGTATATCACATAATATATATTATATATATAAATATACATAACCATATTAATGTTTTATTCAATAAGAAAAAAATATTTCACAACTTCATTTGGCTGAAGTTTCAAAGCAGGAATTTAATAGGTTTGTAGATTTCTGTCTGAAAGTAACTCTATTGATCACAAAATCCTGGAACCAAAAAGGACCTTAGAGACTATCAAAACCTACACCATATTCTTACTGGAGTCTCAGAGATGTTAAAAAAACTCAATACATAAGGGCACCTGGGTGGCTCACCCAGTCAGTTGAGCATCCGACTCCTGATCTCGGCTCAAGTCATCTCACGGTTCATGAGTTCCAGCCCTGTACAGGGGTCTGCGCTGACAGCACCGAGCCTACTTCAAATTCTCTCTCCCTGTCTTTCTACCTCTACCCCACTCGTGCTCTCTCTCTCAAAATAAACAGAGTTAAAATGTTTTAGGGGTTCCTGGGTGGCTCAGTCAGTTAAGCGTCCAACTTCGGCTCAGGTCATGATCTTACAGTTCTGTGCCGACGGCTCAGAGCCTGGAGCCTGCTTTGGATTCTGTGTCTTCCTCCCTCTCTGCCCCTCCCCTACTCGCACTCTGTCTCTGTCTCACAAAAATAAATAAACATTAAAAACATGTTTTTATCTGAACTAGGGGTCCATATTTGGTAAAATTACTACAAAGTCCATTTATTTACATTATTAAATGTATACATTAAAAGTCATGCTGAGGGGGACTTAAAATCATACAGCAGTAGTAACATTCCAAAAGAACATGTTTCTTTCTTATTTTGGTCTCTCAAGGAAACCAATTACACTAACTTCAGTTACCCATAATCACAGCTAGCACCAAACAAATTTAATGCGTTAAATATAAACTTGGAAACAAAATCCAAAGTCAAAATTTGAAGGAAAAAATGAAGAATACGGAAGGGCTCCTTTGAACTCTCAAATCATAAAGAAAAAGCATTGTTTTGTAAAGTTTAAAGATAGCTCTTAAGTAAGCTGAACTGTTTTGCCCTCATTTCAGCTCCTCTTTGTTTTAAGAGGAAACCACTGATCATCTCACACATTTGTCTTCTTCCTTTAGAGGATCAAACCTTAATGGTGAGAAAAATAGCTCTGAAAGACACACTAAGAAAGATTTCCTAGGTCACAGGTTACGTTCATCAGATTCAAGTTCTCTGGGTAAGATTCATTCAAAATATCAGACAGTATTTTAGCATCATAAAAATCTGTATTTTCCACCCAATATCCTGTTGCTCACAGTACCTGTCTATTCATCTCTTGACTACATAATACACTCCATTCTCTTCCTTAAGGTAAAATTACTTAAGAGAACCAAAACAGAAGAAAACTTAAGCTACAAGTTTTATTCCAGCATGACTTTCATTCATTAATCACAAAAATGTACAGGTCACAGTATAGTGATTATTTTTTTACATTTTCTATTAACCAGAATCTTTTTGCATCGTTTGAGATATAGCCAATATTAAAATCATAAACCTCCCATCTTGAAAAGCACAGGTTTTTACATCCATTTGGGGAAAATTTGGCAATTATTAGATTCTGTAGGAGTAGTGAGCTATCCCATTCTTCTGTAATTTCTGCAAATATTTATTCCCCTGGTTGGGTAGTACCCAACCTTTTCCATTTTTCTTAGGAAGAACCCATTATATAATAAGCTATTTATCTTTTCCCTGGAGGTGGCCTCTGAAGAAATAAAGAAAACATCTAGAATGCTTTGAAATGATGGTAGAGTACATTTCAAAAGGGGAAAAAAAAAACATATTCTGAGAACATTAGTCTGACCCCAAAAGAGAGAAACACTTGTAATCAATTTTCTTTTCATTAATGCAATAAATGCTGTCTGCACTTTGTGTGCCTAAAGAGAACCATTCTGAGATAAAGGATGTCTTCTCAACCTTTTATACTGAACCGGTCGTTTCCCAAATTTAATATGCATGGAGTGCACGTGAGCCCTCTTAAATCCAAGAACCAAACCCTGCCTGTGTAATAAATCTCACCACTACTCCACTATTAGACAGGGGATTAAAACTAATCTAGCAATCCCCAAACCAAGCACCAAGTGGATTAAATGCAAAACGCATGGGAGCAGGAAGATGCTTAATGCTAAATAACAAACATTTCAATCATAGAAATCATTTTTATCTTCTTGTTTATGCTAAGTAGATATTATGAGACTTAATATCTGTATTAACACAAGTGGAAGAAAGAAAACAGTTTTATGAAGACCTAAGTACTTGAATGCCTTGGTATAGCTGGCCAAAAAGCCCAAAAAACAAAAGCAAACAAAAATGAGTTTAATAAATGGACTACACTGTGATCTATAGATTAATTGTTTATTCCTTTAAGGTCAATGCAGTGGTGCTTGACCTTTTTTTTTTTTTTTTTTTTTTAATTTTTTTTTTTTAACGTTTATTTTTTTTTTGAGACAGAGGGAGACAGAGCATCAACGGGGGAGGGTCAGAGAGAGGGAGACACAGAATCTGAAACAGGCTCCAGGCTCTGAGCTGTCAGCACAGAGCGCGACGCAGGGCTCGAACTCACGGACCGTGAGATCATGACCTGAGCCGAAGTCGGACGCTTAACCCACTGAGCCACCCAGGCGCCCCTGGTGCTTGACCTTTTTAATTGTCCTTTAAGCCAAAGAAGTCCACACTAGAAGAACTGCATCAAGAGGTTTAAGGAATGCTAAAGCTGGAGCAGACCCTGTGCATAATGTCCATGTAGTATTTAAATATGCAAATGTTTTAAGCAAAATCTTCTTTTTGCCAAAATTAGCAGAGCACACAATGGGACAGCCCGTGTTGCTATTAACCCAGACATGCCCTTAAGAGCCTGGGTCTTCTAAAGCTGTAGCTGATTGGAAAAATAGGTAAGTGACCATATGCAGGCCCTCATTAGCACTGTCTCTCCAAAGAGCATAATACACACATCTGGCATCTCCCGACGGCTGTGGAACACATTATACACAAAACGTTGACTTAGCTCCAAGTGAAATCCACACACTCCTGGAAGGAAACCATAAAGCTTTATCTGAAATACTGTTGTACCTTTCAGTTCTGTCATCTTCCTCCATTTTCCACTTCTGCGTCCTGTTATACCTTTTTACAGACATCTGCATTTCAACTTGAATCCCTCCCTGAGCCCTTCTCTACTCCTCCTTCGTCTATAAAATAATGCATCCTTCTAGTCTCCCCTGCCGTACCAGGCCATGTGATTACTACCAGGTCAGGCCCAGACTTCTTCGGTAAAACAATTGCTATAAACAGTTAAAATGGTTAAAGGGAACTTGTCCTGGGACACTTACCTTATCCTCAGAATTTGTTTTCCAAACACAAAATGTGGGTGGAAAAAATGGACTATCATACCTGAGTGAGGTACAAAACAGAGGGAAAGTATTTAACACTTGGACTAGCAACTCGTTTTCAAACCTCAGGTTTTGGTGTTCGTTTTCTCTCAAGCAAGGCTTCCTGGTTCAGAAAGCTTTACATATTACACAATAGTAAGAGGAGTTGAGAGTTATACACTAATGACATGAAGATTTCTCATTTCAAACATTATAATGCCTTAGCTTTTGCAGTGAAATTGGTAAGTCATCGCATGTTTGTAAAATGGAAAACAGAGAAGGGTTTACAACAGAGGTAGGTTTCACATCTTTCCATATTTAATGGGACAGAGAATTGCTAAATCTTGGTGAAACAATCAAAAGGTAAATTGGGCATTGGGAAATTCTTCGAGCCCACCTGAGTCAAAATGATGTACTTTCATTTATGAAAATGTTTTTTGTACAAATACTCTCATTGGTGAAGGTTACCAACAGCCCAAGGCTCATGGGCCTTCAGAAGTCACCCCATTCCCCTCAAGCAGATCAACTTCTCAACAAGCAGTGGGTTTTTGCACAAGCGATTCCCAAATCCCAACCAGTTGGCCACTGTTAGTCCATGACGAAATTTCCAGTGCTTTGTACTAGGTTGTCATAAAGGTGAATTGACTGAACATACAGGCAGTACTTTTTTCAAAAATATCTCTTGCCCACACTCTGAGTATTCATGTCTTTTCTCTTATGAAATGGTGGGTATAACAAGTGACAGTTATTTTGTTTTCTATTTGTTGGGTTTTGCTTTTTAATTTGGAAACCTCTTTCTTGGAAACATTTTAATTGGCAAAATTATAAAAATCCATTAAGTTCAAATTTCTGGGATTTTGTGGAGTAGGAAAAATGTTTTAGGGGCAAAGTAATCTGACAAGATGATGAGAATGAATTGTGTTGGTGTAGCTTTAAGAACCTTGAATTTAATAACCAAAACCACCACCAAAGAATTCAGTTTTCTTGTCCAGACCCTGTCTGGTTGATGGGTCACCGCATTGAGGGGTAGATTCTGTGACTGGGATAAAGACAACAGTACCAACGTAACCTGTGACCCAGGAAAACTTTCTTAGTGTGTCTTTCAGAGCTATTTTTCTCACCATTAAGGTTTGATCCTCTAAAGGAAGAAGACAAATGTGTGAGATGGTCAGTGGTTTCCTCTTAAAACAAAGAGGAGCTGAAATGAGGGCAAAACAGTTCAGCTTACTTAAGAGCCATCTTTAAACTTTATAAAACAATGCTTTTTCTTTATGATTTGAGAGTTCAAAGGAGCCCTTCCGTATTCTTCATTTTTTTCCTTCAAATTTTGACTTTGGATTTTGTTTCCAAATTTGTATTTAACGCATTAAATTTGTTTGGTGCTAGCTGTGAATATGGGTAACTCTAGTTCTAATTCTCCTCCTGTCGTCTATTTCCTTATAACATGTTATCAGTTTCCCCTGCCCTCTTTGCCCACCTTCCTAATTCTTGCTTTCAAAAGCTGCACGTTGGCTCCCTTTCTTGATGTTTGAAGTATCCAACTCCAAAAGGTCTAGAAAATTCCTCCACATTCCTATTTGTCTGCTGTGAATTTTATCGAATGTATACTGCTGCTGACCCCATGTATAATGGACCTACGAAATATTCACTAGAAACTCAAATGCCCATTTCTCATCTTTATGTGATTGCGTGTGTGTGTATGTGTGTGTGCTATCTCACGATGCTGTTTATACTAAGGTGCCATTAGTCACTTACAAGACACATAGTATTTTATTTTCAGGATCCTCCAAAAAGCTGATAAAGTTTAATCTCCATTATTTTTAGGCACTGTCATGCTCTCTCAAGCCATGGGTTTTAGTGTGGTATAATGCCAAAAATGATAGCACTATGGCGATTTGGGACCAATGTACGGACATCTTTAGTCAGTACCTACTGCATCAAATCATTCAAAGTGAGGAAAGTGAATGCCTGTAAGCATCCTGGTTGAAATTCTAATTAGGAAAATAAAGGACCACTATTTCAACTTTAAACTATTGTATAGACTATTAGAATTTGGAAGATTCCAAATAAAACTGGGAGAAAAATATCTGATGCCCTTTGGTTCCCTTGTGTATTCAGATGATACTCTCTGTTCAGTGTCTTAGAAGCCCCTAGGGAAGGTAATTTTTATCATCACTGAAGGTATAGGTGAGAATCATCCAAATGAAACAACATCACATGAAAAAAACTGGTCTTAAATACTTGTTGGGTTCCTGTCCTCATGCCAAAAAATGACATCCCGGTATCAATTAGGATGATCACAAAAGACCTCTGGAATATGTGGCTCTCTGACATAGTTTTTAATCAAATGTCCCCAGAATTCATCTCTCATGAATCACAGAACTGAAAATGATCTCCAGCAATTGCAGAATTCATTCGCCTCCCTCTGCGAGGAGCTGTACAAAAAGCATTGAAACAGAACCACCTGCCCTTTTCTTTCAAATGTCCTAAGAATGTGCCACAGCTCTGCTTTGATCCTGTGTTTCAATGTTTCACTGCTATTACTAGCAGAAGAGAATTTTTCCCACACGTGGATGTCTAACCTAAATCCTTCATGCTGCATTTTGTATCCATTCCTTTTGTTCAAAATTGCTGCATTTCTTCTTACACCTGCTCCCCATTAGATGACTATTACTTACTTCGGGGTAATCATATTCTAGAAGGGAGAAAAGCATAAACTACTGCAGCTGAGGGTGGTAGCATACTCTTCCACACAGATGTGTGAGTCATCAACAAATTGTGGAATCCTAGTGAGTAGCAGCACATGGGAAAGATTGTCTTTTGCGGAGGCCAACTCTGCTCTGATAACATGTTATAAGGAAATAGACGACAGGAGTAGAGTTAGAACTAGAGTTAACACTGGACCTATACACACACATACACATGCACAATTTACGGGCTTCAGTTGGAATGAAATATGAATTTATAAGCTAGCAGTTGCCTTCTGTTTAAAGCACCACTTTGTTCCTGATGCTTGGATACAATTCCTAATGCCTCTGTTATCTAAGGCAGGCCCTAGTTATGGCTGCATGAAACCAGTCTAACTACCTAATTCTGCTAAGAAAACCAAATCTGTCAGTCTGGTTATTTTATGTCCTGTGGTCAGAACAATCCGTAAACAGTAGGCTTCATATTTTAACTATTTTGAAAAAAGTCTGAAACAGTCTTCACTGAAAGACTGTATCATTTTTGCCTCCTTGGGACAGAGACAATTAGCATTATCTAGTAAGTTGCTAACTTGCTGTGTATGTAAATGAACCACATCTTGGAAACTCAAATGAATCACAGACGGGTAGCATCTCTCCCTTCATAGAACAGGTTAGAAATGCGGGTTTTCAGATCTCCTCTCCAGATTGCTGAATCAAAATCTGCATTTATAAAAAGATCCCTAGGCACTTCATGAATACATGCAATTTTGAGAAGCACTTATCTATTTAATCTCTCAGTGCCTCTATTTCCTCACCTATAAAATGGATATTAACTGACACTTGCTACTTACTTGCTTCACAGCAAAGGAGGATTAATGTCATAGGGGTTGGTTTTTTTTCCCTTCCCCAGAAAGAGCCTCTATAAAACAGAACACTGGAGAACAGTTTCATTCGTTGGCAGAGGCAATGACTGGACGTTCTCTGGAAGAAATCTGAGGATTCCTTCCTAGATAATATATCTGTCCTTCACCCAAACTTCACTTCATGGCGTAATGGCTCCAGAAACAGTGGAGCAGTTCAACCGGCTGCTTTTGGAGAAAGGACTGAAGCCGATCCCAATGAAAACAGTTTCCCTGCTCCCTGTCTTGGCCATCAAGCACAAACACGATCACTCTGTGGGTTAAATGGGCCATGCTGGGAGTCTGCTGGCACACCACCTGTGGAACAACTTGCAGACCACGAGGCGGACTCTGGCTAAGACAAAGGCAAGAAGGCAACAGCGAAAACAGTCCACAGAGAGCCCTTGGTACACTAACGTGCAAAGCAAGGGCCTTCCCTGGGTGGCCTCCCAGCCTGGTCCCAAGTCATTTATCCTTTTGGCCTCTGTACCCCTTCACTCCTTCCTATGCCTCTCACTCTTCTTTCTATACTAGCACATGTCAAGATTAGAAAGGGGGTAACTCTGGGAGGGTGGACTGCAACCATCAACAATAAGAAAAAACAAAAGATCAAAAGAAACCACCCTCCAACAGAAGGCCCCAGAGCCTTTGAGGGAAAGGAACTGTCTCCAGCACAGCGTCTGTTTTCTCTTCATCTCCCTTCCTCTGGTTCACACAATAGGACAGAAATCAAAATACAAAGGAAGAGAGAAGTAGAGGTGAGACGGGCTGGTGCAGTGCCTACCCCAGTCAACCATGGTTGCCTCCATAAACCTCAAGAAGCAGAATGGGTACTAAATGCTCAGAAACGTTCCAGATGACCATTGGAAATTATAGCTGAAATGAAGGTCCGAGTTGACACTACCATTTTGCCTAAAGCATATCCTGAAATACCTCTGGGGGAACAGTTGTCTTTTGGGGGTTCAAAGGTTGTCGAGATAGTGTGAATCCTCCTATGTGTCACCTGTAAGCTGGGATTTTCCATTCGAATTTGGGCTCTTAAGGTTCTTCCAAAATGATATACGGGAAGCTCCCATCACTTTTTTCTTGGTGCTAAATACCATCCCCAGCCTCCAACCTCCCACCCATGGCAGCTTATCACATCCTTGGACAACCCTGCAGGCTATTAGAAGCCGTGCACCATTCACTGGGCCATCTTTCCTCATGCTTGCAACAACCTCCAAGGGATGCTATGGAGACAGAAACAGAGGCTTGGGGAGGTTAGCAGTGTGCTCCCAGCCACAACAACAAAAAAAGAAGAGAATGCATGCACCCAGGTCAGGCAAGCTCCAAACCGTGCTATCTGCTAAGAAGGACACAAGGTTCTCCCCTCGACTCATTCATTGATTTCTTCTGCATGCCTCCGTACGCCGGCTGATTCAGGGCATGCTGCAGGATCCAACTCTGATCTCCTCCTTTACTCTCTCAGAATAGGCAGGAGACCACGGTGTTTACAAGCATGTGCTGTGTCGGTGGTGGGGGGCGTGGAAAGCTTGGGTCTGAACCTCAAATCATTCACCTACTAGCTGTAGGATCTTACACTTCACCTCTCTGTACCTGACCCACACCCATAAAGTTGCCACAGGAGCACTTTATCTCATGAGGATAAGATACAAAAACATACAGGGACACCTGCGTGGTTCAGTCGGTTAAGCGTCTGACTCCTGGTTTCGGCTCAGGTCATGATCTTCCGGTCGTGAGATCCAGCCTGTGTCAGGCTCTGCACTATCAGCTCAGGATTCCCTCTCTCTCTCTCTCTCTCTCTCTGCCCCTCGCCAGCTCACTTGTGCTCTCTCTCTCTCAAAATAAACTTTAAAACAAAGATACAAACACATATATAATCTAAATAAATATATTCCAAGCTTAAAACATAAAACACCACCCAACACAAAGAATTTATGTAATATATGAAAACTGTTCCCCTTCTTTTCCTCTTCCACAAAACTCAAAGACTATCATGGTAGGAATTTATTCAGGGAGCAAGGGAAAGCCCTCATTATAGTTCAGGATACCACACAAAGCACAACACAGAGGCCACAGTCTCTGTGGCTCATACATCGGATCTGTCCCACTCCACCTTTAGTTCTCAATGGACTTAAGACAAAAGGGATCTAATGCATTCCTGGCAGTTTTTCAAAGCATGGCAGAAGTGAGTCTGGTTTATAAGATTAATTCTTTTCTCTCCAGGCAATGGGTCAAATCAGAACCTCACTCAACCAACCTGGTGGATAATCTCCTTTTATTACTTTCAATCAAACTAAGTGTCTGCAATCTGTACAATGGCCACTAATTTACTGGGAAAAAAATAATTTGTAGAGCATGATTATAAAAAAGACGAGATAGAACACAAGGTCCAGACTGGATAAGCATCCTGCAAGTTTGCTCCTATCTCAATGCATAGAAAGGCTTTATGACCCAAAATGCATTAAGGACATACAGCTGTTCTGCTAAGCCAAAAAATCAAAGAAAGAAATGAACACTGTTCACAGATCAGTTCCTTATTTAAATAAGGGAAACAGCCTATCAGTTAAATTCAGACCCTTTGTTACACTCACATGGAGTGATCCATTGCTTGCACAAGTTTAACATGAAAAGGTTTTATTGTGTGAAAATGAAAACCTTTTTTTAAAGATAATAAAATTCTAGTTACATAACTAGACAACATCACAAAGCTGTCTGGATTGTGGAAACCACTCTCTTCCTGTGATGTATAATAAGGCATGGGGTTCTTCTTCCTTTGATTAATTTCAGAATATTGCACATAACCTGAATAATCCCTAAGACAGCAAAGGAGAGAAGGAGAAGCGATGGGCAATGATAAAAGTGTAGTAATGGAGCAGAGACTGTGTTTCATCTGCTGGAGAAAAGCACCCCCTTTCCCCCCGCAAACTAATTTCATTTTGGCAAGTACTAACCACAATAAGGGTCAACATTCAAAAATGTCCTTTGGCTCTGGAGCTTAAATTATATGCACCGAGGCTGAGCAATGCAAAACAAAAACTATGAGATGTCGCCATGACTGTGATCAGATATATAACATAGCTTGAAAGTGCACATTTCCCTTTTTTCAAATCACAGCAGCCATTATTTATACAAGCACTGAATATGGAAAAGGCTCTGACAAATTTACAGTGTTGTTTGGATGGATGAGGATGGCAGATGATGGATGAGGGAGACAGAGGATTCCCTTATTAAAGCATCAAATTCTTCCCTAAATATCAAATAGACATCTTAGCCACAATGGCACTGCTTCATACTCAAAACGAGATAAACTGAACATGTTACATGTTTTTCTTTTATAGAAAAAGGCAGGATTTTCTAATAAATATTGTTAATTTGTACTATGGCATTAAGTAGCTTTCCCTTTCTGTATAATGTGGACTTCAACCTATATACCGATCAAACAAGAATAGAGGTGACAATTCACTAATATACATGAATTCTTGCAAAAAGTGAGCAAGGGCGATCTCAAGCACATTATTCTAAAATTTTAGTAAATAATTTCAGTGGATACAATCTTCCAAATGTATTTTTGGTGTCTTTCTTGACAGGACAGTAGCTCTAAAGGGAAACTCACCATTCACTGTATGATTTTTTAATACTGTGCCCAGATAACAATATAAAGCAAGTCGGAAGCACTGCAGCACCCACTAGTGGACATCCAAGAATCACAGCTGCCTCCTGTCCCTGCGGAGTGAAAAAAGAGTATAAAATAAAAAGCATCTGCTTAAAAACCATTTACGTGACCATTCACTTCTTATTTTATCTGCAGTGATGAGAGAGGCACGCGCAAAGAGAAAAACTTTCTTCTGAAAGCCTCCACTTTTCCTTCATCTGCTCCTATTGGAAAGTCAACTGTGCACAGAGAAACAAATTTGGCAGTACTCAAGATACTTTCTAAATTAATAAAATGGTCTGTGTCTAATGAATACTGCCCCAACAGAGTTAAAATCTAACATGTGAAAAGTTTTTTCTCAAATAAAAAGAAATACCTCTTTACAATTCCAGCCCATCCTACCCCCAAATTACTCCTGGTCTGTTGCAAATTGTTAACACAGCCTTTTTTAGTAGTAACAGATCTTGTCTACTCAGAGCCTGAAATGACATCACTGGGAACGGGTCTTTTAGCATTAGCACAATGTAATATGTAATCCAAGAGCAATCCGATTATAATTTACTAGGCAACAATGTTTACATATTGCAGGTGTTACCAGTTCTTTTTTAATGAAAATCAAGCCTCATTTTGTATTTTAATGTTTCTGTTTAAGGAGTGATTAAGTCCCATAAAAACCAATCGTGGACAGATAAGCCAAAAGTTATTAGTTTAACTTGATTTCTGAGTAATTCATAGATATTTAACTACCTACATTAAGTTTGTTTGAAAAGAAATATGAGACAACATCTATAAAACTTCATTCACAAAACCGTGCAATGAAATGTACCTAATTCAAGTTAACCCAAGACATCTTAGCATGAGCATGTTGGAAGAACTCAACACAAGCCATGGAAACCAAGGCTATAAAATAACTGTTTTTAAGATTCTAGAGGCACCTAGAACTCTAAGTAGACATATGTGAACTGGAGGTATTACAGGTACCAGCAAATCACCTGGCTTTTATTGCTGACTTTATCTGATAGACCACTTCAATGGGAGGAATCTGCATTACCGAGAATGCATGACGAATAATCAAGGGCACAGCCAGAAAGCTCACTTCAGTTCCAGTTCTCTCTGTGCTTAAACCTTTCCCACCAGGTCCTGCCCCCAGCAGCTTTCAAGCTCATCCATGGCCGACAAGCATATTCCACCTTACTGCAATGAAAGGTGCCATGGGGGCAAAAATAGAAAAGAGTTGGAGGAAGCTCTTCTAAGAAGAGACCTTCCAGGAAATGGAAGGAGATCATGTTTAAACTTGGTTTTGCTTTGCTTGATAAAGAGCTAATTATTTAGATCAAACACTAGCATGATCCACTTCTCCCTCAGCTAAGAGCAGCCAGAGCAGTGATGGGACAGCAACAGGGGAGGCAGCAGTGTGGAGCTGCCTCCTCTTGGCTTTGCCTTTTCATTTTGTTCCTGATTCAGAGCAATTAACTAGTCAAACAATTTCACAGGCTGTCGGTAGAGGACATGGGGAAGGAAATAACAAAACACATGTGAAGGATAGGGGAGTATCTCAGTAGCATTCCCAAAATGCCATTCCCAATTGCAACATGAGTTCTTTGAAGAAACAAAAACAAGCAGTAAATGAACTATGGTTAATACCAATAAATTGGCCTTCCTGCCTTTAGGAGAAACTCCAATGGGGCTTCCACAAAATGAATCCAATTTACCTCAGCACCAGGTTGCAATATGGGCACCAAAAATAAGACGTTTTTACTTAAAACCTTGATGAACCCCTCCTTTTCGATGGCCTGAGTTATGTGAATGTATTTACAATCAATGGGAGCTCTTTGGCTAACGTATGGTATCGTTTTTTAAATATACTTCAAGGATGTTTTACGGATCAGAGACTGTTTACCAGTGTCAGTCTCTCTTCCTTAGCTAACCTCTGTGTTCAAGCCCTTCCCTAAGGATATATTTTCTTGGGATGTCTTTTTGTACCATATACCAAAATAAAGATAATTGCTATAAGTAATGCCCTAAGGACTATTCCTGAAATGGTCTTCCATGGAATACTAATGACACTGATGTTCACGGGTACTCTTTGGAAAAAGCAAGTTTGATGAACAACTGGATTTGGAAAATAGTGGCTTAAGTAAGACTAAACAGTTTTCTTACTACGAATATTTTAAGAAACTTGAATATGCCAATAGATACCATAAACCTCCAATAAACTTGAGTATGTCCCAGGAAGCTCACTTCAAGAGAAAGTACATACAGGAAAACATCAGTTCAAACCCAAGATGGTTCAGTACAATCCAAACAATACAATGGTGATGCTGGAGAAAGAGGTAGCCTTCAAGAAGCATACCAGGATTCTCAAAACTTTACTGATTTTAATTCTTTTACTCCTCAAAACAACCCCATGAGGCTCCCCACTTAACATATGAAGAAACTGTGGTATGAGTAAGTTAAGCACCTTTTCCAGGCTAGCAAGTGGCAGAGGTGTGATGTGAACCCAAGCAGTTTGGAGATGATGTCCCAAGGAATGGCACATTGCTGCTAGAACACAGAAAGCAAATGGGCCCGGGAAATAACTGTACACTCACAATGTGTACACACCTTCCTCAGACCTACTGCCTGGGTCTCAGCCTCCAACTCCTCGTCTTCTACCCTGCCCCCATCACAGTAGTCAGACTCCAGCAGCAAATGGACTGACTAGAAAGGTGGGCAAGGATCCCCATAACCACAGTGCCCTTGTCCATGGGCTGCCAGAGCTGCTGTATATCATCACTGACTGGGAGGCTCTTCACTGGGCTGAGCAGATAGGTGGGCATGGGAAGAACAAGAATACACTTCTAGAAAAGCATTCCGACCAATCCACACACACAGATATGAGAAGAGAGATGCCTGAAGACTGAATAAAAGACTTGAGTATGTGGAGAGCTATGCATTGTGCATGGACAGCAAGACTTTATTTCAAGATGGTAATTGACCTTAAAACAATCTAAGAATTAAATACAATGCCCATCAAAACCCCCAAAAGGGCATTTCTTAGCAGCTGACAAGCTGACCCTAAAATTCACATGGAAGCAAAAAGTCAAGAAATAGGCAAGGCAATTTTCCGAAAGAAGAATTAATAAGGGAGGGAGTCTCACTCACCAGATAACAAAGCTTATCACAATGCTCCAGTAATTACAACCATCTAGTATTAACATATAGATAGACGTGGAAAACTTCCAACAGTCTCATACATGTATGGGAACTTGGCATATGACAGAACTGCACTGCAAATCAATGGGATAAATGATGGACTTTTCAACAAATGCTGCTAGGACAATCAACCATCCGTTTAGAAAAGTAGAAAATTATATCACTTTCTCCCCAAATGGGGAAAAATATTGCACATAGATTATATACTTAAACATGAGAAGGCAAAATTATCCAAACTTGACAATCAAACATGGAAGAGTATCTTTCTGACATCCCAGTAGGGAAGAATTTCTTAAACAACACACAAAATGTATAAACCGTAAAGGAAAAGGCTGAGAATTTTGGTTGTACAAACATTTAAAACTTCTGTGACAAAATACACAAAGAACAAAGTGAAAAGACACATCACAAAGCAGAAGGAGATATTTTCCACACATATAATTAGCACATTATTCTAATCAGAATGTATAAAGAAATTCTACACATTTATAAGGAAAAAAAACTTGATAGAAAAAATGGGCAGAAAAAATGAACAGGCAATTAATATGAGAACTTCAAATGAACAATAAATTTACAAAAAGATGTTCAAACTCACGAGTAATCACAAAAATGCAAATTAAAACAATACTAAAATGTCATCTTAAGCCCATCAAATTCAGTATTGAGTGGAACACTACAGAACGGATCAAATAAAAGATTAACTTATTTCTAAAAGCTTAAACTCAGATAAATCTCAAACCTATAATGTTGAACAAAATATATGAATTTATGTATATTCAAAAGAATATATTACCTTCTATATAAATATTTATGTATTTGAAACAACAATGAAAATGTCCTTGGAAATGATATAAATAAAATTAGAATAGTGGTTACCTCTAAGGAAAGTAGAGAATGTCATGTCCTATTTTTTTTTTAAGTTTATTTATTTTTGACAGAGACAGACAGAGTGTGAGCATGAGCTAGGGAGGGGCAGAGAGAGAGGGAGACACAGAATCCGAAGCAGACTCCAGGCTCTGAGCTGTCAGCACAGAGCCTGACACAGGGCTCGAACTCACAAACCATGAGATCATGACCTGGGCCGAAGTCGGACACTTAACCGACTGAGCCACCCAGGCGCCCCTAATGTCCTATTTTTTTAAGTAAAACAATAAATATGGTAAAGATCTGTTAAAGCTAGGTGGTGGAGAATGAGTATTATTTTTGTATTTTATTTGAAATATTTCACAGATCACCTGGGTGGCTCAGTCAGGTGACCATCTGACTTCGTCTCAGGTCATGATATGGTTTGTGGGTTTGAGCCCCACATCTACCTTTGTGCTAACAGTGGAGAGCCTGCTTGGGATTCTCTGTCTCCCTCTGTCTCTGACCCTCCCGAGCTTGTGTTCTCTCTCTCAAGAATAAACATTAAAAATCAAAATATGTCAGAATTAAAAACCTTAAAACATTTTGAAGACTCAAGAAAATGTGGTCAATACAATTATCTGTCCATTAGGCTACCAGGAGATTTTGACCTTCCAGTCTTAGCACCTAAAAGAAATTACGCTGCTCGAACAAGAAACAGTATACAGCCTCTCATTAAAATATCTTATTTGATGACATTTGGGAAAGGCTGTAATAGGGATCTTTGTTTCTAAGAGGTATTCTAGAGCTCTACAATGAATGGGCCCAGGTGGAAGGAAAGCAATATCCCGAGTAAAAGGATGAGCAAGAATGTAAGAAAGACCTCTGTAAACTTGGCCACCTGGTAAAGAGCGTCTCATCTGGACCCCAAAACAGCTTTGTTTCAGCCACAAACTATGTGTTAATGGACATGTGATTTTAGCTCTCTGAGCCTCAATTCTCTTATCCAGAAAAAAGCAGAGCAGGAGAGCAATAAAAGGATCCATACAAAATTATCACACAAATTTAAATATACTAATATATGTGATGGTGCTTATGACAAAGTCTTTTTACCAGAGATGGGTAGCAACGATATATCCCATCCCAAATGTTATTCTAACAATACGGCATTGGCACTCCTCCACAGACAGAAGGCCAAACAGCTTCCTCCTTTGTCCTCTGTCATGCACACTCACCCTTGGGATTCAGCAACCATGTTGCGAGGAAGCCAAACACCACATACAGACGCCATATGCAGATGTTCTGGCCACAGCCCCTGCTGAGGTCCTGACGCCAGCATCCACCACCAGACATGTGAATGAGCAAGTGTTCCAGTTGCCAACTGTCCAGCCATCCCAACAAACACTGACAGAAGCAGAAATGAGTTGTCTCCACGAAGCCCTGCCCGTATTGTATATGAGGAAAACGAACATTACTGTTCTTATGAGACCCCAAGCACCGGGGTGTCTCATTTCACAGCAACAGGTAAGTGGAACAGGTACATCGTTATTAATATTACCCTGATTGGCACAAGAAGGGGGATATCCTGTGTCAATGGACTGTTACTTAATGTTTCTTCTTAAAACAACCTCCATTTTGAAACTTAAATATGCTTACTAAAATTAATTGTTAGAACAAAGTTTTTTTGTTAGAATTGTTAGAACAAGTGTGTTTTACTAACTCATATCTTATTAATATCTTACTCATTAATATCTTACTAATATTAATATTAGTCTCATTAATATCTCATTAATATCTTACTAAATACTATTAGCTATTGGCATTTTCTTCTTAATAACCACATCTTTGTTTTAATATAATATTTAAATAACCAGAATACGTATTACTTTGCATTAGAATAAATACACAGTGGTTAAAATCAAAGTCAGTGTTTGGTATAAGCCACTTGAAACCATCATGAATCACTGTGGTATACAATGCTGACTGACCACAAAGCAAAGGACTCATTTACCTCCAAAAATCTAGGGACTGTGTCCCGAATGAATCACTCCTTGTCTGTTATAACCTTCCCCCAGGTTAATACATTTTACTTTACAAACTGCTTTTAATCAAGAAGCATACTTTCTTGGGATATCAAAGCAGTCGATGACAGAACAGCTACAAAGGCAGAAGAAGATTCTAGAGGGGGTCTCAAGACAATAAATGGAGTAAAATTACTAATCATATGGTACCTATGCCAGGAACTGGTCCAGGAAGTAGAGGATCTGGATTTCTTTCCCCCCAGAAATCAGGGTTTATCAACAGTGGTACTAATGACATTTTGAACCAGATAATTCTCCAGTAGCGACAGGGTAGTACTGTCCAGTACTCAATAAGGTGTTTAGCAGCATCCCAGGCCTGTATGCATTAGATGCCAGTAGCATTCCCCTCCCCTAACTATGACAACCAAAATGTTTGCAGTGAGGCGGCAAAACCCTCCCCAAAGATAATCAATGACTTCGAGTAAAAGTTGGAGGGCTATGTCCAGAGACCCACACATGGTCCTGCACCCAACACGTAAAGAACTTGTGGTGACAATGATGTAGATGTTTTATTTGTTCTTTTCCTCACTCACAGACTCATTCAGCCTCTTTTGTGAGTAGGACAGTGTTTAACCCGAGTCTTTTGTCTTCAGTTTTTTTTAAAACCCACTTAGCCCATCGTTAATAAGCAGAGCAGAAAGAAAATAGCCATTGGATCATAGGCAGATCTTTTCACAACTGCATATAAAGTGTTTATTTTTATCATATCCAGCATCAATGATTCACTGTAGATTGAAGAAAGTGTAACAAAGCACACGGGTTCTTCACAGTTCTTATCTCAATTTACCATTTATTGGCTGTTGTTTGATGGAATTTTTGACGGGGAATAGGGTTTCATGGCTACAATTAAGCAATATTTTTAAAGGAGATGGGAATAACCACTTCCAAAGGTACAGGCACCACTTTGAAGTTGTGTATTCAAGGGGGAAATTGGAAATGACATGTAATAAGAGAAGATCATGCCTCAAAAAATGCCTGGTTCAGAATCGACAGGGTCCGGGCTGTCCAGAGTCCTGAACTTTGGACCACATTGTCAGCCCAGGGGGGCCACAACATGCATGGCAGCAAAATCTATTGACCTCAATACCCTGCAGCTAAGTGGCAATGCACAACACTGGTGAGCATGTCGATGATTCTACGAGCCAATACTCAGTGAGTACTTGATACGTGCCAGACATAATACCACACATTTCACTCACATTTTCTTTTTTAATCCTCACAACCCCATCAGTAGGTGCTACTATCACCCCTTTTCGCAGGTTAGGAAACCGAGGCTTACGGAGCTAGAGTAACTTGTCCAAGATCACAAGTCTAATATATAACAAAGCCAGCTCTTGCATCACTGTCTGCATGAACACAAAGATGACACTACTAAGTCCTACATCGCAATCTTCCTGTTACAGTAACAGACACCACCACCCTCAACCTCTAGCCCTCAAACCCAATCATTCAGCCCTTTATGTACTTTTCATGTGCATAAACAAACACAGGACATTTGAAATAGCATATATAGGTACATGTGTATATGCACGCATACATGTATATACACACACACACACTGACCTACATCAACAAGTTGAATTTTTCCTCTAGTCCTAGATCAGAGGTCAGCAAATGTTCCCTGTAAATGCCAGAAAATAAATATTTTAAGTTTTGGGGGCCGTAGAGTCTTGGTCACAACTACTCCACTGCTACCATCACAGAGCAAAGGTATCCTTAGACAACATAAAAACAAATTAGGGCAGCTGAATTCCAGTACAACTCCATTCGGACACACAGGCAATGGGTTATAGTCTGCCCACCCTTAACACAGGCCAATACCTCTCAAAGTGTGGCCACAGGTCAGAATTGCTTGGGCTACTTGTATAAATTACAGATTCCTAGACTGCATTCCAGGCACACTGAATCACAATCTGTTTTTTTCTTTTCTAACAAGTCCTCTGGGTGATTTATGGAAATACAAATTTGAGGAACACCGTTACTAAACTGAGTTTTTTCCTCATCCTTATAAAAGTTGTCATTCAGCTATCAAAGATAGAACATCTATCAATGCAAAAGCAAGACAAGTTGTCCAGACCAAGAAAGGAAAATAGGCTGCTTGTAACAGCTCACCATCTTTACCAAGATGTCAAAATTCTGACCCGTGACCACGATTCTCTTAGCTGGAAGACATCCTCTTGTTTTAGTTTGGATTAAAAAAAAAATCTCCTAAACCAAAAGCAAACAAACAATAACAAAACAGCAACAAAAGTTTTGTTCCCAGTGGAATCACACTGATCTTCTAATCAATTTTTTGCACACAAACACACACACAAAGGCATTTTTAAACTGTGGATACCTCGTTTTAAATCTGAAAATTCAGTTGTGCTCAAAATGCTTTTATGTTATTGAGGGAAAATGAGCACTGGGTCTTCAGAAATAAGAGGGATGGAACAATAAGTGAATTTGTACAGAATTCACCAATACACATACTGCCTGCTTCATGAATACATGAATGCAACCTGTTTTATCTTTTCTTGTTTCAGAACTAAAGGTATTCACATAAATCTGGATCTCCTTTTCTTTGGGGAATTAAGGCTGGCACCATCAGTCTCTGCCTTTACCTGTATCAGCATGGGGGAGAAAAGGCCAACCCTCCACTGTCTTTTGACAAAGGATTGAAAAAAGTGAACAGGAGTGGAGAGAAATGAATACTAAGGCACACGCTGCAACAGCGATGACCAGGTCGCCATCCACCTGGGATAACGCCCCTCTCCAGCTGACAGCCACCAGTGATCTGGTTTCAGTCGCCAGCACCCCAAACTTATTAACTGACTCTGATCTTCTCTCTGTCTAATGCCAGGAGCCTCCCCCACCCCACCTTGCATCATAAGACTTTAGTTTATAGACCCCTTTGCTTCATCTCACTTTTTGTACCTTTTCTCTGATCCTACTCTACCAATGACCCAAGTGCCTCCAAAGGCACAACCCTACCAGTGGCAATGGCAGTCCCCCTCTGACAGCTGGGATGTCCGGGCCTGGTTGTAAAGCCTGCCTCAGTACCACCACCAGGGGCCCAGTGGACTGAAACCTGTCTACATATCAAACAGAAGTTGGCTTCTACTGCTTCCTTTTTTTCTCCCACTACTTTGTATCCCATGGCCACCACGGTTATTTTGAAAGCATATTTTAGAGCTGGGTGATGACATTTAAATAAAGTAATCTCAATGAGGAGTTAGGGATTAATAAAACTGAAGCACAGGGCCCACAGGTAGCACACTTGTAACAATTGGGGTTAAACCAGCACTGATGCATTTTTATTTAAGTGAATCATGTCTTGTGTCTACACTGCCAAGTAAAACGGGCCCCTTCAGAGTTGAACTGAACCTGATCTTGGCTCTGTGGAATGGGGAGCCAGTTCATTAACCTCTGTGGTCCCAGACCATCTGAGCTCGGAGGGCCTTTTCAATTCTACCGGGCAGGCCCAGGTCTATCTGAGTAGACACGTTTCCCTTACAGTTGGCTTTGCTGGTAAATTTCCCCCCAAAATGTTCAAGTTTGGTTGTTGTTGTCTTTTTTTTAATGCAAAGAAATGCTAAAGTGGATATAGAGCCAGATATTCATGTGAAGATTTTGGTAGAAGAAGCTCAACTATTCTTCAATCTCTTATAAAACTAACTTCAACATTATCCCCAACTGCCACATCTCTAGCACATCTAATTTTAATTGATAATGATTTCTTTTTAAATAGACACTGCAATTTTTACTAAATGTTTCAGGATAAAATTGAATACTTTTCGTAAGATTAAAAAGGTCAGGTTGTTTCTATACTGGTAAGATAAGTTATGATCTCTGAAGAGCGGTTATAGCCAATGCTGATGCCTCCCAAACATTCTGATTTTTCTACTATCGGGGCTCCATAAGTGTCAGAGTTCCAGGCACACATCAGCAAAACCACCAGAGATTTTGTGATGGTAAACAGATGCAAAATCATTATTCATTGCCACAGAGGGCCTTCCGTGTATTCACTGTGTCACAACCGCATAATAAGATTTGGTGATATAAAAAGAAAAGCAGTAGAGAAAAATCAATAGTAAGTCAACATGTATTTACAGAATACCAACCTATCAGTGTCGTGCTAGATGAAGACTGCGTATAAAATCCTGGACTTTGCCTTCAGGAAGCTTCTGATTTAGTTGGGACAGCGGGACAAATTCCCACAAAATAACACAAGAGACCATATAATCAAACACTAACTGAGATCTTGTAGATGCTCCTCCAAACTAATTTTGCACGGAACAAAATGAAAAGTGGGTCTGCTTGCTTTGCAGATTTGGCTGAAACCAAACTTTAGCACCATGGAGACTCTTTTCCATTGCATAGCTTTTCAAGCAGCTGCATTTAAAAAGAAAGGATCCTGCTTTCCCCCAAACCTGGGGCCACATGCAAAAATAAGCAAAAATACCATCAGATTAAATCATTCATACTAGCAAAAATTATTTTTAAATTATTATTTTTTTAATAATTTTTGCTAGTATGATCCAATGACTAGCTGATCCAATGACCTTTTAGAAAATCAATTTTGGCCTGTACATTAGTGATAAGACATGAAATTAAGGGGACAAAAAGAAAAATAATGACCTTCTCACTGGTCTTCTGAACTTCAACTTTTTAACTTTCTTTGAATCCAAACTTATTTGAGCATTTAAACAGAAGACATATTTATTTACTTGGTCCTTTAACATTTTACAATGCCTTGTGATTCCTGTTCCTAACCCTTCTATTTCCATAAGCCTTCTCTTTGGAAATAAACTTAATACACAGTGAAAAAAAAGGATCAAATAAGTAATATTTATCTAGCATTTTCATGGATATTTTCTCATTTAAACTTCAAACCTGTAATGTATCACTATCTACCTTTTCTAAACCAGTGGAAGAAACAATAGAAACAAAAACTAATGTTTACTGCGAGTTCTCTATTCTAGACCTGTATTATCAATTGCAGTGGCTATTTACATCTTAATTAAAAATTAATAACTTCAGTTTCTTTGTCATCTTAGCCACATTTCAAGTGCTCAATAGCCACATGTGCCTGGTGGCTACCTTAATGGACAATGCAGGTACAGAAGATTTCATTTCCATCACTGCACAGAACGCTATGGGACAGCACATCTATTACCTCATTTAAATATTCCAACAATCACCTGAAAAAGTAGATACTATTATTATTCCCATTTTATGGATGAATAAGCCTAGGTGCAGTGGCTTAGCCAAGGGGAGATGGAGCTCAGCGATAGAAATGTTCCCTAATTCCACTGTCCAAGATGGTAGCCACTAGCCCATATGGCCACTGACCACTTGAAATGTAGTAAGCATGAGTGGGGAACTAAATTTTAATACATTTTTAAGTAATTTAAATATTCATAGCCACATGGGGTAGCAGCTACCATCATGGATGGCTCAGATCTAGCCCCATAGCTACATCCTCTACTCACGCTCTATCTAATGCCCCAGCCATCACATCATTGCTACTAGCAACGTCACAGGAATGAAGATCCAAGGTGGAGGAATGAAAGAAAAAGGATGGGCCCTATTCAAACAGTAGCTTGACAAAAGATTGCTTGAAGCTGAGCCTTCTTTTGGTCTCAATCCCTAAAGTAAGCTATACTCGAGGGGCTCATGGGGAAGGGGGGATTAAATCTAGCATGGAATCTATTTTCAACATGTCTTCGATATTCTGGTATTACCTCTTTGCATGAGAGCCAATAAAAGTATATATGGCATATGTTTTCCACAGGATGCAATTTTTATAGAGCAACCAGATAAATTACAACGTGGGTCAGGCCACAATTCTTCAGTGTGCCCAGAGGATCAGGCTGGAGGGGAGGGGGGAGGGGAGGTAGTGGACTAGACACATAACTCAATGGAGGTCTGGAAAGAAGGAAGAGATGGACTGGCCTCCATTCTGCAGACAGCTTCCCCTCAACCTGAAACCTTTGCTTTATTACATTTTAAGGTATCTGGAGCAGAATGTTCGGCTTCCCTTGGGTTGTTTGTTTTGCTATCAGCTTTTTATCTGCTTGGCTTTTTATGTGATTCTACTAGAAGATCTTGCCATGGAACATTTAACAAGAAGAGGAAGCAAGCTCAAAAATTTCCATTTACACCCAGAATTATTGCACGTTTCCAGAGGCCTGAGAGTGTGTCTTCCTCGAAGTTTTATGATGGGATTGTGATTTCAACGATCCCTCCAAATAGATATTCTGTCTCTATTCAGAAAATGCAATTCTAGAAACCTATATCAAACTCTAATGATAGCTTATGCTCTTTGCAGCTGAAATAACAGAGTGGCAGCTGGTAGAACTGAGCAGCGCAGGCAGCTCTGTGATGTGAAAGGGAATCTGCTGCAGCCCCTCCAGCCTGTTCTCAGTTCCTCTCAGAATTCACCTCCAACAAGAATGTTGGAAGAGAAAATCACAGCCATCGTTTTAATTTCAAGCACAGTGAGGTTTAAATCATCCCAGAGCTCCTTCCAGACTTTGGAGATACTATCAGGTCACTATGATGGGCCCCATCTTTGGTGAAACAAATAGGCTTTGCCCGAGACCTATGGCATAAACTCCACTCTGGTCTGGCCAATTCTGAAGAATAAACATAGCAACGACATCTTTTACAAACCTGCCTCACTTCTAAATCAAGAATCCCTTCTGGAAGCCAAGATTAAAACAGTTAAATACAGTGAACTATCTTGCATGGCATATGTCTAAGTTGAACAGATCAGGAGGGGGAAAAAAAAAGACTTCTCTCCAATCCTACCAGCCTATTACTTTTCAATAGATGCACACACACACACAAAGGGTTTTCTGAATGTAGGAAAACAAGTTTATAATTACATAATTATGCAGACACACCACAATTTTTCTTTTATGTTACCTTTATCTTTAAAAGGCAACAGACAGGGCTGTACTAAAAAGCAATAAAGCATGGGTAATTTAATACCAAATTACATCCATATTGAAAAGTTTACATGCAGTTGAGAGCAGGCAGAGGTCAGCTTTTCAACAGGACTGTCTTTAATTGTGGCCATCAGTTTTAGCAATCCCGATTTCTGGATCAAAGACAGATATAATGGGCTTCCTCAACGCTGAATAGTGAAAGCAGACAGCAGGAATGGCGCTATCTGGCACCCAAAGGTCATTAAAAAAATTGTCAGAAAGGGAATGTGTCTCATTGTAAAATTATATATCTAAGATAAAATATATATTTTTAAAATCATTCTCTCTAGCCCAGTTTCCAATGAGCTACTTTAAGATTTTTTTTTTTTTTGTCACTTACAGGTGCTAGGTTTTCCCTGCTTCTCCTCTAATAAATGTGCAACCTTTGCGTAAATCTTTATTAATTTTTTCAGTTGCTTTCAATCATGATTTTCTCTAACCTGCAAGGCAATCCCTCTTTCCTTGAAGAAGGGCTCTGTGAGCTGAAACTGGTTTTTCTTCTCCCGCTCTTTTCTCCCCTAAATCAAATGAGGAGTAAATTATCAGCAAATCAGATAGAAACAAGTTTCCTGGATCTGCAGATCCATTCTACAAATGAAGCAATTTCATCTCTGCTGGCTCTGGGGTTGGGGGAGTAGCATGGGAGGGGGGGGATTTTAAGTAGCCATGGGGGACCAGAACGGAGATGCTAGCTGGCGAAGCATCCCCACGTTTGCATGCACAGACCACTCAAATCTGCACCAAGAGACTACTTGCGAGAATCCATCTTTTTTCACTTAACAAGATACAAAATATAAAACACATTTGCCTCTTATTAAACCTCTCCTGTAAGTGGTTCCAGGTCCACCATTTTTAAAGGGAGGAGAGGGGAGCTGAGACCCTCTTGGGAATTTCAGTGGAGTGACTGGAGATGAGGTACAGGCTGTGAGCCTTTATTACTTTAATTTTATTTTTTTTTCTAAAAGCACAGAAGGAATAACATTTTAAATCATTAGCATTTGCTTTAAGTAGTTATTTCTTCCAACTGTAAGAACCCCCCCGCCCCCCCCGCTCCCAGCCCCCTTCCCCATTAGCACCACTCCCAGATCCTGCACAGAACTGCCCAGATGGAATTTCCCTCCACCGCTCAAATCTGGAAGGTGCTTTTAAAGAATTTCAGGCTCTAAATTGAGGCAGCCATGGAAGAAACTGTCACAGTTTCTCCTTCAAGCACTTGGAGAATAAGGTTCTTGTATTTATGGCACCTTAGACTGAAAGCTGACTGGCATCTCAAAATTATTTCAGGGGCAGCAGCTACTGTTAGGATAGAAGACGGTCTTCTCTGTTAAAAAACAGAGTTCACAGTATTTCCTATTCAACTCAAAACGCTTTGTGAGAGTGACAAGGAGGGCGCTTTTAAGTGGTGAAGTGTAAAACCTAAGTTTTTTCAGAAATGGAATAAAATCAACCACGTTTTTTAATTTGATTTATAGTTTCTATCAAGGGAGCAGCAAAGGTGAAGAAATTTACGAAACCAGGAAAAGAAACTCAGTTAGGTGCTCTGCCAAGTTCAAAATGGCAGGAGGCCATATTCAGGCAGAGAAATGTTGATTGGAAGGTTTAAGATCTCCTTTTGTGGGTTGGTTGGTTGCTTTGCTACTCAAAGACTAGAAGAGATAAAATAAATCGCTGGGTATTTCTGCATTTTGACTTTGCTCTGGCAAAGAAAAGATCCCGCTTGAGATAAGGTCCATTTCAAAATCTATAAAGGGCATGTACCAAAAGTGGCAGGTGACCAGGAAGGTCTTTAGTTCCAGCACGGTCTGGAGGTCTCCTGCCACTCACCTATTCTGTGCTCTGTGAAGGACTGAAAAACTAAGCCAGAATTCTGTAATATGCCCATGGGATAGATGAGCTCTGTAATTTCGGACAGCAATAATCTGACGCAATCATCAAAGGTGGATTGGGGTGGTATTTTACTCACAGAAAGATAGAACCAATGCAGTCTGTGCCCAGTAACTCCACCTACACCTCCATGCAGACTGCACAGGTTCACCTTCCACGCCAGTCACTCGCCTTCAATAATGTATGACAGGGAACTGATGGATGGCTCTGCCCTTGCCTGCTCCTTCTCTTCAGCATTACAGCTTGTTTGTTAGGCACCAAGAGGGCATCCAGCACTGTTCAACATATTGTTGCAGCCACAGGGCCAGAAGCAAGGCATACCTTCCATCTACCTCAAAGAGAATTAAGGGCATTCCTGCTGGAAGCAGTGAAGGAGCTAGTAAAAAGTGCCAAGTGTTGGTACAAATGCAAGACCTCCTGCTTATTCAAGGGGTTAAAATAAAGAATTGTAATTATTGAGGGAGCCCAAAAGGGAAAAGGGAAATAGTTTCCTATAACAGAAGGAAGAGTAACTTTCTATTATAATTTAACAGAATTGAAGGGAAATTGGATACAAGAACTAAGAGCCAAGGTGCCTGCTTAGGGACAAAAGAGCAGGTGCCACGAATCCACAAAATGGAGATTAACAGCCTGCCTTTGCCTAGGAGAACCCAGTTTCCAATTTGGAGAAGGCATGCAGGATGGACAAACCCTAACGAAAATGAAGGGCAATTTTTTTTTAATATTCATTTCATATTTCAAATGACTTGGGAAATTCTCAGTTGAAATCAAGTATTCAAAAGCTTAAAAAATAATGCAGAATACAAATTTTTAATTTCAGTGTCATCACTAACTCTTAGACACCTCAGTACCTCCATTTCTTCATAGTCAGAACAGAATGACATCATGAATAACTACTGCACTGTGATATCAAGTGACAAGATCTAATGAACATGACCTGGACATGGCTTATATATAAAGAATAAATAAGATAATGAATGAAGAACAAATGAGTTCTACCAGCCCAAGATAAGCTGGAGATGCATTTCAGTTAACTCAACACTAAGCCTTTGGTTCCCACTTTGGTAGGAGGCCCTATTAGATTAAACATGCTTTTTAATAAAGTAATTCCCATGCTATGATCTGTCCTATGTCTGCCAATATGAATAATAATAGCTAATACTTATTATGCATGTCAAATGCTTTACACATATTATCTCATTTAATTCTCAAGCAATCCTGATAGATCAGTACTATTGCTATGCTGATCTCACTGAAAGATAACAAAAGTTACCTACCATCTGTCATACCATATGGAGATTTCATAAAGACTTCTATTACACCTGAACTGATACAAACAAAGTCAACCCATCTGGGACCTGTAGAGTGAAGAAAATGCCAATCTAAATACATTCCAAAACCTGGGAATCTCTTGATGCTTACGTCTCCTTCAGTCCTGACATCCATTTCACCACCAAATCCTCTCAATGTTATGAAGCAAGTTTTCTCAACCTCTTTAAAAGACTGAAAATTAACAAGATAAGCATCCAATTCAAGAAAATATGAAAAGGAAAAAAGAAGCCAAAGAGAGTACAGGAAAGCAACAATACAGATCAAAGCAGAATTAGGTAATATAAAACATGTAATAGAGATCAAACAACCCAAAAGGTGGTTCTTGGAATACAGGTTAACCAGATGGTACAGCTACCTTGGGCCAACTTGGCTGTTCTTTGAAGTCAACTAATGAAGTGGCTAAAGCTAAATGGCCTCACTCACATGTCCAGTGGCTGCCATCTTGGTTAATCTAATGGGACCTCAGCTAGGACTGTTGGCTTCTGTTCCATATGGTCTAGACCAGGCTTTTTCTAATGGTGGTTTCAGAGTCAAAAAAGCAGCATGAGTGGGAAAGCTCAAATGCAAAAGCACTTTTCAAGCTTCTGCTGTGTTGCATTCACTTTAGTCCCCTTGGTCAAAGCCAAGTCACATGACCAAGTCCAGCATCATGTGGGTATGGCTATAAGGAGGCAGGAATATCACTGCAACAATCTAACATACCAAGTGACCATACTACTGGACCTGGCCCACTGATTTGATCTCTGGCAACAAACCATAAATATGGTTTGTGTCTACTCACACTAGGATTTGTTAGGACAAGTACTCTACAATATACAGTATAAAAAAGAAGGAAAAGAACTAGGAAGAGCTAGAATATTTTTAAACATGCTGTGGGATATATAAGGAAGGTGCTGAGCAATTGTTCACAGACAACTAAACAAGAAAAATTGGGCCCAAAAATGAAAAATTCAAAGGCTCATGGCTATAAGCCATTATGCTCATTGATGATGATGTCCAAGGATGTCAGTGTGAGAGGTGAATTTGAGGGATTACCAAGAGTTCTTTGGTTCAACCTGAACAATCCACCAATCTTTGTTAATTACATTGATCAACTAGTCTAATAGCAAAAAAAAAAAGAAAAATAAAAAAAATAAATAAATATTTTTTTTTTTTGGCTACTGTTATCAAATACTCTACTAAGGGCTTTTATGTGGAACAACTGTGACATCAAGTGGCTAGCCAGTACAGCACATGACTCTGTCTCTGGGCAGCCCCATCAAAATGAAATCCAGCCTCTATTTCTGTAAGTCAAAGACTAGATGGATCCTTGAGCCACCATCAATGGTTTTCTCAACCAAGAAAGAAGGATGGCCTGATGTTAGGAATTTTCCCCCCAAGTATTTTAATGGTCAAAAAGGTCTGCTGTGCTCTAACAACTAATTTGGAACATACATTTTCCTGGCAGATTTTACATCAGAAAGCTTTGAATTTAAATATGAAAAGCCAGGATTTGCTTTCTAGACAGAATGCAATTCTAAAATGTCATGCAAATTTCTTTTTGGAAGAACAAATGCAAACATTTTGAGAAGAGCTCTAAATATGCACAAGGCTTTTGGGAAACCATGTGTAAAATACTATTTTGCCTGAGGCAATCTATCTCCCACATTTGTTGAGGGAGAAAATAATAGCCAATATTCTGTATGACTGTGTTGACGGTATGAATGGTTTTTATCTGCATGGTTCTTGTGCAGTGCATGAGGCAATTCTTTGTCAGCTTTTCTGGGAGTTCTGAAAAATCATAGGATCCACAAACTGTGCACTAGACCATGTCTATTTTTAATATGTACCCTCAAGCACCTAGTAAAGAACTAAGCATCCTACGGACACTCAAATACTTATTCACTAACTACCACATTTACCAATACATCCTCCCCACAACCTCTGCTACTTTCCATATGCTGAAATAAAGGGATCCTTTCTTTTTAATTCTTGCCTGCTGTATACACACTCAATTATAATCTGCCTCACTCCCGCATGAACAAACCAAGTAGTAGGTTCACTGGTATTGCTTTCTGTTCTGCTACCTCATTTTCTGGACTCCACCTTTTTTACATTCTTTACCACATATACATGAAACAAAGATATTAGACATTTGGCACAGCTGATAGAAAAAGAATTTAAAAGAAACAAATTTTTTTAAAAAAAACAGATCTTGACAATGCGGATGTACTCTGGACTTGGTGAAGAATAAATATTCTAATCATGTCATTTAGCTTATCAACAGGGAACCACCAGTGAGGTAGGAAGTCCACCTCAAGGCAAAGAAAACTATGAAAGGTAAAATATGAAACAAATATGACAAAATGGATAAATCTGATGTTAAAACATGAGTTTATTATCTTTTATGCATTTCTGCACATTGGAAATATTTCATAATTAAAAAGTAGGTAAATGTATAATAGATAGCTTCTTCCTTTTGTCATAGGAAATGTGCTTTATCATAATAAAAGAAATCATTCATTCATTCGCTGGCAGCAATAAAGGGTGAATTACAAGCGGACAGGACATTTTACATCCATTAGGATGGCTATTATCAAAAGAATGGAAAATGAACAAGTGTTGGTAAAAATGTAAAGAAGTTGCAACTCTTATCTATTGCTGGTGGGAATGTAAAATGGTTTATCTGCTGTGGACAACAGTTTGGCAGTTCCTCAAAAAGGTAAACATAGAATTACCCTATGATCTAGCAATTCCAATCCTAGATATATATCCAAGTAAACTGAAAGCAGAGACTCAAAACAGATACTTCCACACCAATGTTTACTACAACACTATTCTTAACAGCCCAAAGGGAACACTCCAAGTCTCTACCAACAGATGAATAGATAAAAGTGGTATGTACATACAATGGAGTATTATTCAGCCTTAAAAAGAAGGGACATTTTGATACATACTCCAATATGGGTGAATCTTCAAGACTTTATGTTAAGGGAAATAATCCAGAAAAAAAGGAATATTGCATGATTCCACTTGTGTGAGATACTTAGAAAAGGTAAATTCGTAGACCCAGAAAAGTATACTACAGGTACTAGTATCAGGTACTAGAAGGCAAGAACGGAAACTATTGTTTAATGGGGATAGAGTTACTATTTGGGATGATGAAAATGTTCTGGAAATGCATAGTGGTAATGGTGGTGTAATACTGTAAATGTACTTATTGCCAATGAATTATACATTTACAAATGGTTAAAATGATAGCTGTTATGTATATTTTACTGCAATTGTTTTTAAAGATCAACACTCAGGAAGGAAAACAAAGTAGGCTGGAGAAGAGACAGGATTAAGGAATCCTGGAATGGAGAGAGGAAAATATGGAAAATGAAATCAAGAAAGGACAGAAACAGTGATGGCAAGCAGCAGTAAGTTAGCACTGTGACTAGGGCTTACAGAGGAAAGTAGACCATGAGAAATCCTCAGGTGATCAAAGAACATTGAAAAAGAGTTAGAGTTAAGTATGTAATTTCAGCTCATCCCCCATTGATGTAACTATCCTCTTGGACCTTCAAATCCTCACAGAAATTCCACCCCACACTGCATCCATGTTCCCGTGGGAATACGGAAAGAAGGAAAAGGGACTATGACTAGCAATAAGCAAAGCAGGGCAGAAGAAGATCGGACTGGGAGCTGATTTCAAGAGTCCTAGACAGTAGACCATGCTAAGATTTCAAAGCAACTATTATAAATACATTCAAAAACTAAAAGAAAACACTCTTAAATAATTAGATGTTAAGATGACAATGACACATAAAATGAAGAGTATCCATAAAGAAGTAGATACTATTACAAAGAACCAAACAGAAAATCTGGAGATGAAAAGTATAATAACCCAAATGAAATATTCACTAGAGGGGTTCAAGAGTATAGCTGGTGAAAGAAAACAATCTGCAAACTTGAAGAGCTATTAACAGAAATCATGCTATCTGAAGACCAGAGAAAAAATAGGGAGCGAAGATAATGAAAAGAACCTCAGAGAAATGTGGGACACCATTAAATACGCTGACATATATGTAATGGGAAAAAACAATTCATCATGTAAAAGGGAACCCCCATATAGTTAAGAGCAGACTACTCATTAGAAACAGTGTAGGCCAGCAGGCAGTAGTATAACATATTCAAAGTGCTGACACTCAACAACTGTCAACCAAGACTCTTATATTTAGCAAAACTATACTTCAAAAATGAAGATGAACAAGATATTCCTGGATGAACAAAAAATTATCCCAAGTAATCTGCTGCAAACAGACCTGCTAGAAATACTACAGGACGTTCTCCTTTCTTCTCTCACCTTCTTTAGAGGATTAAAATATGGTAATTATAACAATGCACTGTTGTGTTTGTAATATGTACACACATAATATGTAAAACAATAGCACAAAAAAAGGAAGAGGGAATTTAGCAATAAAGGAGTAAAGCTTTTAGATTTCATTGAATAGTCAGTATAAATCTAAAGTAGATTCTGAAAACTTAAAATGTGTAACTGTAAACCCTAGAACAACCACTAACAAAATAATTCAAACAAATACAATTTAAAAATCTCTAGTGGGATTAAAATGTTACACAGAAAGTAACTAATACAAAAGAATACGATAAGGAGAGATAGGGGAAAAAATGCACATGAGACATGTAGAAAACAAAAACAAAATAGCAGATGTAATTCCAGCTGTATCACTAACAACACTAAGTGTGAATGGATTAAACAATCCAACTGAAAGGCAGGGACTGTCACAGTGGACTGAAGAAAACCGTGTCACCTATATGTTGTCTGTAGGATAGACACTAGGTTCAAAGATACAAACAGGTTGAAGGTAAAATGATAGAAAAAATAATCCTAAAAACAACAACGACTGCAATGGCTATATTAATATTAGACAAAATTGACTTTAAAACAAAAAAGGGGCACCTGGGTGGCTCAGTCAGTTGAGTGTCTGACTTCAGTTCAGGTAATAATCTCTCACTCTGTGAGTTCGAGCTATGTGTCGGGCTGTGTACTGACAGCTCAGAGACCGGAGCCTGCTTCGGATTCTGTGTCTCCTTCTCTCTCTGCCCCTCCGCCGCTTGTGCTCTTTCTCTTTCTCTTTCTCTTTCTCTTTCTCTCTCTCTCTCTCTCTCTCTCTCTCAAAAATAAACAGTGATTTAAAAAATCACTCTATCATGAATATATAGCAATTTTAATAATATATGCACCTAGCAACAAATGCCCCAAAATACATGATGCAAAAAATTTAATTTTATAGAACTGAGGGAAAAATAGACAATTCAAATACAATAAAGAGAGCTTTAATACCCCATTTTCAATTATGGATAAAAGATAAATAACCAAATAGATTTTTAAACAACACCATAAACCAACTATATCTAACAACCACCTTTAGAACACTCCACCAAACAGCAGAATACACATTCTTCTTAAGCACACATGGAACATTCTGCAAGATAAATGACATGCTAGGCCATAAAAGCAGCTAGGTTTTAAAAGACTGAAATTATATATGGTATGTTCTGTGACCACAGCGCAATTAAGAAATCAGTAACAGAAGGAAATTTAAGGAATTCGCATCCATGTGCGCAGCATATGCCTAAATAACCAATGGGTCAAAGAAGAAATCACAAGGTAAATTAGAAACTACTCTGAGATCAATGAAAACAAAAACACAACATACCAAAATTTATGGGATGCATCTAAAGCAGTACTCAGAAGGAAATTTATAGCTGTAAACACTTATAAAGTATATTTTGTTAAAGTTTTATTTTTATTTTTGAAAGAGGGAGAGAGCACAAGCATGAGCAGGGGAGAGGGGCAGAGAGAGAGAGAGAGAGGGAGAGAATGAGAATCCCAAGCATACTCCACATTGGCAGTGCAAAGCCCAATGAAGGCTTAAACCCACAAACTATGAGATCATGACCTGAGCCAAGATCAAGAGTTAGATACTGGACTAACTGAGCCACCCAGGTACCCAAGGAAGAAAAATCAACCCTCCATGTTAAGAAACTAGAAGGGGGGTGGAGGGGAAGTGAAGGAAACTAGAAGAGCAAACTAAACTCAAACAAAAGGAAGGAAATAGTAAACATTAGACTAAAAAATTTTTTAATAAAATATAGGGAAAATAGAAAAATTAAAACTAAACCAAAAGTTGTTTGTTTGAAAAGATCAACAAAATTAAGCTAGAGTAGCCAAGAAAGAAAAAGACAGAAGATACAATTATTAAAATCAGAAATGACATGAGACATTGCTACCAAACTTGAGGGGAAAAAATATTTTAGGCGACTACTATGAACAGCTGTATGCTGACAAATTAGCAGGCTTAGGTGAAAGGGATAGATTCCAGGGCACCTGGTTGATTCAATCAGTTGAGCATCCAACTTAGGCTCAGGTCATGATTTCATGGTTCATAAGTTCAAGCCCAGATCAGGTTCTTTGCTGTCAGCATGGAGCCCGCTTCAGATTCTGTGTCCCCCACCTCTCTCTGCCCCTCACCCACTCATGCTCTCTCTCTCTCTCTCAAAAGTAAATAAACATTTTAAAATAGAAAAATAAAGAAACAGATTCCTAGAAAGACATCAATTACCAAAACATATTCAAGGAGACATAATACAACATCTACATAGACCTAAAAAAGTAAAAAGAGCCCACTAGTAATTTCAAAACTTCCCCAAAAAGAAAAGCCTAGGCCCAGATCATCTCATTGATGAATTCTACCAAACATTCAAAAAAGAATTAATACCAATCTTTCACAAACTCTTCCAAAAGATGTAAGAAGGAACAAATTAATTCAGTGAGGCCACTATTACTCTGACAACAAAACCAAGATAGAACAAGGAAAAAAGTTACAGACCATTATCCATTATAAATGTAAATATAAAAATTCTCAACAAAATACAAACAGTACATAAAAATCACATCTAGCAATATATACAAATATACACCACTACCAAGTAGGATTTATTCCAAGAACACAAAGTTGATTCAAAATCTAAAAATCAATTAATGTAATATACTACATTAACAGAATGAAGGACAAAAAATAATCACCTAAGGGGCACCTAGGTAGCTCAGTTGAGCATCTGACTCTTGATTTCACTCAGGCCATGATACCAGTGTCATGGGATTGAGCCCTGTGTTGAGCTCCACACTGAGCATGGGGCCTGCTTGAGATTCTGTCCCTCTGCCCCTCACTCCCACTCACACTCTCTCCAAAAAAAATAAAAAACTTAAAAAGAAAATAATCATCTCGGTGTAAGCAGAAAAAGCATTTGGCAAAAACCTAACACCTTTCATGATATGAACACTCAAGAAACTACAACTAAAGGGAGTTTTATCAACCTAATAAAGGATATCTAAAAAACCCCAGAGTTAACATCAAACTTAATGGTGAAAGTTTGAATGTCTTTTCCCTAAGGTCAGGAACACAACAAAGGTGTCTGCTCTCACCACTTCTATTCAACATTGTAATGGAGGGCCTAGACAAGGCAATTGGGCAAGAAAAATAAACAGCATGTAAAGTGAAATGAAGTAAAACTATCTCTATTCACAGATGATATGATCTTGTATATAGAAAAACCTAAGGTAACCACTATAAAAATATTAGCACTAATAAACAAAATCAGCAAGATGACAGGATACAAGATCAATAAAATTGTGTTTCCATACACTTGAAATGAACATTATGAAAATGAAATTAAGAAAATTCTATTTATAAAAGCCTCAAAAAGAATAAAATACAAATAAATGTAACACAAGAAACACAAAGCTTATAGATGGAAAACTACAAAGCATTGCTGAAAGAAACTAAAGAAGACCTAAATAAATAGTAAGATAGTCCATGTTCATGAATCAGAAGACTATATTGCAAAGGTAGCACTATTCACACTAAATTGATCTACAAGTTAAACTCCATCTCTATCAAAATCCCAGTTAGCTTTTTGTGGAAATTTACAAATTTATCCTAAAATTCCTATGGAAGAGCAAAAAATCCAGAATAGGCAAAAAAAAAAAAAAATGTTGAAAACTAACAAAGCTGGGGACTCCCACTTCTTGATTTCTTGTTACAATGCTTTAGTAATCAAGATGTGTGATAATTGACATAAAGACAGTCATGTGGATCAATGAAATAGAACTGAGAGTCCAAAAATAAACCCTGACATTTATGGTCAATTGATTTCTGAGAAGAGTGTCAAGAAAAATTAAGGGGGAAATAGTAGTCTTTCCAAAAAACGGTGCTGGGACAATGGAGAGCCACATAAAAATGAACGAAGTTGGATCACTGCCTCACACTAGACAAAAAAAATTAACTCAAAATGGATCACAGACCTAAATGTAAGAGCTAAAACCAATAAAATTCCGAGGAGATAACAGAGGAGTAAATCTTCATGATGTTGGATGAGGCAAAGGTTTCTTGGATACAACATCACCTGTAACCCAGAATGTCTAATGATCAATGGTGATAATAGGCCAATGCCCTTTATATAGGCAGCCTTTCACACATTTAAAGGAAGGGTTTTGATAAGCTAGGGTCCATGAACAATCCCCCAGGTCAGCTTTGGGTGGTACCTGGAGCTCTAAAAATCATGTGTAATCTTAGATACATAATCCCTTTGTCTTACAGAGAATCCTCAGCTGTCAACATATTCTAAAATTATCTGTGATCTCCCCAATAGTTAATAACCATTGATTGAAAGTGGACCATGAAGCACTTCACCTTCTCCAGAGTTTTCATCTCCCCAGAAGTAACACCTCCAGTTCCTCCAGCCATACCTGTTTATTTCCTCTACTCTACTCCTCAGACATGTTCTTCCCTACTCTTCCCCATCTGAACAAATGGTAGTCACCTGAAAGTCACATTTGATTTCTTATTATCCCTCACCCTAGCTTCCAATCCAACACAAGAGCTTTTAATTTTCCTTTTCAACGTACATGAATCCATACAAGTTTCTTCCTCCCAGCTGCTATGATCATTTCCAGCCTGAGCTTATGCAGTCTCCTAATTGCCCTCTTCCCCCTTCCATGCTCACCCCTCTTTCAGCCATTCTTCATATGGGAGCCAAGAACAATCTATCTAAAATGTAAAGTACCTCATATTGTTCCCTTGCTTAAAACCCATGACACTCGGGGCGCCTGGGTGGCACAGTGGGTTAAGCGTCCGACTTCAGCCAGGTCACAATCTCGCGGTCCGTGGGTTCGAGCCCCGCGTCAGGCTCTGGGCTGATGGCTCGGAGCCTGGAGCCTGTTTCCGATTCTGTGTCTCCCTCTCTCTCTGCCCCTCCCCCGTTCATGCTCTGTCTCTCTCTGTCCCAAAAATAAAAAAAAATAAAATAAAAAAATAAAAAAAAAAAACGTTGAAAAAAAACCCATGACACTCAAAAAATTTCAACCTCCTACCCCTACTCCTCGACCCAAGCCCTTCCCCTCTGATGCCACCACATTCTCTCTCTTCCCTCATTTGCCACATTACAGTGACAATAGCCTGCACTCAGTTCCTAGCACGTGTTAAATTTCTTCTCATCTGAGGACTGTTCCACTCGGCTAGAATGCTCCTCATCCTGTTCCTCCCCATTCTTCAGTCCTCTATTTATTTCCCTACAGACACTGTCTCTGACAATCTTCCTAAATTAGGAAGTACTTACCCCTCCCTGTTTATCACAGTTCCCTCAGGAGTTAGTTAGCTAGCTGATTTGTATGTTTAACCATTTTCCCCTTTAGACTAAGCTCCATGAAAGCAGGTTCAATATCTGTCTTTTACTGTTGTATTTCCAGTAGCTAATACAGTGGGTGGCACATGATAAATACCCAAAACCTCCACGGAATGAATGAATACATGGTGTCAAGTCCACTCACCATTCTTGACATATTCTCATGTGTAATATACACCTTAAGATGTGGTCCCCAAAACTAAACTCAAATTTCCAGCTGAGGCCTAACTCTTTCACAGACATCTGGGTATGCCATGTTCATCTAATTTTTTTTCCTTTCTAATATCAAAATAGCCTATTTCATAAACCACCCCAAGAAAATGGTCTAATAAGATTTGCTAGCTGTGTTTCTCTCCCACTGGTAACTGTAACCATTCATATATTCAGTATGTCATAAATAATAGAGAGAATATAAATATGGACTCATAAAATATCAGTACAGAATGCAGCAAGCCTCTGGCTCACAATTTGGTGTTCTTTGTACTGCCTCCCTAAAATCAGGTGAGGACTTCAGATTTACTTTTAATTAAATTTAACTTTGGCCCCCAAGTAAAAAAGATTTCAACATATTGACCATAGGAATTTGTACAACAAAGAACTCTATTTCTATTACACTGCCTCCAAGATGTATGATGGCTCACCAGTTTTCTTCCCCTTCACCCTTGATGCTACAAAGCACAGAGGCACCAACAATGCCAGGGATTTCCCTGGACACGAGAGATCTGGCTTGTTTTCTGAGAGGCAGGGTAAGCTCAAAAGATGTTCTACAATTCAGACATACAAACAAGTTTGACCTAGAAGAGGCTGCTGAGAAATTGCTATCTCCATGTTGTTAGATAAGCTGCACACAAAATGAAACCAGCCTGCTAAAATTATTACCATCTCCATACTTACCAGCAATGATGCAGGGGACAGCAGAGAGCATTAATCACCTGAAAATACCTAATCAGAGTAGAGACCTTTTATATTACCATTCAAATTCTTAACTGCCCCTAGCCTGATTTCTTTTAACCAAAGGCCCACAGGCCGTACACATTTCATGGTTATTTTCTCTAGTTATGTAGCCTGTATTTTTTTCCTAGTGTCTCATTTTTGTCCACCTCCCCCTTCCTTTCTTTCCCTTCAAATGGACAGAACCTGGTTCCTATCACCTAGAGATGAATTAATCTTTCCAAATATCCTGACATTGCCTTCCTAGAAAAGTTCCCTGGAGCTCTGTAGCTGTTGGAGAAGAGAGGCGGCTTGGCTCTGACTTTCATATACATTTTGAAATACCTTTTGCAGGATGGCTGGAAATAAGGAACTAATAACAAAGGACTTCTAAAATTACCGGTAAATCTGAAGCATTCCGCCTGGTGCCCAGCCTTTGAGAGTCTTTAATTCATCAATTAGGTGATCAAAGATCTTGTTCAAGATATGATTACATTTCTTTTGTTCTCTTTGCGCAATCATATTAAAATTGATAGCATTCCTGAAATCAAACGGGTTCCAAAGCTAAAAATAAAAACAGGCAAAATGACACTCTCACATTCATCACTTTCTAAAGGCAAGGCTATGATTGGCCCTTTAACTATCCTGGGACCCAAATGTTAGGACAAACCATTCTATGGTGATGATATCAAAAGAGGAACTTGAAGTTTCCACACTCCTAAAGCAGCTACCATGCATTTAGGCTGTGGTCAGGCTGTTCTCTGGTGTGTGTGGGGGTGGGGGGTGGGGGGTGGGGGGTGGGGGGACAGAGAGCTTGTGGCCACTTGCCAAAGCCAAAGCCAAAGCCAACAGCTAACAATTTCAATGATAGAGAATGGAGATCTTTGAGTGCCTGCTGGTGGCCTCTGTCACACACACAGGATTAGTCTTCCTTATGCCACTAAAAACAAAATAATATCATAGCCTGGAAAGGAGAAGGAAATGTTTCTCAAATGACCACAACTCTTATTCCTTGTTCCCCAGGAGTTATGCCAATTGTATTTTGTCTGAATATTCTTGATCATGATACAAGAGCATATAGTAAGGTATTTCAGTAACAGGTCAGATGATAAGTATTTTAGGCTTTGTGGCCCACTCGATCTCCTCCACAACCACTCAGCTCTACCTATGTACCATGAAAGCAGTCACAAATGACATGTCAATAAATGGGCATAGCTGTGATCTAGTAACTCTTTATTCACAAAAACAAGCAAAGGCCAGATTTGCCTGCAGACTGTAGTTTGCCAATCTTTGCTCTGAAACACGGTCATGACCATAACCCATACTTGTGGAGTTTAGTCTACATCACGCTGATGCTGGGCAGTTTGAAGGAGAGTCCTTATTATGACCTCGGGTCAGAAAATAGAATTGGTCTGGTTAGGGGGGAAAAAAGGTCACTGAGCCACAAGTCCAACTTTCGAGTGGTTTTCTCTTCAAAAAGTTCATTTTACTCTCCAAATAAAATTTGTCGGTCGTGTTCATTGTTTCTTTTAAAGAACATTAGATTTCACATTGCATCCCACTTATTTATTACCTGAGTTTGGGTCTTAACAAATATGATTCTGTTATTCTCTGTCATCAATAGAGCAAGCACATGTGGTTTTGATTGACAAAATTGTGATAAAATTCACTGCATCCTTAAAAAAAGTGATTGAAAAGTTTTCAGACTCTTGCAGAGAATGTAGGGGGGAAAATGAGAGGATTGAATTTCAACAAAAGACATGCCAGATTTTGTTGTTTTTTTTTTCCTGCTCTTGTTATTCAACATTCCCACTACTCAGTATCTAATTAGATACTAGAACAATCCAGGAATCATGTGTTTCTCTTTAAACTTTTGGCAAAGTCCATCCCACCATGGTTAACATTGGGTACACTTAGGTTTCCCTCCAGGGGCCAGTACTGGGTGACATCATATGCCATGTCACAAACAATGGAACATAAATAAGTACACATGCTCCGAGACATGCAAAACACTTGCAGTCATTCTGGTTTTCTCTCTTTTCATTCACTTCAAATCCATGTTCATTTGGTTGCTTGCAAACCCTCCTTTGTCTCTCAAGTTTTTTAAGAAATAGATATCCCTTGCTATTATTGCCCCCAGAAAAGTAACAGTTCAATTTTTTAAAAATCTCATCAGTCACATAACAGTTCTGTCTGCCTCATCGAGTTCCATTGGAATGGCTTTCTTGAACACTGAACAAAACACAGTACATTCCCTGAGAATACCATGGTAAGTCACCACATAACCTACTTGCTCTTATAAATAGGTCACCAACTGGACAAGAAAAAAGAGAATGGACACAATGCAAACAGCTTGACCTTCAAAGCTGTCTGGCATGTGGCTCTTTCCCTTATGAACTGATATCCATGTCTGAGAAACACGATCCCATCTTCATGCTACACCCTTTCTGATACAGAACTGGAGCAGACAGAAGTTATGTAACTCATCAGCTACTAGGGAAAGGTGGAGAATGCCAAAAAACACACAGACATAGTCAGAACTTTTAACTTGAAAAAAATGTGTTGTTTGTGAATGGGGAATAAATATCCTGAAACTCTTCCATATGTCTGCTTTCCTTCTCCTGGGCTACATTCCAGAGAGGTCATAGTAGTTCCACGTTTTTCTCTAAAATATGAAAAACTATTGCCGAACAGGTTTTATAAATGGTTTTTTTTCACAGTGACTAATATACAAATGCTCCACATAATTGGTTCAAATGAATTTACCAAATATTCAGAATTCCTTGGCCAGGTAATTCCTAATTTAATATTTAACTTAGAGTCATCTCATCAGATGATCCTCACCTACTGTTGTTGGGAAACGAACACTTTTTAAAGAATACACCACTTGACAATGCAATCTACTTAGTAACATTGCCTCATGGCTACAGATATTGTGCTACTGACCAAATGCTTGACATGAGCATAATGCTTTCTAAACTTCTTTTTTCAAAGGACTCTTGTAGAATATTCCTTTGAGGAATGAAGATATCAGTAAGTTTGTAGAATCTAAGCCTTTCACTGGGTCATCCTCATATACAAAATACCACAGTCAATTATGATCCCACAATGGACACGCTTTCTTATATTAGTCATTTTTGCTTCCCCAAACCGCCAGGTCAACCTCACTTATCTGGCTTAATGAAAAGTTCTGGGGAAATGACTATCACCTATCAGATTCCCAGGATAAGCCTTACCAAAGTGAGCAACAGGCCTACTGCTAATCAGCTCTCCATTTCTCTTGCTTTTTCAGTAAGCTCCTTTAAATGTTTCTCTCTCTTTTGTTATAGGTCTTTATTTGTGTTATTCTTTACCAACCCCAAAGCAGAAATGTGGGCTTTGGGCATCCAAGAAAATCATAAATAATTCCTAAACTGTATAAAGTAAATATAACTGAAAGAAGAGTGATAGATTTGGTGGACATCTGAACCATGTTCATCTAACTCCAAAGACTATCCTCCAATTCAAGTATGTCAGCCAAGGCATGGTTCAAAGTGGTAACATAATAAAAATGATCTCCACCCATCTTCATCTCTCTGATAAAAGGGGCAATGACCTCCATATCTCACTGTTATTACAGGTCAAAGAGATATGCATGGATTTGGCTGTTTTAATAAATCAAAAACATTTTGAAAAGAAACTCATTATGTTAGAAACAATTACAAATTCATATTGAGGCAGCATTCTGTGGTTCATAATTCGGTCCTGTCTGTGGAACTATAAGTCTATTATTTTATTTCATTTTTTATAGATCTATTATTTTAAATTTTGGCTTTCTATGGAAGCCTCTCCACTGATTTTGTATTAATTTTCTTTCCCCTAATCTTTTCTAGCTCCACCACATTTTTAGTCAATCACAGCAAACAAAGCAACAAAGGATGGCTATTCTAGGAGCAGATACATTATGATCTTTAAAAAGACATATTTTTATATGCTATATGGTTTAACTAGTCCTATATACAAGTCTACACAAAAATTCAAGTTGTTTCCTACCACTATTTTCAGAGGCAGAAATTTTCAGAGGCTGTTATCTTCCCCACTGGTTCCTGTAGCATTCTTCCAATTAGTGTTTTGAGCTACTATTTCAGTCAGCTTTGAAAACTGGAAAAAAATCAATGATAAATACTTTGGAAAGAGCATAGGCATCATTTAAAACATTAAAATCAGGATATATAACTTCCAAAACACTGACAAAAACAGAAGCAAAGAATGCACAGTTTATGGATGAAAAGACAAGTGACAGCAAAAATATATTTCAAAAAGGAAATTTTTTCTGAAAGAAATAAGAGCAATATGGATTATCCTAGTAATTATAATCAATATAAATGAGTTAAACACTCCTATTATGGACAAAAATTCTTAGATTTGATTTAAAAATTGCCTCAGGATTTACAAAGTAACACAGAAAGTTAAAAAGTAAAAGGACGAACAAAAATATAATGGACTAATATAAACCACAACGAAGTGATAGTTCTTATATTAGTATCAGTAAAAGCAAAAATGAAGGCCAAGCATTAAATGAAGAGGATATTAATATATTACAAGATACAAAAATATAACATAACTCTAACAACTATTAACTTTTATACATGGAATAAAATTGCCCCAAAATAGAAAAATAAATCTAAAAGAAATAAAGGAAAAGTACCAGAAACTCAAGAAATGTCAGAGTATAAATTTAACAGATTAGAGAGTCAAACTTAAATAACAGTACATATGATTACTCATATGAAGCCAACATTTTCATATCCACAGAACATTCGTATTATTTTACCATATATTACCTAAAAATAAATATGGGATAAAATCAAAATAGTAAAAATTACACAGGCAGCAAGGTCCATTATCTTTCTACAGTATAATAAATCTTTAAGCATCAACAAAACAAAAGCCTTCAACAACCTGAATACTTTTTAGGGTCTCCTAAGTAAAACCACTCACAGATCATTTAGGAAATAGTAACAATAATAACACTACTACAGCAATTTATAAGATGTACCTAAAGCTATTCCCAAAGGCAAATTAATAGTCTTAATTATTAGCTTATTTAACAGTAAAGAATCAAAATAAACTAAAATATTGAAATCTATATACACATATATATAAATTAAAATATTCAAATCCAAATATATATACATATATATTTTTAATGCATATAGTAACTATTTTTAAAAAGCCCATTATATTCAACCTTTATAGTCACAGAAGAAATGCTTGATGGTTGGCTCTTGTTTACTGCTTGTGGATGAGTAAAGGAACACCTACCAGTAAACACACCAACTGCTATGCTTAGAGAGAATGTTACCGAGAAAAAGTAAAGAGAGTAAATATACAACTCCAGCTAATTTGAGTTTTACTAGCTATACATACTAAATAACCCAGGCCAACAGTTCCCAAATATTGTTCTATACATAATAGTGGTGTCAAAGTATTGAATACTTATTTTTAAAAGTAGGATTCCTGGGTCTTACAACCTATCTTCCAAATGACAATCTCCAGGAATAAGACACAGGCGTCTGTAATTTTAATAAAGCCTTCTGGTCAGTTTAATGCACACTCAGTTTGGGGAATAAGTACATACTCTACTGATCTTAATTTTTAGGGATTGGGCAATATGGCAAAGTTACTCAACACATGAAGATTAAGAGCAAATTGAAAGAGAAGAAAAACTAAGACATCAGACCTAATGTTAATGCAGAAAACAGTAGAAGGTATTTGATTTTCTGTTTCAATGGCATTAAAGAGGCTATTTTATCATTAAAACAAGAATAGAGAAAAGGAAGAAAGGATAAGAGAGAGAAGAAACTACTTGAGAACAAGAATGAATTTTTCAAAATTTAGATTAAAAAAATAAAAGCATGGGTGATGCCTTTAACAAAGGCAGTAAAGAGCAGAGTACCAACTGCTGAAAACTGAGTAAGTAAATCAGAAGACCAGGAAGAATTCTCCATGTAAATAACAGTTTTTAAAAGAGCAAATGTGGATATTCTTCAGTGTGAGGACGTTATCATCTGTCAGTGTGACTAGGATGGATTACATTTGCCAGAACCCCACCACTTTCCTAGGTAATTATACATGGAATCCTCACAACCATCTTCTGAGATTGATTCTGTAACTACCCACATTTTATAGACGCGGCAACTAAGGCACAAAGCAGTTTACATGAGGTAGTCATAACGTGTTACGGCACATAGCTAGTCTGTGTCGGAGCTGGGTTTGAAACCAGACCCAATGGCCCCAAAGTCCACCCTTTTAATCACTACAAGTCACAGAGAGCAATTAAACCAGACACATTAAAAATTGCCCAAATAATTATTGCTAATGTGCTTTTGAAATTTCATGTTTTTATTTATCAAGTCTACTATAGTCATGCTTCTTTAATTCATTAGTGTCTTTTGCTCCAATGCAATTAATAGGGTCTTTTTTCTTTTTTAGTGTATTATTTTCCTAATTGAAAAAAATGTACTCCTAAAAAGCTCAAACTACAAAGAACTGAAAAAAAGTGAAAGCACCACCTGATTCCTGCTTCTGCTAAGTTTGTTGTATATAATTCCAGACACTTTTATGCATACTTCCAGAAGGAAGACAAAGAAAGGATATGGAGAGAATTATACAAGAGGCTTCAGTTAAGTGATGGGTATATAGGTGTGTAATTTATCTTTACTTTCTACATCTAATATGCCTTTGTAAAAATATTTGACAAATAAGCAAGATGCCTTCCACCACAAATGGCATACTTCTTAATACATTCACCAACTTTATTAAACTTTCTAACAGTGATCAGAGATAAAGGCACATTTCGCTATTCTGCAGTTCCCAAGATGGCCCTCAGAAATTTGAACTATGCGCAGTGGAAATGCTTGAATGAAAAGTAAAAAACACTGGCATTCATAATTGGAAATTATAACTCTATTATTTTGTGCACTCTCAGGAGCAAGAAAACATTCTTTTCCAGGACATTTTAATGAAAACAGTATTAAATATAGTCCTACAGTATAATAAGAGCACAGTTACTCTGCGTTCAAACACTGGATCTTCCCATTGTGCTGCTTTTTAAAAAACAAAGACAATAATAAAAACAAGATGTGTCAGGCACAGGTCTAAGAACCTTTATGTGATCTTTGTGCCAAATGGTTGAGGTCAGAATTTTTATTCCCATTTTACAGATTAAAAAAAACTGTAGCTCTGAGAAGTTAAATATACCCCAAGTCATACAGTCACTAGGTAGCAACCCCTGCTTCCAACCCAGTTGCTTGTGTACAAATCCAATGCTCTTTGTATCTTATCACTGAATAGGTTATAGAAAGAAAAAGGAGAAGGATTAAAAAGAAAAAGAATAAGAAAGAAAAGTGATAGTAGGGAAAGCACAGAATTCCCAGGAAGGCAGGAGAGCTAGATTTGGGGCAATACAGACAAGAAGACTCCCAATTATCATGCCTCTGAATGAGTAGAGAGGGAACATGCCTACTGTCCTTGTTGAGCACTCAAGAACACAAGCAGGAGCATAGATGGTCTCAATGATGTCGCACCAATGCTGTCTCAGCAATGCATTCTTTCTGTAGCTGCTGCCCTATAGAGTGGTGCCCTTGAGGGTGTGCCTTCCCTGTCACTCTAAGACAGCTGCCCCTAGAGCTTGTATTATGTGCTTGCACCCCTGCTGCCAGAGTGTCAAAGGGGACTCTCAAAGGGGATAAGAAAAGCAAATAACCGGTATTTTCAGCATCTCCAGAAAGAGGTAGGTAGTATCCACAACAAGTCTCATAGGAGGAGGGAGTACCCAAAACAAAGGAGGTGGTTCAGATATTGAGTGGCCAAAATGGATGACAAATGTTCCCTTAAAGACCACCCTTTAACTGTTCCACATCAACCTACATTGTTTTTTCCTCATACAATCCCTCTTATGCACACAAGGAGCTCTTGCCTAACCTAATACAGCCATCCTTTCTAAACTAAAAATGCACCTTCCCTCCTCCAACAGTGGGCAATCCAAAGACCTTTCAGTTAAATGCATCTAGTTCCAAGTCCAAGATCCTCTCTACTACTGTCACTTTCCAATATTCTATAATCTAGAATATGGTTTATAGAATAACCTATAAACCATAAAGTTAATCACTAACATACAATCACTAACATAATTGCCTATATATATATAAATAATTGCCTATATATAATGTATACATAATTGCCGATATACACATATATGTGTGTGTGTGTGTATACCCACACATAAATAACATGTATAAATCACACACATAAATGATAGGTGAAAAAGAAGAGAATTTGTTCAAGTACAAAAATATACATGAGATATCATAACAGATATGAAAATATGGCAGATGTTACAGTTCTCTGCAAATGGGCATGATGCTATCACTGTTATTTTTTTACTTCCCTCCTCCACACCTCCTTCCAGGTCCAATTTCACTCTGCTGCTATGCTGACCAGGTTTCTTTACCCAGTGAAATGATCTAAACCTTCACTCCTGGGGGATGTGAGATATTAATATAGTCTTTTGTTTAGGTATCTCACTGAAGCAGTACAAGATGCTACTTGTACAAGATGTGGTACAAGGTACCACAGAGCATCCTCTGGGATCCATGTGGCAACCTATTGACAGCAACAATCTCCCATATCAACCCTAAACCCTTTTACATATTTATCAAGTGGCACAAGAAGTCTGAAATGACTGAGTGGGTTGGCTCAGCCTGAAATCAATGGAATAGTTGCTATTTCCCTGAAGGAAGCCATCTTTCTTTGGGTACTAAGCCTCTCAAGCAGCAGAGTTCCAGAGCTGAGAAATGTTCCATATACAGTTGGTAAGTACTCACCATTCCAATGTTCTTCATTTCAACTACCTAATTCCAGAATAGTGGCTACAGGAGGTTTTTTTAAAATCCATTATTCTTAAAACGACTTCTGATATTCACTCTTCCAGCCTTCCAATGATTTCATAAGCACCTAATTACCCACATTAAAGCCCTTTCTGCCTAATACACTTGAAGTGATTTTTATATCCAGCAATAAACACTGAGTGACACAGGAAGTAAAACTTTTTTGAGTGGGTCATTAGCTGAACCTGTAAGAGATATTATTATTTTTTCCTCCCCCTTGGTTCCCAAACTTACATATTCTCAATAGGACAGACACAGAATCACATGTTGATCACTAATTCAAAGTATATATTGTGTCCCATATGACAGCACCTCAACCTCACCAAATAGTCTCTGAACTGAAGCTGTAATAGTCTTCAGTGGGCCAATCCCCCATTCTGGGTATTTATACAAATTCAGAAAATGGTCGATTGACTCTTAATATCCATTCCTACCTTTCTTCTTTATGCTTTCCTTGATTCAAGGCAATACAAAGCTAAAAATTGTATTTCACAAACTCCATTGCACTTTCGGGAAGATTACATGACTCTCACATGCTATACCTATTGCCCTACTTTTTTTGATGTAAAGTGAGTTCATATTCAGTAACTACATGGTGTGGGACACCATGATGGAAAATAAAGCCTTTAATGGATCTAAGGATGGTGGGGCTGGCTAATCACGTCAGGCAAGAAAAAGCAAATTCAAACTCAAAATACTTTTGCTCCATGATATTACAGTTTAGCATGTTAGGTATCTGGCTAATCTCCCCTGAGCATGGTACCATATTGGGGACTACAGTCTTCAGGCTGGGCATTCAGTAATGATGATAACTCAAGTCAACCTTGATGAGATAAAGTTTATAAACTGAGGCCAAGCTATCCCTAAGTATATTTGTAAAACTAAAACTGTCCATGTCATGTTGGTACTAACCTATCATGCAACAACAGTGGCAATTAAGCCTTCATTTTTCTTTCCTTCTTAATCAATTGATCATAGAACCCTTCCCTTGACACCTAAGTATAAAGCTGAGAAAAATCTAATTGAGTTAGATCACATATATACCACCTCCACTTGAAACTATATTGCAGTTTAGCACATCCAAATATTTGACTAGGTCAAATAGCAGGCACTGTAAGTAGCTCAAGTCAAATAGCTACATACGCCATGCTTAAACATTTAGTCTATATGGCCTTAATGCAACTTGACAACAGTTTCTCAATAGACTAGTTAGTTAACTAAGAGAGCATGGCTTTAATCCTGAATCCCAGGGGCATTAGCAAGAGTTCTCCTAATGAAACAATACAGTCTTCATACAGCATCCCAGTTTGTCAAGACACAGAGTAATGGACACAAAAGTATGCTCTGGCAATCACAGAAATCTCTCAGACCAAAGAATTCAGGTGCTGTCAGTTATAAGTTTTCTTGGAGTGCTGAGAGAGGTACAGATAAGGGGATATACGTCAGGTGTGTGGGTGAGGCTGCCTGCTACACCTAATAAGTACCTTCAAGCAACATAGCCAAATGTGGTATACATTGCCTTCAAAATGAAGAGATCCACTAAGTTCTGTGTCTCTTTCTTAATGGTACAAGATTCAAACTTCAGCAAGTATCTTGAAAATTTCCAAACCAGTAGACCCTCTACATGCAATCCTCTACACTGTGCAACTCAGGCCTTATATTTTCATGGATATGGCTCCCATTTTCTGGTATATGTGTACCTAAAGTATCTGCTACTTAATATTCTCCAGATTATATCAGTATAAAGTCATTAATTTCAAGACCTAGCCTGATGTCCTTTGGGATAATAAGAAAGTCCTTACACATTAAATTACAGCTCAAGGTCAGAGAATGTACAGAATTCTGAGGCAAAGTAGCAAAAGTATATTGCTATCCATGCCAAGTGTAAAAAAAATACTATTGGCATTCTACATACATTGAGATAGAAAAAATATTCGCAAGATCAGTAGATAAGATTATATTCATTTGCTTCAGTAAAAACACCACATCTGCAACACTTTATTTAAATGAAGTTACCACCAGGGGTGCATGGGTAACTCAGTCATTTAAGTGTCTGACTTTGGCTCAGATCATGATCTCACAGTTCGTGAGTTCAAGCGGCACATTGGGCTCCATGCTGACAACGTGGAGCCTGCTTAAGATTCTCTCTCTATCCCTTTCTCTCTGCCCCTTCCCCACTCGTACTCACTCTCTCAAAATAAATAAACAATAAATAAATAAATAAATAAATAAATAAATAAATAAATAAAGTTCCTACATACTAAGCTCAAGCGATAATTCACCAGCATTCTTCAAGACCTATTCATACTAGAGAGTTATGTCAGGAAGTAATACAATTTAACATCCCTGCCCCTTTTAAGTGGTTTATGATGATACTTATTTCTGCAGTTCCCCAGGGATGGAGTAATGCTTTTCATTTATTCTCCTGGTAGTAAGACATATTCCAGTGGTTTCCACTTGGTCCTTTCTCATATGCCAGAAACCATTATAGGGTTCTTCTACTGCTAATGATACGTGTTTATTTTTTCTTCATGTTTATTTATTTTTGAGAGAAAGAGAGTCAGAGTGCGAACAGGGGAAAGGCAGAGAGACAGGGAGACACAGAATCTGAAGCAGGCTCCAGGCTCTGAGCTGTCAGCACAGAGCCTGATGGAGGATGGGACTGGGGGGCGCTCAAATTCACAAACTCCAAGACCATGAGCTAAGCTGAAGTTGGACGCCTAACCAACTGAGCCACCCAGGCACCCCTGATGATATATATTTCAAAATTAAATTCATGAATTAAATAAATGAGTGATGCATTCAGGATCAGAGTGGATCACATCAAATCTCTATCATGTGAATTCTATAAATCCCATATTCAGACAGAAAAACCACATCATATTCTGAGTCCAAGGACTTGTGTTAATGCAGAGCTAACATCTACTGCTTTCTGAAAGGTCTAGGTATTTCTCCCAATTGCCCGATTGCCCAGTTGCTCTGGTGAATTTCCCGGGTCCCTTGGAAAAGGATAAAAAGATGTATATATACCAATTAAGATGTACTGTAGACTTCTCCCTGTCAAGGTACCTGGCCTCCCCTGCATGTAGAGAGTTCCTAAATTATAAACTCGTAGAGATTTCAGACTTTTTATAAAGGGATCATGACTACTGCCATGGTTCATGTCAGGCTACAGTTCATCAAGTATGTAATCTTTCTGATATTTCTATTGAATAGAAACTTATTGGGCTAGTCACAGATTTTGGTATTTTTTAAGTTCTATTTATTTTTTTTCATAATCTCTACACCCACCATGGGGCTTGAATTCATAACCCCAAGATCAAGAATCACATGCTTTTCTAACTAAGCCAGCCAGGTACCCCCTACCCATCTATTTTGATCCTAGTCATCATCAAACACTAGAGTTGGTCAAACTATTATCTTACTAGATTTGATGCATATTATGATAACCATATCTACTCTATTGTTTCTGATGCTGAGCTGCTACTCAGACTTTGCCACTCCAGATTCCACGTAAGCTGACAAATTCGTGGAAATCTGCTGTCTCCCGCAAGTGTCACTTGCTTATAGAGAATGGCCACTTCAGTACTCTTCCAAGACCTGGAATAATCTCATTAATATATTTCTAAATGCATAAAGGGAGTATCTTCTGAATTCTCTTAGAGGACATGGTTAGAGTTAGGCAAACATGATAAATTTACTCCAACATTTCTAACTTCTGAGCAGGTGAATGCCTAGCGTGACACTGAGCACTCAAACTTAAGCCACTATATTGAATCTGGAAGCTACAGTAAGCATATCCATATCAATTAATTCAGTTAAGTTTAAAGTTATACTCCTTCCTTGTTCTTTTATCTTCAGAATCCATTTGCCCATAAACAATCAGATTTTTGCAAATAAAAATTGGCAAACTCTTGTAGTTTCCACTCTATAACTGATACTCTAGGGCACACTAGGATCAGTCTTAGCATATAAGTCTGGAGATAGTGTATAATGTTGAGAATGGCCGTAAGGAATATGGCATTCCCTTTGCAAGGGGTCATTCCAAAGTCTTCAAGCAAGAACAGGGCAGTAAGTCTCCTTCAGCCCACAAAGTAGACTCATGGAGTTGGAAGTTCATTATAAGCTAATTCATTCAAATTCTTCACTGTATCTCCACCTCAATTTCAAGGCTTCACTTTTTTCATCAGTATACTTTCACAACAGGCAATGAGTTCAACTGAGTTGGCAATTCAACAATAGACTCAAAACACTGCAGAATTCTCCCAACACAGAAAAAATATTAATGTTTGTCAAAACACCCAGTATATCCAATAGAATGAAATAGAAACAGAAATCCAAGAAAAAGTCATTTTCTAGGACTGAGGGTGATGCATTAGAGTAGTACTTTGTGCATAAAACTAACAGATCTAAACATTAAAACACTCAATAATGGTAAGGTATGTGGAAATAGCATTCTTATACCCTTTGCTGGTCGGAGTGGAAGATTTCTGGAGAGCAAACAGACAGCACCTACCTCAAAGGCTCTCCATTTCTTCTTTTGTGCCTATTTACAGTTTCCAAAATCTTAGGGTGAATGTCATTTTATAATCAGAGAAATAAAGTCTTATCAAAAAATTTAAGCAACATCACCAAGTCCAGCACAGATTACATTCTATCTTTTCTTTTGGAGGAACCTACCAAATATTATTTTTCCCCGTATTCAGGTACTTGTTCACCAAGTATTTATTGAGCATCTGTGTGTGTCTACTCTTCATCAGCAGCCGTCAGTTTGGAAAATTATGTTTATAATATTCTGTCAACATTTTTTAATTGATGAAAGCAGAATACAGCATCTTCAAGTTCTTACGCTGAACTTGAGTTGGCATCTCAAGTCGTAAATGCTCTTAAATATACTTCAATTGCTCTGCTACAAATTAAGGTAATAACGAGCACTGAACTTTTATACAGCCAGGATGCCGCAAGCATTAGAAGCTAACAACTCAGAGATCTATGCATTTCCCAAGCCCCAAATTCATTGTGAATTCACAGCAAATCCTCCCCAAAGTGTATCTAATAACAGGTCTAGAGTTCCTAGACTATTGTTTGCAGACAACACAAAAGGGCAGTTCCAATGTAAACACTGTATTTTAATGGAGGCTTAATTTTTACCTCTAACCACAGAACTCCAAGTATTTGGTTTCCTGGTGCCTAGTACCGATAGAATGACTAAATATTCAAGAGGTATGTAAGGAATGTCGAGTATCTTCCTGCCCAGGGAGCTTCAACGTTTTTTGTATGCAACTGTTGAGCTCTTGATCATGTTTTTGTTACTTGGAATTCCTTTCGGATCCTCCAAAATTCTGCAATAATTTCAAGGAGGCTTCCTGGCATGTGTTCTAGATTGGTCTCTACATTAAACTGATAAATCAAGAGATTTCTTTCCTCATTGGGTCAAAATCATCATTACCTTCCTCTCCCCTTTTGGAAGAAAAGAACTTTATCCTTCTATGTGATTTATTCTTTTCACGGGCATCCATTCAAAACTGAGCTATTGTTTCAGAACAGGGAAAATGTATTCCTTTTACAGGTTTATTCCTTCAACTGGAATTTGTTTAAGGAGGTTCCACTGCACAAACACAAAAAGCCCTAATACATGCAGACTGGGTCGGCTTCATGCCATCAGATGTCACCGCTGACGGGTGATGGCACTTATATAGATTTACACAACAAAAACTACATTAAAAATGTTAAGGTGGTGAGACAAAGGCACAAAGGCCTAGAAATTCACAGCTCGGGATTTAAACATACTATATCTAAGAGGAATGGAGTGCATTAGGGTAATGCGAAGGTGACAGCGCCCCTATTATACCTACCGTGCTAGACACTTAATCCCTAGCTGAATTTCCTGGTGGTGCTCGCTTTGTCTCATTCTTGGGGGCTTATGTTTTTTAATGACATTATTGTTGTGTAAATGTTCTTGTTTTATAAAGTAATTTCAGGTTGATTATCATCTGTTTATGCAATTAGTGTAATTACACCTAATTACAGAGTAGAATCAACATATATAATTAGTTTATTAGAGGTATAACTGTGATATGTAAGGATTTTAAAATCTTTATGAAACTTTGTGAACAAATATTCTATGAATGTGAGAGCAAAATATTTAGATGCCAACTCTCCTACGTTATATATACATTTTTTAATATGCTCGGTAATAATTAGATTTACTGCCTGTCAAATATACTGTTAAAAATCATAGAGCCATACTAGAAGGAGCACAAATATAAAATCTGTCCTTAGGAAAATTAGAAACACTCTCTGGTGTTTTCTTTAAAGTTTGATTTTATAAATCTCTCCTCAATTAAGATTTCTTACCTATAGAGCGTCCCCCTCAGGTGAATTTTAACAGTAAAATTATAAGCCCAGTAAAGAGATTTATATTTAACACCAGGACATATAATACTCACGTATGTTATGTGACATTCCTTACAAACTAATAATAGTGCCCCCTGTACTCTCGTGTTGGATTTCTCCATTTGATTCTGAGCCAAAAAGGAAAAACAAGATGAACTACAAATGTTGTGATATAAAAAAGCAAAGACATAGATCATAAAATTAGAAAAATGATGTATGTTTCCAAAATCAGCCAAGAGTCTTAGGAAGAAGAGTTGAAAATAGCTGCTAAAAGAGAACATAACCTGAACACACATACAAGAAACGCATATTAATGTAGGTGATGCCCATTTATTTCTCTATTTAATTTTTATCTCTGTTTTTGGGCACTTCAGAAAATAGTATTTGACCATTCCTTCTCTCCTCAAAATACTGAAACCAAAAAGAATGCAATATAAATAAACTGAATACCGAGATTTGCTGCTTTTAAATCATGTGGTACATTGTACCAGATGGACGAAAAACCATCAAATAGTCTCAGTTATTGCTTACTGTTAAGACAGGGATTGGAGGGTCTAACTGACACCACTGGAAACTTTAAGCAATAATATCAGAAAAGCAGCACTTTAAATATTAGCAGCACATTACAGTAAAGATATAGTTCTTCTGCTTTTGGAAAGATAATAACTTTGTGAATAATGAACTCCATCAGAAGGTAAGCATTCTTAGCAATTGGTCTATAAGAGGCTTGCATTAAAATGGACCCTGGACTTCAATTATTATTGAAGCAAAGTACCAGCTCAAGTTTTTAGTCTTTCCACTAAGATACCTATTCTTTTAGAATTGCTGTAAGCATATTCAACACATTTCTTTTTTTTTTTTTTAATGGAACAAGAAACTTTAATACTGAAGGTAAAAAGGTTTCTTGGCTTTTTGCTTCAGATCAGCAGGAATTATCATTACTCAAAAATCAAAACATGCAACTAATCTTTCCACAGAATAAACAAACAATAAACGTTTTTCCTCTTTCATTTCTTTCCTAGTCTTCTTTTCACAAGGACTAAGTTGGTATGTAAAAAGGCAAATAGTGGGGCTCCTGGCTGGCTCAGTCAGTTAAATGTCTGACATCGGCTCAGGTCACGATCACACAGTTCATGGGTTCAAGCCCTGCATTGGGCTCTGTGCTGACAGCTCTGAGCCTGGAGCCTGCTCCGGATTTGTGTCTCCTTCTCTCTCTTTCTGTCCCTTCCCCTCCCCCGCTCACGTCCTGTCTCTTCTCTCACTCAAAAATAAACATGTTTTTAAAAAGGCAAATATTCAGACCCCTCCCCCTCAAATACAATAAGTTGTATAATCTAACGTCATAGTCTAATAAAGTGTCTGGCACGCAATAATCACCAGGAACGTTAGCCCATGAAGATTCCAAACGAGACACATATTCCCCAAAAAGTTCTGAAAGCCATCAAGGAAAACCCTTTCACACAATCACAGTGACTCCAAAACTCAGTAAACAGGCACTTAGTAATTATTTGCTTCCTCTCATCCCTTTCTGGATTCCCAGGGGGAGGCAGAGTCCATGTTTTTGGAGGAGGCCACCTGGGTAAAGAATATTAATACACTCTAAAGGGAAGCCCTGTGTTGGCTCTTGGGAGCTCTCCTCTGCTCACTGTTTCCCTCTGTACCAGGGGCGGCTAATGAAGTGGACCAGCCGCCAAAGAGACACAAAGAATCAATGTCCGACATTAAAAGGAAGCAGTGACAGGACATAAACCTGAGAAGCAGAGAAGAATGTGACTACTAGGCAGCTAGACCCAGATGTACTTGATTTTACTTTCCTGATAGACCCATACACACTTTAAAATGTATTCAAAAATTGACTTGATGTTGGCATTCAGCTGTAACAATTTAATGAAGACTAAACAAACAAAAAAGTTAACTCCTATATCCGGACTTCAGAATCTGGGGACAAAGCAGAATCAGGAATGGGTTGTTCAAGACCAACTCTTTTCTCTTCACCTCAGAAGTGTCTATCCCACAGTTACGCCTGGGTTTGGCAAATACTGCGCTTCCTTTCCATCCCCGTGGCCTAGACATGAACCCTATTGTGCAGATAAGGAAGGCTGTGAATACATGCTTTTCAGACAAAATCAGTATAACCGTAAGTTTGCTGACTTGTTTCAGCTGTGCCCGGCTTCTGGGGAGGTGGGTTACCCTACCTTAACATTTGCAAAAGGCGTAAGCCAGATAGGATGGACTTCATGGACAGTACAGACAACCAAATGATTAAACAGAAGCATCCACAATTTCCAACCCAAGAATGGCACCAGCACATACCTAACCAGGGCAACAATACTAAAATCTCATGTAATATCCTAAAAGGGGATGAAGTAAAAAGAGCTAACAATCACCAGATCACATTAGGTCTTTTATGCACATCAAATGAAGAATGGACTGCTTATCTTTGCTCTTTGAATTGGATCCATAGGGTGAAAACAGTGAGAACTTCTGGAACATTCCTTATAGTCTCTATCTGGCTGTGAACGCACATCTTTCTATCTTAATCTGCCACTACTTTTTCAAAGAGGTCCATTGCCCCAAACGTGACAGCTAAGTATTAAACTTTGAAAAATGCCTTTCCTTATTTTCTCTCATAAACCATTAGTTTAAAAGCTGGAGATTAAAAATCGAAACATTTCCCTAGCTTTATACTAATGTGGCATTTACACATTCTTCCATACCGTTTGAATGCACTCACCAGGCTGGCATCCATTCTAAGCACAGTGTAAAGTCCAGAAAGGCATTTTATTCTTTCCAGGTGTGCTCAACTGGCTTATTTATGGTCTGACTTCCTTTCACAGTGTGAGAAACCTTAGCCTCTGCCAGCTGCAAAGGATTGTTAAGAAGAAGCATTTTTAAGTTAAAAAATATATAGCAACACTTCTCTCTCCCCCTTCTCCCTCTCTTTCTGCCACACTTTATGCACCTTCTTGCATTGGTTAGTGTGTGACATGTCTAAATAGGCATTTAACTGTACTCACCATCAAAGAAGGTGCCCCATGCAGGCAACAGTATATTAACTTAATGAATACCAGAAAGGATAAGGAGGAGGGTACAGAGCTGTTAACTCAGCCAAAGTTATCCTTCCTGAGAGCATTCATTGCATTCAGTGCAGACACACACACACACACACACACACACACACACACACACACACAGACACATGCGCGCGCGCACACCTTTCATGTACTTTACCCCCATTCTTTGGTTCCAGAAGAGCCATGGGTCACTACAATGAAACACAGCTGAAAGACACACCTGACTTGCTGTGGGGCCATGTGAGATGCTTATGTTTTGTGCACACAGTCACATCAACTAAGTTTTAAAAAAAATTTTTTTAATGTTTATTTAGTGTTGAGAAATAGACACAGAGCATGAGCAGGGGAGGGGTAGAGAGAGGGAGACACAGAATCCGAAGCAGGCTCCCGGCTCTGAGCTGTCAGCACAGAGCCCGACGCAGTGCTCAAACTCACAAACTGTGAGATCATGACCTGAGCCGAGGTCGGTCGCCCAACCAAATGAGCCACCCAGGTGCCCCAACGTCAACTAAGTTTAAATGTTGTCTCATTTAGGACTGACATCGGAAGGTCCTTAGCAGTATTTCCTTGTCTGACTACTTACGTAGTCCGAATAAAAGACCACGATTTGCCTCTTTTAGTGGCCACATGATAACTCGAAAGTATAAATGTAAAAAAATTAAGTGACTTTGAAAGATAAATTTTTGATACCATTAAGGACAATGTAGTGTATTCTCATTTAAACCATTTCTCACATACATGCAGACCTAGGTAAATAATTTGGGCTGAAATAAACGGTTTTACTTGCTGGAAAAAAATTTGCCCTCAATTAGAACAAATTTCTAAATGTTTCTGAAATAACCATGGTTTTTAAAAATTATTTAAGGGAGTCATTTATAACAATTATGACTCTAAAAAGAAGAAAGCATGTGAATGATGGCAAAGATGAGACATAATTGACAATCAGTAATAAAAAGGTTGACAGGACTTGAACATTTTTAAATAAAAAAAAATGACTAAACCCAAATAGCATGGATCCCAGGGAAAATTTGAGTGCTTAACTAATAAGATCACAGAGTACCTATGTTTCCTGGAAAAAGAAAATGCATTTTTATTGGGAAGGCGTGGTTCAAAAAATTACAACATAATTTAAGTATCCACGGGAATCTTTGGCATTTCAAAACTTGCATGGAGCCTTTGGAAAAAGCTCATCACAGCTCCTTTCAATCTTTGAGGACGCTGGCACTCCATGATGGAGTTGTTTAACAGCCTGGCCATGCCAAAATTCATCATAGCACTGCCCCAGGGAGGCTGCTAGCTGCCTGACCCTAGCAGCTCAGAGTGGGACTGGAACAAAAGGCTAGCATCCATTTCAAAAAGAACCCCAGGAAGCATCTACGGGAGGATGAAGAGTGTTGAGGTAGAAGCTGGAAGACTGTGGGAGTGAGGAAAGCACTAGCAAAGGAAGGCAAAGAGAGCTGGGAGCAAAGAAGGCTGAGCCAGCAGGTTTATAGGCAAAAGTCACACACACACACACACACACACACACACACACACACACACGACTGCTAGGCAGTGGTCAATTTCCAGACAATAATAGCAGAATAACCACAAAAGCAGTAAAAGCTGAGAGATCATGAAGAATATATCTTCACACACAGAGAAATGACAAAGAGAAGGAAAGGGAAAAGGAGAGACAGAAGAGAGGCAAGAAGAGAAAGTGGGGAAGATTATGAAGGTGGAGGAAAAGCCACCTGAAGAAAGTAAGCTTTATCAACATGAATTACCAGGAATCTTGGTGTTTACAGACTGTAGAGTCCATCTAGACTGGCTAATGGCATGTTATTTCTTTTCTTCTGCTGTCAAGAAGTATTACTGATTGTTAATAACATTAAAATCTTTATCACTTAATTTATTTTATTAATCCCATTCGGGTTTAACATTACTAGCACACAACTGTAAATAGCAATAATAATGCCATCGAGGTTGGTATCAATGATGCTGAAGGGTATTATGTACAACACAGCCAACAAGCAGTGAGATGACAGGTTCTTACAAACCTTTACATTAGATTAAGGAAAAGCCTTGCACAGATTCACCAAACTGTGATCTTAATATGATATAGCATCCTCTGTCCTTTGATGTCCCTCTAGAATCACTTGTCATCCTCCAACATTTAAAAAACAAATCTCAACATCCAAGGAGCATCTTAAAAAGAGTTAATGTCAACTTAAACGACGCAGTTTCCTTAACTCTTTGCTTCTGTTTCTACACTTCTCCCCAAGTTAATGCCATTCTTTCAAATAAAACTTTGATTTGTTGAATAGCATGCTTTTAAAAGTAAAGATAGTTTAAAGATGGGGTTATTGCTTTAGATAATATTTTAAATTATTCACTCAATTAAGTGTTTTATAGTCATTTTAATTCACCCAAGTAAGGATGTGAATGGTGTCAGGTGGGCTCGAATCCTCCCGGGGCATCTCCCATCACTAGCAAAACAAACAGGGGTGAGCTGTTTCAGTGCAATCCCCCAGAAGAGGTTTTGTGCTTCATTCTGTGGGACTTGAAGACTTTCTCTGGGTTTAATACACTCTTACTCATACATGAGATTGGTAAGTAAAAGCGATTCTGACCAGCTCTGTGGGCTCTCCTCGGATTCATCATACCACATGTGCAACTGGCCCCCAGAGTCAATGTGGGGAGTGAAGGCGATTACATTATGATGAATGAATTCGTTTGTGGTAATTAAAACAAAAATCAGTGAAGTTGGAAACAATTATCTTGACACTGAAAAACGCAAATGCAGTAACACTTTCTTAAAACACAAAGTTTATAGAAATTAAATTTGGAGAAATCAGGTGACCTTACCTAACAAAGAAGTATCTGTAATGGTCGGTGTTAGATAAATCTCAGGAAGACATGCTCATAGCAGTTAAGGGGTCTAATTAAATTGGTGTACATACGAAAAAAATCACTAGTAAAGAATATCAGGGTTGGTTTTTGGTTTTTTAAATGATGAATCTGCTATATAAACGTAGAAATTGCATGAGGGATTCATTAATTGGATTATTTTCTGTTTCGTCTCAGCACTGAGTTTTGGAACTTATGTTAAATTTAGATGTGATTTCTAAAGAAAAAGAGAAAAAGCTCTATCTGGCAATTTAAAGCTGTTTCGGGCAATACTTTTTTTTTTAAGTTGAATAATGTCATCTTCCAATATGTTTTGTAGTCTTAACCCAGAAACACCTTCATTTTTCGGAGTTTGTCCTCAACAATGTAACTTCCTTAAGAAAATAGTTGTCTAGTCTAGGCTTATCTTTACATAACTGAGGCCTCCATCAACAAATATCGATAATAACTAACTGGAATAATTGCAACATTTCTAGGCATCTGGTAGGTTACCAAGTGATAGAATACATTTTCATTTTCTTAAACTTCACAAGAACGCTAATGAATTTTTGTCCCCTAGCAAGTCGAGTCTCAACCTAAGGTAAGAGCCATCAAGTCTCCTTGACATCACGCCAGGCAAGAGGTAAAAATGGCATCTTAACCCCTGGATTCCGATTGCAAACCTTCAGATCCTACAGGATGATACAGAGAAGTCGAAACTAGGGTTCCAGCCACTCCAGAATCACAACCAAGTTGTAAAATAAATACAGCGGCAACTGCGTAAGATGTAAATCACGCTTTAAGGCACAGTAGATGTCAAAGCACTTTGCATCCACTTTGAAACCAAACACCATCACTCCACTGGAAACAATGGCATTTCCAGCAACTCTATTGACTTAAAGGGTGAGGTTAAATAAGCCAGTAAATGCCAACAAGTATTGTTTGGCTAATGTAGGGAGGTGGTCTTGGCAATCTCCTGGCCTCTGAGATTTTGCTAATTGTTTTTCCAAGAAAAAAACTGAAGTCTCTTTCAAGCACTATCCTGAGTAAGCGTTGCCATGGGAAAGCCTGGGGATTCCACTTTTTATAGTGGTTGCACAGCTACTGTAGTGAGTACAGAGAGGAATTTTTGTAAGCAGCTGCCAACCACACCCTAACTCCAGGCAGCTGACTCGCTTTATGAACTACCAGTCACGACAAGAAGTGTGGATGGTGCATCAGAAACCATCACCATTCAAGACAACACAAAGTAATTCTTACTGGTTGTGGGAGGTGGTAGATGGAGGGCACAGGAAATTGTACTTAGGTCCACTCTTGCCATCTTGGGATATAAATGACAGGAGCTCAGACACACATTCCCAGTCAAATGTCACTCTTCAATAGATCGTTAACCAAATGCGCCTGTTCAGTAGACAATGGAATGCACACATTCTCACCTTAAAGGCCAGAGAGGGAGCAGTCATTTACAGCTCATCCTTCCATATGTGTGCTTTGGCCAGGTGATGGGGAGCACAGGACTGAAGGAGGGGCAGTCTCCCGCAGTCACTGTGGCAGAACCTGTCAAATCACTAATGCTGCCAGTATCTCTCTCCAGCAGTGCCTAATCGGAGGGAAAAGTTGGGCAAGGGCCAGCCTCTTACAGCACAGCATTATGTAAAACTTAAGAAATAAAACAGAACTTCTCAGGGGCATTCCAGAAGGTTTGTGGGTACACTGGTTTCAGGACCCAGAATTCCTAGTCCCACCTTAGGATGGGATTTCCAAACACTGGAGGGTTATGTTGGCTTGGTGCATTTACCAGGTGCTTGAGCGTCCTGACCACTTGATTTTCGGAGAATCGGGGAAAGAGTTTAGCCTATAAAATATCTTCCTGATAATTTCTGAAGCTGCAGCAGTGAGAGGTTACCAAAACGTCTAAAGGCACAGAATATAAAGAAATGTTTCCCACAGCATCCCTGGAAGGCTGGGTCCTCGACACCCGAGGGGCCCACCTTTGGAAACCCTTCTCCCTTTGTTATATCTGCTGGGCCTTCCACTAAAGAACTGAATTAGATAGACGGGGAAGGGGAGGAGGCGGGTGGCGAGTGGGGGATGGAAGGAAGGCTGGTGCAAGAATATATTTTCTATGTCTGGATAAGGGAACAGGATTCTAGGTAATTGCCTGGTTTTCTCATTGTTCTCCGCTGCCATTCCAAGATTCATAGAGGGGCTGAAAGGATCGCTCTTTTTTCCTTTCTCTTCTAATTCTTCACTACTCCCCCCAACCTCCCGCAGACCCTCCAAATCACCCCTCCCACCCCTGTTAATCCTTTTCCCTCCCCTCTCATGGTGCTTATTCCATCCCAGGGAAAAAAAAAAAGTAATTTGTCTGTTTTATTTATGGTGCAATGAAGGTATGCTGCACGCGTCAGGATAGCCTGACACTGGTCAAACTATCTGACAGCCGAGAGGAACTGCCTTCATACTCCAATGAGTGTATATTTTAACCATTTGTTCGCCACAGCACACCACTGAGGTTCTGTCAGGATTCACTGCACCCTTTTTTTTTAATCTCTTTTGTTACATGCCAATTAAATTCAGAACACAGATCATTTTCAAACAATTTTTTGTCTTCCATGTGAACCCTAAAATGCGCAGACACCCTGAACGTCATTTGCCAAAATTCACAACTGCCTGCATATTCCACTTAAAGACCCCTGGGATGTTCTTAGAACTTCACTAAATTTAAGAACCTAGAACCGTTATGCCCCAAGTCGCAAATCAAAACACATCATTTAGTGATCAGATCCGGAAAGTGGAATTAGCTCAAACACAATCAAAATTTCAAGCTATTTCTGAGCAGAATTAAAAAATGAAAGCACAGGTTGGAGAACTAGAGGACCCCTGTTATCAATTCTGCTGAAAAAGCCCATGTGTAAGTAAAAAGGCCTCAAGAATATCAAGATTTTTATCCTAGAAAGAGCCAAAGTTGGGAGGTATCTAACAGCCCATCTTCTAAGTTTGAATCAGAACGGTTTCTCCATCATTTGTAAATTGGGAATTTTAAGAAAGAAACTGACAGCAGCAAACAGAAAGACCAGAGAGACCATTCCATTTGTTATTCCTTTTCGATTCCCATCACATTGTACTCGGTGGGTCCCACGATCTACCTGGGAAATGCTCACTCACTTGGGTACACTCTGAAGTGCATTGTCCCTTTACTTTCAACAACAAACCCCCAATTCCAGAGGGCCTGCCTCACATCCACTCTCTCTATCCCCTGTTGCTTTGCCACCAGCAATTTAATTCTCCTTTTCAGACATAAAAGGACACACCGGGTTTTAACAATTATACTTTTGATTTCCTCATAAAAACAATGCTCAGAATTAGGCCCCAGACAATCTGTTCTTGTCCTGCAAAGGCCTGTGGGGCAAGATTGCCAGAAGAACCAATGGGATTTCTGCTGACTGAAAATATTTTTATTTTAATAAACTACAAAAGAAGAATGCTTTAAAAAAAAAAAAACTCACAACAGGTTCAGAAATGTAATGTGATGCACGCAGCATGAAACAGAAACAAAGACCCAGCAGACAGGGAGTGTGATGAATGGTCCTAACCACATCGTATTTATTTATTTTTTTTAAATCTGCATTTGCCTTTCATCTGCAAATGAAAGGCATGGGGAGAAAGTGAGTAAGTTTTCCAAGGAATTTCTTTTGCTGTAATAAGAGCAAACGCAAATATTATACACTCAAGCAGAATTAAGAGCCTAACAGCAACAAAGATACAGAATGGCTGAAAAATCAAGGTTCGCCCTGTGGTTTCTTTTTTTGCTCTCGGCTGTGGAAGGTGGCAGGAAGAGGCAGTACAATGCAGAGTCAAGACACAGGGGTGACCAGAGTGTTGGATGCTTCTGCTTTTCAAATCAAATGTGAAAGTTAGTTAAATTGACTTGTTCTGGAGTGGATGAAAAACAAATTAGCATGCTTTTTTCATAATTTCAATGTATACTTAAGATTCTGAGACCATCTTTTTTAAAATCACTTAAGAGCAATAGAGATACAAGATAGAATATTATTTAAAATTTTCAAGCCACATAAAAGCCACCAATCCTTTTCTCTATAAGCAGTGCTCCCGAGGTGCTGGGGAAACAAGGCAAATCTGTGTGGATTCTGGACAGGACAAGGATGCTCTTGAAAGACTGTAAAAGTTAACATATCTTGGCAAGGGTGCTAATTTAGAAATTGCTAATTTAGAAATCGCTAGCCATGGAAGAAAGTAGGCCTATTTTTTGTAGAAAACAGTGTTACAGATTTTATACCTATGTCTGCTTGTGCAAGTGAAGAGAGAGAGTATCATTCTCCTAAGTTGTACCAATAGTGGTGCCACAAAACACACCAATTTCACAAGTTCAAAGTCTTCGTTCTTTTAGTGAAAAATAACTGATCCATACAATGTTGCAACTCTTTAAACATCCGTCAGGCTCAATAGTACTTTGTACACTTTGTTATCTTATTTATTTTAATTTTTAATAGTCAATGAGTTTTAGGTTGTGTTCTTTTAAAATAAAAGGACCCAATGTAAGTAACTTTGAAAATTTGTTTAGATTAGAGGCTATCAGCCCAGCTGTTCATGACAGGACAGGGAGAAATACCCCTCTAAGATGAGCTTGTAGGATGTATGCAAACATTTTGTACTTGTTCTGTACTTCCAGAAAAGAAGAGTTACATGTTGGCCTTCGCAGCTATGACAAGATAGAACAATGTCAATATAACAGAGAATAGACTATTTGATTATAATAAACTTGCCACAGTAAAATTCCTTCTAAATTGTTGAAACTCACAACCATGAGTGTATGTGCGATATCACTATGCTACAGAATGGGCCACTTGATTACAAGAGACCCACCAATATAAAAATTCATGGCAGCCACATGCACATCTGGACGACAAGCTATGACAGTTGTGAATCTCCCTGTGTTTTAAATTTTGAAAGGTTTGTAATTTATGTTTTCCAAATAGTTCAGAACGGGCTAACAAGATAGATCACGTCACTGTCTATGTAACCTGATTAAATTTCGCATTGGGAACTGACAAGACTCCTCCGTGATCTTGCCGTCCAGTAATCGTCCTGCCATTCTGCAGCCTTTGCTCCACCTGGCTCCACCGCAGCCGTCATAAATCCAGACTACAAAGCTGCATGATTTGAGAGCCGGCTCCCAAAATAGAAGTTCCAAAAATTAGACCACATACAGTCCCTCCTCTTCATTTAGAGACCAATTTTGCGCTGGCGTTATCTTGCTATATAGTAATTGCACATTAATAAAAACATATGTGGTGAGAAGAGAACAAATAAATTGCCCTTCACAAAAGCAGCTCAACACGAAATCACATTTTCAAACAGCTTTAGAAAAGGAACCGAGAACACGCTGGCAAGTAAACAGGCAAGCAGCAGAAGAGAAATTCTCAAAGGTATTCCCAAACTTGCATTCACGACGTGAAAATCGGTGGAAGCTGCAGATACCTGTAATATTCCCAAGACATAAGTTTCTTAGCATTTTTCTCTGTATTAGTTATTGTGTTTTTAAGGAGTGTTTTACCCATTTCTTCTTTATGTTTTTCAATAAACAAAAACTATGTAAATCTTTTTTTCAGTGTTTACAAATATCTACCCCAGGAAGGTGGCTTCTTTTCCCTGTTGAAGCCGATCCACTGAAATGATCGTTCGCAGCTTCATGATGCCTCACACCCCCGTTAAACTAAGCTTTCACAGTGTCTCCAAGCACTTTTCTCCCGGTCAACATAAAGTGAAACCTCTCCTTTAAAGTGCAGGAAGCCTGCCATTAAACTGTTTGGGAATTCTGTTGCCTCGTATTTATCTGTGCATCAGTTACACACATTTCTGTGTCCTCTTCTCGAAAGGTTCCGATTCTCTTCTGGAATACTGCCTCTATTTAATCCATTCCTCTCTTGGAGAGGTACATCAAACAGGAGAGAAATATCACAGAAAGAAATACCTATTTTCTCACACTTTTCAGATTAAGTATCTCCAGCGGCAGATAGAAACCTCCTTAAACTAAAATTATTTTCTGTATTTACAAAATATATACCTAAGGTGGGTATATTTTACTTTGACTGCATCTGTGGTCCAATTTGTAGGACCTCAAATTCTTACTATAAATACATTTTTAATCTACGGCCCAGCCTGATGTTTCTCTTATTTTCCTTATTACCATTTTCCCCCTCCTTTTGGGACTTTATTTGTTATCTCTCTTGTTCAATGCTTATTCAAAAATGTCTTCAATCTTAAAAAGCTGGTCAGCAAAACAATACATAAAGGAGCAAGAGGAAAACACACGAATAGAGCTCTACGCAATCTATAATTTTCTAATATAGAAGATTTTTTTTCCCATAGCCTCATCTGAAAGAAAAAGAATTATTTACATTTACAGCTTAGAAAATAATTGTACATACTTGTTCTCTACGCTCAAACGCTGCCGAGGTCGGGTGTGTTTTGTAGAGGCACACTGCCCTCTGCAGGGGAAAACATCTTTGTCGCAGCCCCCTTTTGAGCAAACTCAAAAAAAACAACAAAAAAACCTAGCATAGCTGTGGTATTGAAAATATAAACAAATCGGTTCTTCAATGTATTTACTTGCAACCAATTAAACTTCATTTATTCATCCTAAAACATACTTGTCCACATTCTTTTTTTTTTTTTTTTTAAGTTGACTTATCCCATATTTCCAGCCACAGGAAAACAGGAAAGAGGCAACATTTTGCCACAATCTGCACAGCGATATTAAAGGGAACACAGAACTGTTCAGTCTCCTTTCTTCCCCAGTTAGAGTAGACCACCACCACTCCCCCCACCCTGGCCCAAAAATTTCATAGTCATTCAAATGCCATGTGGCCATTGTACAGTGGGGCCCGAAATTCTTCAAGAAGTCCCTCTAGGTTTCCGCTCTGGGCTAGTGAAAGTACTCTTTGGTACTTAGGATCCTGCATTGTGGTTTTCTGATTTTCCCTTTAATATTCTGGAAAATGAGATAAGGCGATACTGATTTCACCTCGTTGAATGTATTTCAGAAAATAAAGATGCTCACCAAGAAAAATTTTGATGATTGAGTCCTAACACCTCAAACTTAAATGTTGTCGTGAAACTAGCAACAGTAAAGAGGTAATGAATCCTTTATTTCATCGAGGCTTTCGTTCTTCTCTACCTATCCTGTGCCACATCCCCTAAAACCTGTTCCAGCAATGAAAAGCGGAGGGATATCCGTATTAAGAAATGGGGTGTGTGTGTGTGTGTGTGTGTGTGTGTGTGTGTGTGTGTGTTAAGATTATCTAGAGTAGATTCTATAAATACAAAGCGTGTAAAAAAGTGGCACAATTTAGTGGCATTGTCCAACTCCTAATAAAGTCTTCAGGGGTAATTCCTTATACTTAAAAAGACACTTTTGACTTCTGCTTTCATTGTTTTGCCCCCTTTATACCACAGACCTTCTGCCAAGCCCACAAAAGCAGATTTCCTTCCTCCAGTCTCTAAATGCGACCAGCAGGGGGGCTGATGAAGTGCTCATTTTTTACATCAGTCTTATAAAATTGCTTTCCCCATTAATTGTATCCATGGAAACAATACATTTGGCTGGTGAGGGACTCCAGAATAAAATTTAATGGGATTCTCAAAAAATTTTGCAGGCTACAGGGAGATCCAACGATCAGCCATTCTGGCAAGCCCAAGTTTTAGCTCAGTACAGGATTAATTTGTTTTCAAAAACTGTATTGCACTAAATCCAAATTAAACTAAGTCATAAAAACGTCATTTCACTATCTGAAAAAGAATTTTAAAGAGAAGGGCCAATAGAAATTACACAATAATTCTGGGGGGAAAAAGTTCTAATGCCTTCTAGGATAAAACGATCACCAGGTCTTGCCTGAATGGCAGTCCTTAATACCCAGGTCCTAATAAGGTAAGCATGAATTGTTCGGGGAACTGATCACGTCTGCTAAGCAATGCTCAGGTACTTGCATTATTGGTCAACCATCTCTGCAATCGCCCCCCCACCCCTGCCCTAAGTGGGCATTCTACAAAGTCACATACACCCCCCACCCCCACTGGCTTTTTTTATTCTCACTTGCCCATCAGTGCTTCTAGTCCTCCGGGTAATTTGGGTTTAAATTTTTTTTCCTTAGCAGGTAAAGTGTCTGTATTATAAAATCTGAAGCCAGACTTGCATATACCCACATTTAATTTGGAAAATGTGTGGGTAAATACTGCTCGTTATGGGATTAGTTAACAGCTGCAGGTCTGCTACTGTGAAAAGCCAATTTGGTTTTAAAGAAAAAAAAAAACAGTGCCGTTTCTTTACATTCAAAAAAAAAAAAAAAAAAAAAGTCTCATTCAAACTCCTGGGATGTTTCTCTTAGAATTACACTGGTATCATCTAGATCAAGAAAGAGGTGACTTTAAATCAAATAATAATGTATGAATTTCAAATTATCTGTCATTTTTTTTTCTAAACCCCAAATCACTTCTGCCTCTGGGTAAATATGTTAAATTTTTAAAATATATAAGAATTCAGTTTCAGTGTATCTCCTTACACATATTATCCTTCCCCTGAAACAAAATAATGTTCCCACTGTATCAAACCTTTCTGCACATGGAAGCTTTAAAAAGCTTTGTTAATGCAAAATCGAGAAGAGAAACCCAGACTGTATTGCTCCGCCAGAAGCAAAGGTCAGCCTGTGATAAAGGAAATGGGTGCTGGCTCTTAAGTGGAGTACATTACATCTCTAACCAGGTTCTCTGTCCCTTGCTCTTTTGGGGGATGGGGTGAGGGGGCACATCAGATGCAAATCAAAGTTAGGATATGCAAATCCATCAAGAACCAGGGCTACAAAAAGCCCTGAGAGAGTAGTATCCCTGAGAAACTGAGACTCAACAGAGAAAGCCAATTCTCTTCAATAGCATGGTGGCCTGGTTCTGTTATCTGCTCAATTTGACAAATCAAATTTAGCTGTTACTTCTACTGTCATCTCAAGTCTACACTTCTTAACAGAAGAGTTCATTTTCTGAGGCATTAACAATAACCCAACTGCAATCAGGTTATGATTTCTCCTTCTCCAATAGCATGGGTCCATTTACAAATTGATCTAGAGCAAAAACATAACAAGACCCTTGAAAATGTTTGTACCTTTGATACAGTCTTGTGTTTGTTCTTGAGGAATTTATCCTAAACAAATCTTTGCACAGTTGATACATTATATGTAAGAGTATCATAGCATTAATACATAATTTATAAAAGCAGATTAGAAAGAGTAAATAATGGGTTAAGTAAACCATGGGACTTGCACAAGATGGAATTGTTCACAAAGCAATTAAAATTAGGTTAATGAAAACTTCTTAATGGTGTGGAGAAATGTCCATAATATGTTAGTGAAAAAAACAGGATGTAGACATCACTTCTGTAGCTAATGCACACAAAGAAGAAAGACTGGAAGGAATGCAAATGTTTCACTATTTTTTGTACTTTCTATGTCATTTCCATGTCATTTTGTTTATTTTCTCAATTTCTACCTCGAGCATCAATTTATCTTATGCAGGAAAAGAGCAACCGAAGTTCCCACAAATGGATGTGCATACATATACTGTAAGAGAAGCTTCAGTAACATCAACCCCTAATATGGTCTTTTATTTATTTTTTTATTTTTAAGTTTATCCATTTTCAGAGAGACAGAGAGAAAGAGCATGTACAAGGGGGGTAAGGGCAGAGAGAAGGAGAGACACAATCCCAAGCAGGCTCCACGCCATCAGCACAGAGCCTGATGTGTGGCTCAAAGTCATGAACTGTGAGATCATGACCTGAGCTGGGATCAAGAGTTGGACGCGTAACTGACTGCGCCACCCAGGTGCCCCTAATTGGGTCTTTTATAAACAGAGATCACAGTAGAGAAATGTTTGCTGGGATGTAATATGATCCATTCCACATGTCCATTATACAATACACACTGTGCTGTGGGGAGGAGGAACAGTGCCTGGGGAAGCCCTCAGCTGGCCTAAGGAGGGGGTGACTGTGTAAAAACTGGGTGCCAAAATTTAGGAATACAGACATAAATGAGATACAAGCTTTCCCTCCTTCAAACAGCTCAAGAGAGGCAGTTCACTAAGTAACTGCAACATGGTGGGAGAAATATTGTAAAAAATAATTTTAAAAAGCAGTGGTCTTCAAATTCAAGCTGTGTTGGGGTATTTCAGGGGTACAAAAAGGATGTCATTTTAATTTCTTCATTTAAATAGCATGAATTTTTTAAATGACTATTTAAGGAGCCCCTGGGTGGCTCAGTCAGTTAAGCATCCAACTCTCGATGTTGGCTCAGGTCATGATCTCAAGGCTTGTGAGTTTGAGCTGCCTTTAGGGGTCTGCGCTGATGGTGTGGAGTCTGCTTGTGATTCTTTCTCTCTCCCTCTCTCTCTGCCCTTTCAGCTCTTGCTTTCTCTCAAATGAACTCAAAAAAATAAAAAAATAAAATGAGTATTTAAAAACATGGACACACAAGAATATTATACACCAATCGTAATACATCTGAAACTTTCAATACATTAACTTGTGCAACCAGGTTAATTTGCTCTTACAAAAACTTTGAATGAAGCATTTCTTACCATCCTGATCTCAGACCTAGAGACTGCAAAGCAAGCTGCTTCAACAAGCCAACAAACCAAATCCATAAATTTCTGACTACTTGGCAGCGTGAATCAGAATTCTCTCGACAGGGGAACCTAAAACCAAGTCACCTGCTCAAGGTGACCTCAAACTGCAACTGTCACCCATAATCACCAATTATAAATTTGAACTCATAAAACCAATATATTGCAACTTCTTGTTTGTCAGGGGAGGTGATGTTGACCGTTTGGAAATTAGTTGGAAATAAGAAGAGTTTCAATGCTTGAAAAAGTTTCAAAATGACAAACTATGATCAAGACACAGCAAAGGTACAAAGGACACAATGAATACAAGTTACCTCATCACATTTGAAAGTGCCAAATCTTTACTTTTCATTGTGTTTGGCCGAAACTAATTTTCTTTGTGTAGTTTTTTCCTACTTCTCATGGCAAAGGAATTGAATAGGAAATAGATGCATCCATTCTGTGCAGCATCAATGGTTCTCTTGGTTTTAAGGCATTCAAAAATCAACTGGAAGAGCCTACTTTTAGGCTAGAAAAAAAGGGGTGGAAACACACAATGAGGTATACAAACATCCAGTTATTCTGTTAACTGTCCAAAGGCAACAAACTGAAAAGCAGCCCGAGTCACCTAGGATCTTGTCTGCATCCCTACACAAGCCACTTTAGTGGGCTGCAGGGACTGTCCAAGGTGACAAGAGTCCCAGAGGACAACTCTAAAGTCTTCCCATCTTACCTCCTGTATTTGTTAGGAAGATTTTTGCTTCAGATAATAGAAAACACAAATCATATGGGCATTTATCACGACAGCATTAAGTAGGACATCCTTTAGTTTCCCTCCCTCCTAGTTTTGCCTTCTCCCTTGTCTGACCTCATCCAAAGGCTGACAGCAGGATGATGGGAGTAGTTCCAAATACAACATCCAGACCCCAACAGCGGCCACTGAAAGAAGAATCATCTCATCTTTTTTCCCTTGTAAACATGAATACATCTTTTCAAGAAAGTCCCCAGCAAGATTTCCCTCTTGTGTACCACCTGTGTGTGCCTAACCCAGTCATTGGCAAGGAGAATGCTCTATGACCACCTTGCATTAACTGGAACCGTAGAGCAGGAATGGGCCTAGCTTCCTCTTGCAACACACAGCCATGTGTGAGGGTGGTGGAAACCAGACCATGAGTTTCTAGTGAGAAGGAGGAAGTTGAGATGAGGGTTATAATGTGACTGCTATAAGGAAGCTCAAAAACAGACTTGGCAGTGTTGCTCTGACTGGTGACATGGTGACAAAGTACTTGGACCAGGAGTGAGCACTGTTAAGAGGCAATTCACTCACACAAAGGAATGTTTAGTGGGATAATTATACGTACAAAATTATTAACTAATTATAACTATTCCTCCTATAACCACATGTTCATCTGTTGCTCAAACTTTCTTCTCGTCATTTTAAGGGTCATAAATTATTAGGCAGATATGGTCCGCTCCTCCAAATGGATTGGGTAGATCCTTCTGAGATCTCACAGCATTCTCCAGTTTGTACCCTTTATCATATCACTTGCTTAGGCCCACCATTTTATTAGAGTTCCCTGTAGTTCTATTTATCCCCATTAAGAGTTTGCCTACATTCTTCTAAAGAACAGAAACCACCTTGTTTTTATCCCTCATCCCACCCTATCAGGTCCAATATTCAACATAATGTCACAAAGATCTGTTTTCTGAATGAACTAAACCAACAGAGATTTGAAGTTTATAATGGCAAAAACTTCTAGCCCATTGTACTTTTCTCTTCCTCCTACCATTTTATTGTGTTTTTTCCTAAAGCTCAGAATTTTGTGTTATATCTATTATACTTCCCATTCCTCTTTAAACATTCAAATTGTTACGATCCTATCCTTATACACAGTAATTCTTCCACCTCTAATAATGTAGCCCTGGCAGAGACACCCACAAAGATATATAAAGATGTTCATGGAAACATAATTTACAATTGCAAAGAAAATTAGAAATAACTTAATATGCAACAACAATAAGTACCTAGATAAATGATAAATCCATTCTGTGGAAAGTAACTACTAAAGAGTCATGGTTTACAAGATAAATAATGGCTAAAGTCTCATGATAAATTCTTAGAGGTAAAAAATGAATTAATAAAAGGTTATATAGAGCAGAATCCCAATTGTATAAAAAGAAAAGATAAAAAAGAAAGGCCATTCCAGCCAAGATAGCAGACTGAAGTGTGAAATCTCTCCTCCCACTTCAAACACAATTCTAGATAAAATTTGAAGAAAAATTTTCAAGTATGCAGCCAGACTTGCAAATGAGAAAAACACATTTCTAAGAGGCAGAAAAACAAGCCATTGTGCCCTCAGGAGGAAGTGGATTTAGATTTGGTCACTGACACAGAAAGTCAAGATTTTAAGTACTGAGCTTCCTCCATAAAGCTAGACTAGGGGGGCAAACTGCAACAAAAAACTCCCCACAGCCTACAGACAAGGTTTGCTTCCAGGTATGGACAGGAAGCAGAGTCAACCATCACAATCTTAACTCCCTACCCTGTAAGGTATGCAAGCACTGTGTAAAATTCTTTGAGCCATAAGGAAACTCCAAACTCACAAATTAATATACAAAGTGGTCCAAAGGTAGAGAACCCATACATCCATGGTAAAGTAAAGCACAAAACTGCCCCAATAGGATGCTTCTACAATGCAGCACATAGCCTATAAAAAATATAATCACTATTGATAAACCCCAAGGAAAAGACTGCAAAGAATGCGAAGAAACCCAATGCTATGCAAGTTTGCAAATCCAACAAAAGGTCATCAAAAAACTTAAGATACTAAAGTAATTTTTTAATTTGAAGTAAATATTTATGACTGTCAAGCAGATAAAAAAATATGATAGATTCCACGTGGCAAAAACAGGGTATTACAAGAAGTGAAAAATTTAAAGAAGAATTCTGGAATTAAAAGTATATCAATGGAGAACAAAACAATGATGTGTTAAAGATCACATAAGCCAAGGAGAAAGAGAATTTAGTAAACTGGAAGGTAGGTCTAAGGAAATAACCTGGAATGTATCACAGAAAGCTAAAAATATAGAAAGTATGAAAGAGAAATTGAAACAGAGCAAAGAGAATGAAAAACCCCACCATATGATAGTCATCTGAGAAAAAGAGACTACAAGACAACAAAGATACTTTTAAAAGTCTCCAGAACTGAAGAAAGATATGAATGCATACATTCAAAGAGTTCATCAACTCCTAGACTAAATAAAACCAAAGCCACAACTAAAAACTGCACTGAAACTATAGAACACCAAGAAAATGGAGAAACAATTGTGAAAGCTGCAAGAAAGAAGACCAACTACTTTCAAAGGACGAACAATCAGATCAATACAAGTACTATCAGCAACAATAGATGCACAAAGACAGTAACAGTAACTTCAAAATACTAAGAAAAAATAAAATAACCTAGAATTCCATACCCAGCTAAACAACCACCTAATAGTTCAAACAAAAGAAACCTGCCAAAGATATAAAAACTAAGAGCTTACTGAGCACACATCCCTCTGAAGAAAACTACACAAGGATTCAACCAGAAGAAAAACGAACCCCACAGGAATGAATGAGATACAAGAACTAATAGCAAGCAAAGAAATTAGTAACCTGTGTTGGTAAATCTAAATCAAAAATAACTTATTTTGGAGAGTTTCCAATTATAATGGAATTCTTGATAATAGTAACATGAAACAGGGGAAAGAGGTGTTTAGGTTCCAGGATTACTGTTGTATTTAAGAACAGGATAGGCCTTTTCATCAACTATTCACTGTGTTAGGATAATCTATAGTTTAGTATGCATGTCAAATATTTTAGGGTAAATATTCCAAGAATTGAGGTAGAATGTGAGCTACAAATCAAGTAAATGGGAGAAAATGTGCAGGGGAGATAAATCAAATAATTCATCTAACAACAAGAAAGACGGGGGAAAATGCTAAACAGAAAACAAAGACACTAAAAAATGTTTAAGTATCTATTACCACAAGAAATGAAAAGGATTTAGATTGCCTTTTTGAAGACATAGACTCACAAACTGTATCAAAATTCAAGTCCAGTTATAAGTTGCTTATTAGGGAGGTACAATGAGTGGCACTGAAAGGTTGAAAATAAACTGATAAAGAAAGGCATGTTAGGCAAATTCTAAAAAAGTAAAGTTGCCAAGAATGGAATGATTTATAATTAAATATAACAGTGATCATCTCTGTGGGGAATAAGTGATTTTTATTACCTTTTTATCTCTTCCTGCATTTTCTAAAATTTTTAAATAAAAATGTTATTTTTAAAATTTGAAAAAACACATGCATTTTTAATTAAGTACTTTAGTAACATAGCATAACTGAGAATAACCAACACTTCATCTTACTTGAATTCCTACAAGATATATGTAATAAATCATTTAATCTTTATAACAACCTAAAGAGGAAAATACTGTTTTTCCTTCCTTTTGCAGATGAGGAAGCTGAGACACAGAGAAATTTACGTAACTTGCCTAATATCAAACACCTAGTAGAGGCAGAATTAGGTTATAAACCTAACTCGTTCTATGCACTAGAGAGATCAGACACCTACATCCAGGTCTAATATGTATGATACAACTCAGAACTTACAAAGATTACTTGTTCATTTATTTTACTTTATTTTTCCACTAAAGAATATTTCAATGAAAAGATATATTTAACATTTACTACTAATAGTTGAATTCACAGACAAGAGAAAAATCCCTTTCTATAAACTGGTTCATGTGTTTATACTCTAGAACTATACAACAAAGTACCAGTGGGGCGACTGGGTGGCTCAATCGATTAAGCATCAAACTCTTGATTTTGGCTCAGGACATGATCTCACAGTTTCTGAGTTGAGCCCCATATTGGGTTCCATGCATTGACAGCACCGAACCTGCTTGGGATTCTCTCTCTCTCTCTCTCTCTCTCTCTCTCTCTCTCTCCTGCCCTGCTCATCCTTGCTCTCTGTCTCACACACACACACACTAAGTAAATAAACTTGAAAAAACAAAAGTACAAGTGTGTCTACCAATGTAAAATTCATGACTTTTTCCAGTTAAAAAGTACCATTTTTGTAACAGATAGGATTCTATTTCTTATATTTTAATTGCTTCTGGTTTGTGTCAGCAAAGTGAAGTTTTTAAAAGTTTAACCAGTTTTTAATAATGAAAACTTTGGAATTTGAAATTTCTATGTTTTGAAATTCTGGCTATAAAATGCATAGCTACAACTAACTCCATGTGGATATGGTTGTCTTTCTCAAATTTTATTTCCCTTTCATTTTTAAGCAAATACACAGTTTAGAACGAATTTTAAGAAAACAACAGCATATTTAAAAATAACTTCTGTAACCAAATAAAAAATGAACAAAAATAGGGGGAAAAGCAACATTAGAAATTACCTTCACCTGTATTTACATTAACCAAAAAGAGAGAGAGAGAAAGTTATCATTTATATGTAATGGATGCATTCCTAACCAAATGGATATTGAAAGAAAAAGGTGCATTTCGCTAGCGCTATCAGAAAGGGTCTTGTAAATAGCATGTAGACAATTACAGTTCCGGGAACATTCAGTTGGCCACCTATCTTGGCTAAATTACAATAATGTGCATTTGGACAAATCATATCATTTTACAAAGTGATTTTAAGTGTGCTCTGTGCATTTCTTCTCTTACGTCTCAAAATAATTCTCTAGAATGCTTCAAACTTAAAGAAATATGCAGATACACCCTGGATATCCCATCACACTCAGGCTTTGCAGGAAGCTCGAGACCCTTTCTCCACCTAGAGTTCATATCCCAAGACAGTACCGTCACAAAGATCCACTTGTATCTACATTGTCACTGCCATGGTAGCATGTTAAACATGTTGGAGGGGACACCATAGTTGTCAGAGGTACTATTTGATGAAATGAAGACAAAGGTAAATGGTTGATCAACACCACTTCTTCCAGTGTCATGGGCTGTCAGCAAATTGTCCCTTCCAAGTAATGAAATAGGTTCATAATTTTCAAAAGGTAAGGTCGTTTTTGCACAATTTTATCCACTATATAATACTGTTCATATTCATTTATGATATCACATTATAATGTATGAAAAAGTGATTCTGAGAAATGGGGGTGGAGGCATTCTAATGCACAGTTATAATAGATGTGCATGGGGCTCTGGAATATAAAACTAATGATTTCATTTGTCTACTCTTGATGTTATTGAAGAGTATTATCTTATGCATAATTAACAGGATTTTGAAAGGTTGAATATAAAACATTATAGTGTTTCTTGTCAACTTACACTGGGAACTCTACTGTGACCAATACAAATAACCTCAAAGTATGCTTTCTATCTAATCTGGAAAAATGATAAATACTACACTATGCTGGTACATCTTTGTTTTCACAGATACTCTCTTTCTCCTTGAGTAACTATAAAGAGCAAAATAAAATCCATCTGAAGGCTATTTTAATTTCTGGCTCACATTTCACAAGTGACAATGCCTATTGACCTTAAAATTGTAGAAATTAAATTATTGGCACGACCATATAAATCTCATGTGTAACTACAGAAAACCAGAAGTATCTAAATCCTTGGCAAGGGTCTCACCACTTACGCCACTGGATCAGAAGAACAGGAGCTGGTAGAAACCCTGTAAGCCACATAAATCCTATTAATAATAAATATGGTAGTGGCTTATGAAGCCTTATCAGTAGCCTCACTTTCATTCAGTCACCCAAATAAAAGTACTCCCATCTGTTCCTGACTTTTTGTTCAAAAAAAAATCAATAGTTGCAAGTCTTTTCTTAACATTGCAATTAATAGTCTGAAAAAATGCTTGTTATAGATTAGGTAGTAACAAGCAGATTGAATTGTCTGGGTCAGGTTAGAGCTGAGGCACCAAAACTGAAATAAAGTCAAGAAAGCACTACTGAAAAGTCATGTGACTACACAAAGCTGGGGCTGAATTAACCTGGACAGCACACTCCCCATCAACAAATTCATGGGCTTAGCACTCCGGTGGGTGCAGTTTGCCAACATTTGAACAGGGTCACTCAGGACAACTACGCTTTTCCTGTTCCTGCACATAAGCAGATCTTTTTTTAATACGTATATAATTCTTTTTAACATTTTTTTTGAAACAGAGCATGAGCTGAAAAGAGTCAGAAATAAGGAGACAGAGGATCAGAAGCAGGCTCTGCACAGTGAGCACAGAGCCTGATGCAGGGCTCAAAACCATAAACTGCAAGATCATGACCTGAGCCAAAATCAAGAGTTGGCCACATAACCGACTGAGCCACCCAGGTACCCCAGAAAGACTTTTTAAATAAAACATTTCCAAAATCTGGAGTAAGCAATGACTCTAAAACTAAGTATATGTAATCAAAATAATTGAGTCTATTCTCTTAATTGAAAGGAAAGGTGGTTTTAAAAGGGGAAACATTTTGGTATAAGATCCAAATGCTCTAAGTACCTTGTCCCATTTTAGAAAATGAGAAACAATACCATTCTTGATAACCTTGTTAGGGTGACATGAACCAGTTTTAAGTCTGCTTTTATCTAGAATAGCACATACCACGCATTCAGCAAACAGTTGAGAGAAGGAGCAAATATTTTAGCTGCTTTTTATTTACCAAAATAAAAAATAACACATAATTTATTCCAACGGACTTCTGAATAGATAACTATTCTATGTATAAAACAAATTATGACACAGTTTTGCTAACAAATTACGAGGTTAAGATCAACACTTAGCACAACCTCTTTCAACTCCAAAATACCATCATAGCAAGAAGGTTGTTCACTCCTGATTCGGGGAGAAGTTCCACGAAAACTTCTCTTCCCAAATAAGAAGCCATAAAAAACTGAGAGATGTCGCTTTATTTTGGTGAGAAAATATCTATTTTCTAATCATCTATAGCCCTTTTGTAATCATCAGCATGCAGAGGACAAAGATCATCCCCTTCCACTTTTGCATATGACCCTAGCAAGTTTTGAAAATAGCAGATATAGTGTGAAATTATACCTAATTGTCAATGATACATTAAGAATCCACTGACGGGGGCACCTGGGTGGCTCAGTCTGTAAAGCGTCTGACTCCGTCTTGGCTCGGGTCATGATCTCACATTTCGTGAGTTCAAGCCCCACATCGGGCTCTGGGTTGACAGCGTGGAGCCTGCTTGGGATTCTCTCTCTCCCTCCCTCGCTGCTCTTCCCCGCTCACTCTCTCTCAAAATAAATAAATAAACTTTAAAAAAAATTTTTTTTAAAGAATCCACCGACGCCACATATAAATCAGACAACCAACTTATCGCCTTCTCTAAACCATTCACAGCTAACTCTTTTTTCATCTTATGAAGCCACACAAAAGAAATTCCAGCTACAAACCACATTAAAATGTGAATTATTTGCTGGAGACTTGATAACATTGGCGGGGGGTGGGAGGGGGGGCAAGCATTCTTGCCAAGTGAAAGCATGGGGAAAAAAGTCTGACTCTTACAGTTACCTTCAAGGTAAAATTAATTATTAATTGGCAGAGCGTGGACATGGAATGATTGCTATCAATATTTTAATACTTTCAGTGTTAATTTCATTCTCTCCACTGTAGTTTGTCTACTGCAGCAGCAAGAGAGCTCTGTTTACTCTCAGTGAGGCTTGCTGTAATCATCACCTTAAGAAGGTTTCCAATATTTTGAAATGCTTTGAATCTTCCTCTTCTTGAATTTCTAATATTAAACAAACAAAAAAAAGATTCGCATTTCATTCACATAAATTAACATTTCTACCATTCTTAGTTGGCTCATAAAAGATGAGATTGCTCATTTCTGAACAACATTCATTTTTTTTCATTCCTGCCCACTGGCACTGCAGTTCACCATGTGTGCCAATGTATCTTATCATATGTATTTTATCATAAAAGTTTGTGGATGCTTCGTCAAACTTGAACTTTGTGAAATGAGAAAGTTAATTTATCAATTAGCTGAATTCAACCTAACTCATCTCGAGAGCTAAGCTTGCAGAAACACATACTTAAACTGCACAAGTGTTCAAGTTTCAGCAGAATGGCTCAAAAGTAACCTTGAGGACTAAGAAATGGGAGTGTCACAAGGGGCACTGACAAAGAAGAATTAAGAACTCTCAGCTTTAACTTCTCAGGGCCGATTGTCCCAGGGGGGAAAAAAGCATCCTCAGAACCTGGAGTTAAGATCCCAAGACAATCTCAGATTCAAGGTGACCTCCAATTTGCCTCAAGGATAGACACAACCCTTAAATGCCAGTAAAGAGGCTCCAGACCAGATAAGAGGAGAGTCAACACAGGTTTGGAATTGCCCAGGGCATTTAAAGCCTAGAGGGGCTGTTCTGGGGACAATGTTCACTAGAAAACAGTCACATTAGGTTAAAAAAAATTTTTTTTAAAGGCTGCCCTCTGCTGTGTGGAGCCCTGAGTGTGTGAAGGAAACATCCTGGGCTGTTCTCGACATTGGCCCCAGATTTGCCCTCATTTTCTATGTTTAACATCCCACACCCATTGCTTCTATAACCTCTCCTGACCTCCAGCCTATGACCAAACATTTCAGTTTCACCTGTGATGCTGTCTCACCCCTGACAGCAGCTCCACCTGACCACGTGACTCCTTGAAACTTCACAGCCCACACAACAGTGGTTACGCGGTCAGGGAGATGGGCAATGTTCTGGTCAACCACAGCTTGGAATGTGGCCATCAACCTCAACTCTTACCTCTTTCTCACCCACCAATGTAGAAACAATCACTAGATGCTACTGATTCCATCTTCTCAATAGATTTCAAATTTGTCCATTTCTCTATCCCCAGTGGCACACCAGCCTGGTTCATCCAGGCCACCATCACTCTTTCCACTTAGCAGCCTCTTAACTCACTTCCTGCACAGGTCAAGCCCCCTCCAATCCCTTCTCTGAACTGTAGGCACAGTGGTGTTACTCAAAGATCATCTCAGCATGTCCCTCTCCAACATAAAATCATTTAGGGCTTCCCGGGATCATCAAGGTAACAGCCAAGCTCACTATGTTGCATTCAGGATTCAGTCCTCACTCTCTTACCTGGCCTCATCCCTCACCAACTCAGGCTGTGCACTCTCAAACGTGGAGACCCATGTTCTTTCTCACCTTGAAGGCTTGTGTGCTTAGTCCAACCTTTAATAACTCTTCCAAGACATGACACACCAGACGTGTCATTATATTTTGTTTCTGAGCTAACCCTGTCCATGGTACTCTTACATTACTATTTCCTCGGAGCTAAAATTTCTAAAGACAAGAATATTCCTAATCTATCCATAGCAATTCACTGTTCTAAGCATTTATTTGTATTAACATATGTAATCCTCAGAGTCACTCCAGAGTTGATCCAGTTATTATCCCCATCCTATGCATGAGGGAACTGAGACATGGGATGATTAAGTAAAGATGACACGGTTCCTAACCAGATCATCAGGACTGAAACCAAGGGCATTAGGTTTCAGAGTTAAGTACTAAACTTAACTATTATTCTGGAGACAATCAGAAAGAACAAAATACATTTGAATTCATGATATATAATGGCAAACCTTTTGACGTTAATAACCTTTCAGTGTCAGGGTTAAGGGCAGTTATGATGACAAGAGTATCTAGTCTGCAAATCTCTGCAAGGCTTCCCTTTGTAATACAAACATCAGGTCCCCCTTGCTCAGTGCACACCACCAGGGGAAAATCTCCCATATTGTATCAACATTTCAGGCTAACTCTGAGAAACAATAAAGTAGAAATATCACACTATACAATTATGCTGCTGCCAAAACTAAAACTACACCATCAATGTTACTCAAAAATGTGGGTTCCCAATGTTTTGAAATCTAAACTGTATGTCATTTTACCATTTACTGTTTATTAACAAAATTAGATGCTGCCTTTTTTATATTAACTGCTGTACATTTTTCTGATGTTAAATCAATACAGTTTCCATTTTTCATGTAACAGAAATTTAGAAAATTAAATACATCAGACAAATGGTCATAATGCAACCATAAAATAAAATCTGAAAGATTAAAATGATGGCTATTATTTATCATGCATATTTGCATCCCTGAACAGTAAAAGTCCTAATTGCTTGCCTTGGGTTCTTATAAGTATAAAAGTAAAATATGTATTAACAGATTGGCCTCTTTTAGAAAAAAAAAAAATTCCTGGGCACAGAATATGTAGGCAATAATACTTGATTGACTGATTCCTGTAATAAGCTTGTTTAGGTGCTAGAACACTTGATATTTAGTGTTTTAAGTTATTTTGTGGGGAGGGGAAGGGGAGGAGGAGAAACTATTTATACCTGGTATAGTGAACCTTATTAAAAGTCCTTTGAGGGTGGGGGTTAAAAAAAATGAGCACCTTAAAAATTAACTGAAAAAATTACTTAAGCAGTATAAAGAGAAACATTTTTAGGGTAGCTTCTGTATACAAGGTTATTCATTCATTCACATGTGTTTATTGAACACATACGATATGCTGCCACCATACCACTTGCTTGACAAATGCCACTGAATGAATAGAACTTGTTCTGCAGAACTTATGCTCCAATCAGAGATTATACTATCACAGAATGAAGGTCTCAACATTGTAGGTCACTCAATGAGATGAAGCTAAAAAAAACTATTAAGTCACTGAAATGTGATCTTCCTACCTTCCCTTCCCACACTCCCAAATGCTACAGTAAGTATAGTGTCCTATCACACCCACTTCAGCCTGATTTCTTCTAAATGGAGCTTCTATTCCAAATTATTCTACTCCTAATAATCTTAAAAATTATCTGCATTACAGCATGTGTGACTGATAATAATTTGCATTTTTTCTCATGGTGTTTGCTAAACCAGAGGAAGGACACACTGATTGAAAAATTAAGGCAATAACAACATGTTATAAATAAAGTAGGGTTATTTAGAGGAGATGAGTTTTCTGGAACCTTCAAGACTCTATTCAGGAAATTCTGCCTCTGGCTGTGCCTAAGTTGACCTTGAATGGCATTATCTTTATGAAGAAGCTACTTCCTAAAATGTTCAGCAAAACAAATGGTCCAAATGATGGGGATAAAGAGTAAAATCCTCAGTGAATTACAGGATAGAAGATTCAGAAATGGAAGACCATGATCACCAGAAACAAAACAAGCCAAGAATGATTATTTCCACTTACTTGAAAATTATCCAAATATGCAGCTGATTTTTCTTTGTTCTAACATCCTGTCTCTCAAACATCCCGTAAATCTATTTCAGTGTAACATGAGCATCTTTTAATCCCAAAGATTTTAAAGGCAATAAAAGAATTCATTCAATGTTGTAACCTGAAAGCTTTCTCTGTTTAGAGCATGGGCCCTCTTCATTCTGTTGAAAGATGAACAAGTGACTCTAAAATCTTGCTGTGTTGACTATGATATTATATCTTCAGGTTGCTTAGACTTCATGAAATCACAGGACAGATAATAAGCAGGGCCATGTAACAAATGTGAGATGTGTCAGCCACAAAAAGAAAGGTCTTCAGACTGTCTTCCCTGATTTCCATGACTGTTCACAACCCTGCCAACTACTGTAACAGCATTACTAATATGTCCAGAATTTTATTTTTCCTACAGTAAATAAGTTAGGGAAAAGTTGTACATTGAGCACTGGGTGAGCTTCCAGCACCAGCTTTGATGAGATTCAGTCCTTTTCTCTTAAAAATACGTTCCAGAAAAATGCTCTATTTCACAAAGATAGTTTTCCTTCTCCTTACAAACGTTTGTGGCTCTCAAGAAATTCAGGCTTTGTTAATAAATTAAACAAAATGCTTTTAAAATTCAACCACAATGAAACATTTCATCCAGAGCTCATTATTTGCCATTTCCATGCCTCTTCAGAATTTGAGTACTCCCCGTGTGTGCCAAAGTGACAAGAGAAAAATCTGTTCACAAGCTACTTTTAGCCAAGTAAATACTTGGAAATTCATTCTATAGCTTAAAAAGCATATCATTATGGCCTTTTCAAAGACATACTGTAAACATCCAGCATTGAGCAAAGTAGATAAGCTCTTTCAGAAAAGAGTGGAGTCCTATTTTCAATTTCAGTGAAACCATTGCCATTGAAAAGAGCATCCTCTAGGTTTGCCCACAACTCTCCCAGTGGTAATACTCATCAGTCTGCATTTTAATTGTCCTTTCAATTGCCTGTATCTCCTACTAGACTGGAGGGCAGGACTGTGTCTTGGTGACTAGTGGGAACAATGTACCCAGTATATATTAGGTGCTCCATAATAATACTGTTCTATGAATGAATACCTCTAAGATGAGGAATGGAGAAAATTAAAACCAGGTAAGTTTTAAAGGAATTATAAAACCAAGCCTCTGGACTCTGGGGTCCATTTCTTTTCTCACGGGTCAAGTCCTTTCCATGCATAAGTTAGTGGGGTTGACATTTGGGGGTGGGGTATCCAGTGGTGACTCATGGCAAGCCTAGCCCTATTGGTAGTCATGGCCTTCTCAGCAGGTCACAGAAGTTAGTCTATAGCTAATCCAAGGCCTAGAAGTATAGGTAAGAAAGGAAGGAATAGATCAATTAAAAACTGAATTCTCAAATAATTTCAAGACTAAATATATTGGCCAATTAATTCTATAAAGACACATAGCCTGTTGGCTGACTCTTTCCTTTAGAATTCATAATCAAGAAGTGACTTCTATATCTTAGGATTAGCTAGGTAAGAGTTTAGAACCATTTTTGATAAAAGCAGGAGGAGGAAGAATGAGAAAGGGGGAGAAAAAATAGAAGGAAGCAGGAAGAAGAAGTAGAGGAGGAAGGGAAAAGAAGAAGGATAAGAAACAGGAGGAGGAAAAGCCTCACAGCTGCTTAGGATGACCTTGGTCACATTAGATTTTCTGCAATGTCCTCCAACCTCTTGCAGAAGATGAAATTGGCCTTACTTCGCTGCAGTGATAAAACCTGAAGGAGAGGGTAAACCATGAGCTCAGACACTAAGTAACAAAAGGGTACAAAGCTTCAAAATAAAGAATATAAACTGGTTATTACAAGTCCAGGGTGAGGCCTGAGAATCTGAATTTCCAGTAAGTTCCCTAGTGACACTGATCCTCTTGGTTTAGAGACCACTCGTTGAGAACAATGGTTTGGATCTGCATTTTTCTTAATTATACAAAGGACCTCAAAACCTGAACCTGGAAATGCCAGTCCAGACTGGGCTCCTGTTTCTTGACCTTTATACAAAGCTTCCAACTACAGACTTCCTTCCATCTACATTCTTTCTTTCAGAAAAACTGAGCCTTTTAGAAGAGACATAATATATTTAATCGTTTTAAGTTTCAAGTAATTCAGACATGGTTTTAGTAGTGTCTGGTGCTGTCCTTTACTTTAAAAAGTAACTCAAAATAGTGCTTCAGCTAGATTCCCTTATTGTAATGGGATGCATTTAAAAGAGAAAAGGATGTAGGCCAGAAGAGCAGCAACTCTAGTAAGTATATAAATCCAGATTCCTTAATACCCAGCAATTGGTTATTTTTCTTCTTTGATGGCTGCTAAGTCAGAGATCATGCATTTAATGGTACTGTTCTTAAAAGAACCATTATGACCAAAATAAGGCTAGTTGTGATATCAATAAAACAGAGTAACAAATACTTTATTTAAAAATTAGGAACAAAACTAATTTTGAAAGAAACACTACTCTCTTCAGCAAGCAAAAATAATTAAATTCAACTCTTAGGTCGAGAGATGCATAAAGTCACAAAAATCAGTACATAAATTTTTATAGAGTATATACAGTGCATGGAGTCCATAATCTGTTGAAATCTGTATGGGTGTATCGTACATACACAGCTATGAGTTAAGAGAATATGACCATATATATATATATACATATATATATATATATACACACACACACACACATATATATACACACACACGTGTGTGTGTGTGTGTGTGTGAATGAAATTGTGGTTCCTATTATCTTAGCTAGAGTCAACACTGAGTAGTTTATGATTACATTAGACTGTTAAGATGTGTGGATCCTTTAGTCACCATTTTCTTATCATTTATTAAAATAAATACAAGTATATGTATGCAGACAGTTGAAATACAAACGTATGACTTTCATTAAGATCCAAGCGAGAAACACTGCTGAAACCAGCCATATGGATCTTATAATGAAAGTTCCATTTTTTAGGAAATCCTTTCCTAAAAAAAAATAAATCCCAAGTTTATTTCCTCCACAGTTTTATATATGGTAAAAACAAAAACAATCTCACTGTTTCAAGGATTCAAATGAATCAAATCATGTGCCACCAAGTGTCCCCTATACACATAGCTAATCACACCATAACCCAGTAAGTCTACAAAAGAGCAGGTGTTATACTCATTCCCCAATATCAGCATTATAATGAGATTGTACTCAGTTTTCATTAGGGGAAGCAATATTATTTATTTCTATGTGCTTTTCTTCTCGGGATATAAAAAAACAAAAATCCAAGAGTTCTATCAGGCCAACTTAGGAAACTAAATCAGTGACAAAAACTCAAGACCTACAAACAAAAGTCTGAAATATCAAGAGACTGAATAGTTGATAACAAGGATTTGGATAACAAAAATTACTTATACTGGCACTAGACACATGAAAATATGCCTTTAAAAAGCTGCCACAAACATACGGTAATATAAACAAATAGATTCCTAACTGCTTCTTTCTAAGTTACACATTAAGGAAGTTTTACAAAAGGGGATGCAAACAACGGCTCTGTTTTTCAAGGCCAATTATTTCTTAGTCTTGGAAAACAGAATGGAAAGAGTATCCATAAAGGCAGAAGATGGGTTAATAGACCAGTGGAGTCCAACAGAGTGCCTAGAACAGAATCCATGTTTATGAAAATTTGATGGATGTCAGAGCTGGCTCTGTAACTCAGTGGAGAAAGGATGGAGCATTTTATGAATGATGCTGGGTTAAACGACTGTCCATGTAGGGGGAAAAAAATGAGTTTGGATCCCTACCTTACACCATACCTAAAAACCAATCCCAAGTAGGTTAAGGATTTTGCCATGAAAAGCACAAATTTAAAATTTTTAGAATTCTTAAGTCCCATAAATATGGGAGTTTATCTTTACGGCTTCAGTATAGGGAAAGATTTTTTTTTTTAATGTTTGTTTGTTTTTAAGAGAGAGAGACAGAGCACTAGCCAAGAAGGGGCAGAGATAGAGAGGAAGACCCAGAATCTGAAGCAGGCTCCTGGCCAATCAACTAAGCCACCCAGGTGCCCCAGGAAAGATTTATTTTTTTAACAAGACACTAAAAACCCCAACCAGAAAGCAAAAGATTGATACCTAAGAATATCTTAAAATCAAGAACTATTCTTCCTCAAAAAAATAACATAAAGGAAAAAAAGAAGACCAGGGAAGAAATGAAAAAAACAAATCACAGAATAGGGGAAAAAACTGTATATTCGTAACTAACAACTAGCTAATGTCAAGAACATCTAAGAAAATTATACAAATTGGTAAGAAAAAGACAAAAAAATGTATGAGGAAAAAACGGGCAAAAGACATTAACAAGCATTTTTCACAAAAGGAAACACAAGTGGCTGATACTCATATAAGATGATCAACCTCACTAGTAATCAAGGAAATGCACAGTAAAACCACAATAATAATTTTATGTCACTAGATAGGCAAAAATATGGGAGCCTGATGATTCCAGGGGCTGGCAAGAATATCAAAGAATGAGATATTATACATTGCTAATGGAGACAGAAGGTCTACATCTCACATAGTGGTACAAGTGTTGTGTTTTTTTTAAGGGACAAGGTAATAAAATTTCAGGATGTTTATTACTTTTGTCTGGGAACAAAGTAGAATGCATCCCAAAGAGATTTTTTAAAATAAACTCTTATTTATATGGTTTACATATATAATGGAATACTACTTGGCAATGAGAAAGAATGAAATCATGCCATTTGCTGCAAAGTGGATGGAACTGGAAGGTATTATGCTGAGTGAAATAAGTCAGTCAGAAAAGGACAGATATCATATGTTTTCACTCATGTGGATCATGAGAAATTTAACAGAATTCCATAGGGGGAAGGGAAGGGGAAAAAATAGTTACAAACAGAGAGGGAGGGAGGCAAACCATAAGAGACTCTTAAATACAGAGAACCAACTGAGGGTGGATGGAGGGGTGGGGGAGAGGGGAAAATGGTTGATGGGCACTGAGGAGGGCACTTGTTGGGGTCAGCATTGGGTGCTGTATGTAAGCCAGTTTGACAACAAATTATATTTAAAAATGTATGAATCAATGAATGAATGAATGAATGAATGAATAAATAAATAAATAAAACTCTTCTTTATTTTGATAGCAAAAGGTTAAAAATCCAAGTGTTTATAAGCCCCATTTGCACACACTTAAAACCAGAGGTGGTAGAAAACATCCCTGGGGTGGCACAGGGTACATGTTTCTTGGCTGAGTAGACACCAGCAGGAGGGAACTAGCCCCCCTTTACAGTATCCTGATAAATACTTTTACCCCAGGAACTCACCCCCTCTGCAGGCCAAGGATGAGAAGGAAGCAAAAGGTCTACAGTCAAGGTTACATGCGAATACTACCCACATAAGTGACACAATCAAGATCCCTCGTGCCCACTCTAGAGTCTTCCAGCTCAAATGGCTATAAAAATCAAGCTGTCATAGTTCTGGTCAATGGGAATGCCAGACCTAGTGGAGCTCAATTGTTGGAGGAAAAGGGAAAAAGAAATGTCACGATGTATACATAAAGATGCTGTAATGATTGCAGGTGGGCAAGAAGGATAGAGATTATGGCATCCAACTGTGATCAATTTCATCCCACTAACCAATCCTTGCCTTTGGCACCAGAGCCATTTTATACTTCACTGCTCTCCTTTATTTTTAGTTGGAGCACCTGTAAAACTAGGCACCACATCTAAAATTTTGTTCCATTTTGCTTTCTTATTTTAAAAGTTAGGGTTTGGGAGCATATCTGAATCCCATTTCAATGTCAACTCTTTAATAGCAAATGGAAATTTGTGGGATGCAGAAATGAATCACATAGAGTTCTTCCCTGCAAACCACTTATAAGGTTTAGCAGAGAATGCTGACAAGTTCTAGTAACCCGATTATTGAATGAGGTATCCTAGAAATTTATGTGGGTCCAGGGAGGAGTACCCAGGAGATAAGGTCAACTCTATCTATAAAACTTGAGCTGGGAAAGATGGAAATAGCAATAAAAAGAAAGCAAAGTCTGAAAGCCAAAAATACAAGCCACTAACGTGGAATCTGCCCTGACATTAGGGATTACTAAAAATTTCCTGTGCCTTTCCTGGGAGTTATTTCTGTCAAAATATTAACTATATTATCTATTCTTCTGGATCCTAAATCCAACAAAAAAATTATTTTTATGACTTAAACCTGAGTGAACTTACTCTGTGCTGAATGAATGAATCCAGTGAAATTAACAAATGGTATCTTTCATGTTTCAGGCACTGGACTAAAGACACAAAACAAACAAGGTATGGTCCCTGTCCTTAAGAAAAAAATAGGTGTATTTTTTCTTAAGGAAATAATCGTACAATTAAGTAAGAAATGTACTTGTAGGAATTATATGGCCTGTAAAAGACAAAGGAAAGAGTAGACCATAGGATTCATAATTATTCTAAATTTTTTAATGTTTTTACTTATTTTTGAGAGAGAGAACGGGGAAAGGGCAAAGAGAGAGAGAGAGAGAGAGAGAGAGAGAAGGAAGGAGGGAGGGAGACACAGAATCCGAAGCAGGCTCCAGGCTCAGAACTGTCAGCTAAGAGTCCAACATGCAGGGCTCAAACTCACAAACCTTGAGATCATGACCTGGACCAAAGTCCAAAACTTAACCGACTGACCGAGCCACTCAGGCGTCCCCTGATTCATAATTATTTTAAACAATGCCCTGTAATTCATAGCTAACTTCCAGTGGAAAGGGGCAATATGAGAGCTAGCTACCAACGTGCACACTGTGCACGTGCACAAAGCACACACATACACTCAAATTTAAAACCTCCATATGACCCGCCAAAGCACCTCCCAAATGTTACTTATATTTGAACCTGTTTCCTAATGATTATGTTCCAATGTATTTCACCGAATATATACTCCTATAATGGCAGGTCCCAAAACATAATTTATTTCAAGTTTTATTTTTAATGTTCCAGAAGCAGCAGGGGGCAATCTAACGTAGGAAACATGCTGTGGAATTGGTGAAAGATAAAGCAAGGTTACATCTAGAGCCAGTTAAAAAAAATCTCCACTTTGCTGAATACAAAATATAGCATATAGGGAAAACGGAAATATACATTGGAGAGAACAAATCCAGGTCAGTAAAATAACAGAAGGTGAAGGATCCACTCTGGGATAAAATAAGATGAAACAAAATGCAATAAATATAAAATAAAATTTAAAAACTCTCATACAGGCTAAGAGAAATCTATGAAGGCATATAGACATCCTGGATTTTTGTTCTAACTTTGCCTGCAGGCACTTCGGAGCCCAAATAACTGCAGATCTGGGAATAACAGGTGTTTATTGATTTCTTTGTGATTTTTCTCCTTTTTATTTCTTTTTTTTCCCTGTGGTAGTAGAACAGAAAGACATATGTATTCCATATGTAACACTTTAGAAAATGAAAGGCAACAGAAACACTGAACAGATGTGGAGAGTAGGGACCCACTTTCCCCAATACAGCTTAATGTCAACACGCCAACGGCTTTCTCCATATTTTTCTTAAAAAGAAAAGGGACCAAAAGTTCCTAAAAAACATTAACTGACAAGAATCTTGAATGTTAGCATGGGTATCTATGCTAACCAGAAAGCAACAAGTATACATTTCTTTCTCAGTTTGATTCTTATTTTTAAAAGACTTAGGGAAAAGACCATACAATCATTACAGGGCTGTCAATAGTTTGGTTTTACTTGCTTTTGAGGCTTAAAGGAGAACTAACCCATATCCAAAAACACCCATTTTTCTAAACCCTTGAGTTGAGCCACAAAATCACCAAATCAAGTTTGATTTCCTTTGATATGTACAGAAAAGTTCAAGAAACAAGAATGTATTCTCTTTATGACAAATCATCAACCATAATCTAGCTATCTTTTTATTTATATGCAGGCTTCAGCCCCACACGTTCATCAAATCAGGATGGGTTCCTCTTCCATTTCAAGTAACTAATAATGCTTAGGGGACAAAAAAGGGAAATGTACCAAAATAAAATATGTATATTTTTATTTTTTCCCTGATTTCAGAAAAACTTCATAAACTCTCCGGGGACAGAATTTAATTTTAAGAGCAAGGGAAATTACAACTGGTCAAAGGATAAAATGTAGTGGAGCAGTAAAAAAAAGGTAGGAGAAATTCAAATTTCAACTCTGCTGATGCTTGACACAAGATGAGGAGGTTTGGGGTAGAGAAGGGACAGGGGCATACAGAGGAAAAAGATGGTATTTTCTCAATGCGGTTTGGGAGGCCAACAGAGAACTGAGCAAGAAGACTCATCATAAAGAAGAGGGACGTATCGGAGTGGGCAGAGATAAACAGACATAAAAAAAAAAAAAAAAGAAAGAAAGAAGAGAAGAGTATGAGGGGTCCTGTGAAGTCTGCAGAAAGCCCCATGGTTCCAAAGATGAAGCAAACTTCTCTGGGGAAAAAAACTGCTTAAATATTCCTACATATGTCAGATGGTGAACTTGGGAAGCAAATAAACTACAGGGGAGACTAATGGCAGACTGTGCTAAACAGCAGTGAAAAACTACAGTGTCCTGTGAGGAAGAATTCATTGTTGAAGAATTACAGTTTCATAAGGACCCAGACTTTTTTTTTTTTCAAAGGCTGTGGCAGCTGCAGTCTGCAGATGTAGTTGAAAAAAACACCCCGAGCAGGAGGTACATTCCCCTACGGCAAGACCATATTTTCTATAGCAATAATCCTATGTCCATAAAAGGAACAAGAGAAAGAAAGACAGAGAGAACAAGAGACGGATACAATCTCATTCAAGGGAGAAGCCAGGGTCATACAAGCATTACACAAAGAAATATGCAGGGGCCCTTGTTGATTATTATTTTAAATGTTGATAGAGGTTCTTTTTATATCCACCAGCTTGCATTTGGGGATTGATGGAAAATTCTAGTACATTAGGGGAGCAAAAGCAAAGAACACTGGGCTCACTGATTTAAATGTGTGCATGCATACATAAACACACACACACACACACACACGCACACACACACTTCCTCATCTGGCTACAGCTGCTTAAAAAAAACAAAAAGTCTCCTTCAAATTGTTTGCTACCACTCCAATATCCTGTACAGACCTGAACATTTGTGTGTTTTTCTGCGTCTCCTAAGTTACCTGTTACCTGATGCATGCCCAGTATGAAACATTTTTAAATGAGTTAGTCTTTATCGAATTATGATTTCCAGCAGACACTAATAACACAATTCAAATTGCCCTGGCAGACAAGAAGTTTTAGAGTGCTGGGATGTAACTGAGTTTTTAAGATTATCTCGAAGAGCCACCCACCAAGTGTGTGTAGTAACGGGGTACTGCTTGATGAAATACTTCAGATAGTTAATTAGATTTTCCAAGAAAAAAAAACCCATCTTTGAGTCAACACTCTAGGAGATAGAGATGATGAGAACTGTTATTGGCACACTCAGGGTAGAGTCAAAAGTAAAGCTTAACAAAATAAAGTTTTGGATTTCCGACACACTGTCTCTGTAGTCGACACAATGCAATTAGCAACACATCAAAAGCAGAGGAAAGCAACTTCTACCGCATGATTTCTTTTTCCTCAAGAATTTCTCTGGCTTGCTTAAAAGGCGTTTTGCAAGGAAGAAGAGAGACACTTGGATTCTATCTGCGGTTGCATTGCCTATGAACACCTGCAAACTGATTTCGCTCTGTTTTGTTAACCATTTATTTTGTCTTTACCGGATTTTCAAAGGGAAATGTGATAATCCCACTGTTCTTCAGATGCTCAACAGGGTGTTTCATCTAATAAAGCCAGTGCAATGGAATGGATTAAAGCAACATGAAGCATTCATAATTTGGGATCTGTGAAAGAATGTTAACATCCGGGCACTATGAGCTCCGTCTTAAAAATGTTATTGGCAGGATAAAAGTGGAGTGTCTAACATCTGCTTTTCTCCTTTAAGCATCTTCCTAGTGATATCACTTATGTGAGGCCAGGACAAGATGGGCTGCTGGGGCATCCTTCACTGCATCTTTGGGGATTGTGCTCCATCATTAAAAAAAAAAAAAAAAAAAAGGAAAAATATCCCTTTATGTCATATAATAATCATCTGGCAGAAATATCAAAGAGTAGAAATAAAGACATGAAATTTTTAAAAGAGACTTTTTAGTTGAAAATTATGAGGGTTTTTTTTTCTCCAAGAACTTGAAAGCTATCTTCTAATAGAGTTGATAGAAATTACTTATGCTTTTAAAAAATAAACCAGTGTCTCCCAAACTTGTTTTGCAGTGGGACATGTCTCCTTGGCTGCTAAACGTATGTTATACCTCCCTGATTTGATGCCCATTTTTTAATGCGTGGAGCTTTTCATATTGCTGGGAAGAAAATAAAGTAATAGCTACCATTAATCTCTGCACCACTCATTTGAGAAGTGATTGGCTCATATCAAGCTAATTTAACTACCACAAGATGCAGACAAATGATGTGCAGTAGAAATGCGTCACCCAAATATTAATTTTAAATTTTCTAGAAGCCACATTAAAAAAAGTAAAAACAAAAGACAGATATTATCTTTGTATATTTCGTATTATATGTAACATATAATGGGTAGCTACCACACTAAAAAGCTCCGCCCCCCACAGATGAAGAAACTGGAAGAAGGATGTCAGGTGGGCACAGAATAACGTGTTAACCAGGAAGGCGTGGCAGAAAATAAGTGACAAGCCTCCCCATCTTGGCCCCCCCTTCTTTCTGTCCTTCTCTCCAACTATGGAAGATTCCCAAAGCTCAATCCTTTACCCACTGCTCTCTCTTTAGACTCTTTCTCAATGTAAATTGAATTATTTGTTCATTTATTCATTCAAGTCACCTTTAGTGAATGTGGACAATGTGCTCAGTACAGTGCTAGGTACCAGGGTTATAAAGTAAGATAAATCTTCGCCCTCATAGTAGTATGACAGAGCACATAAGTAAGCCAATGCATATTCATCACCTAATGTGGTAAGTTAGCATCCTGGTGGAGGATTCTAATACGAATGCATTTGTGCATTGGAGTTCATGCATGATGAGGAGGGATAGGAGAGAGGGGAAGGTGGCTGACAGCTCAAAAGTTACCTCCTCAGAAAGACCTCTGTTGACCAATAAACATAAAGTAGAAATCCAGGGTGCCTGGGTGGCTCCGTTAGTTAAGCATTTGCCTCCGGCTCAAGTCATGACCTTGCAGTTGGTGAGTTTGAGCCCCGCATTAGTTTCTCTTGCTGTCCGCTTCAGATCTTCTGTCCCCCACCTCTCTCTGTCCCTCCCCTGCTCATTCTCTCTCTTTCTCAAAAATAAATAAATAAAGAAACTTTAAAGTAGAAATCCTCTCCTACCTCCTGTCACTTTCTATTACCTCATCTTTTTATCTTTGGAGCACGTATCACCATCTGAAATTCCTACGGATTCATGTTTTGCTTACCATTTGTCTTCCTTCCTAGAAGGTAAGTTCCATGACAGTGGGGACCTTGTGGGTCTTTTTGTTGTTTTTTTTTTTAAGTTTATTTATTTATTTTGAGAGAGAGAGCGCACGCACATGGTGGAGTAACAGAGAGAGGGAGAGAGACAGAGGGAGAGAATCCCAAGGAGGCACGACACTGTCAGTGCAGAGCCTGGTGCGGTGCCCGAACTCACAAAATGTGAGATTATGACCTGAGGCGAAATCAAGAGTCAATCACTTAACCGACTGAGTCACCCAGGTGCCCCAGGACCTTGTGGGTCTTATCCATCCTGTGCCTGATAGAGTAGGTAATAAGTTAGTAATGTGGCATCCATCCATCCATCCCTGGATCTCTAATCATACTGCTACCAACCAGGCATCTCATTTCAAAAGTTACTATAACCCTTTCTATATAATAAACAATGCCATGCTTTCTAGTTTATCTAAACAACACCAGGTTAAACCACCTCAAACAATGATTTCATTACATCAGCTCCCTCTTCAAAAATGCACTATTTTAGGAAAAACTCCAGATACCCTTATTAGGGCAATCAAACCTTTCTGTACTCTGGTAATCAGGCTTTTCTCTAATCTGGCCCCTTCACAACTTCCCTTATTTACACTGCAAAAAAAAGAGGATCCCATTCCAGAGGTATGGAGAAATTAAAGGATGTCTTAAATTATTTTCCTCCTCCTATCAACTCATCAGCAGAAACATAAAAAGGCATTCTCTTCTCCTCTCCTGGCTGCATTCCAGGAGGATAATTGGTCCAAGCATCTTTGATGTCCAGCCTTATTTTCCCAAGCGAAAACTTGTTCCCAAAGACCAGTTTCCATGGATAGCAGCACCTTGTAGTTACAAGACCTCAGATGCCAGTAGCTATGTGGAAATCCATGACTCACACTCAGTGCCACAGCAAGCTTGATATGGACACCACCAGGAGAGCTAATCTATTAAATGGCCCTAGCGCATGGTCTCACAGTAGTACCTCAGGTGAACCTGCACAGAGATGTGTATCTTTTTTGTAGTAGATGCACAAGCCCTGGGCTCACCCCAAGGGAAATTGTATAAAAATTGATACTAAACCTTATACCAACCACTGATAGTGGAGACCCTGATTTGACATGAAATAAGCCATTCTATTATGGACATGAAATAAGCCATCCTATTATAGTTACTACTAAACAAGTCACAAACACTCTCAAAATCTAGAGTTTTCCCCCTAATTCCTTTCCCTCTTTGCCCCTGAAATGCTTGGCCATTTCAGAACAATCAAGCTTACTATCTTGTTGGAATGAGAGCACAGAGGGGATGGATACTGCTTTATTTATTTTATTTATTTTTTGCTGGTGAGCCAAACATACAAGAAAAAAAGTCAGGACACTAATAGTCCAGTTTCAACAATTTCCTGACTCATTAGAAGACCCCACATCAAGTACAAGAGTAAGAATTAACTTTAAAAATTTTCAAGCTGAAAATATAGAGGGTTAGGCTATTAATCCTACTAACATCCCACTCTTTGAGGTTTATGCTCCAAGTACAGCACTAAATACAGATTTATTCACAGAAGTACATTTAGTAGAAGGGACTCTGACAAAAATGTTCTTGATTTCAGCCTCTATAAAATCAATAGAAGAGACTAGATCATTTTTAAACAGTTTTCTAATTTTCTTCTACTCACTCCAGACTCCGGACCCCAGAGGAAAGAATCTAAGCATTTATTACCTACTCTGTTAATTATTATTCTTAATTAAATAACACCTTTAAGAAGTACTTAACCACTGAGTGCATGTCTTGCCTCCTTAATTAGAAGTCCCTCAAGCATAATTCAACAAAAATATAGAAGTATCCACTGGGTTCAAGGCATAATATAAGGACAGATTTCTCCCTAGGTGGTTGGCACATTACTTGACATCTAGTAGCAGTCACTTTCGATATGAAAGATTTCTCAAGATTTCTTTGTCCCATTGCAGCATTTTTGAGTTTGTTTTTTCATATGGGCAGGATACCTGTTGTAATGTATGCACAGACTTGGAGGGGATCCAGAAAACAAATGAACACATCTGCCATCCTGCAATTTCTCTGGAGTCTTCTGAAATCCATGAAATGTGGTAGAAATCACTGCCAGTTATTCTCTTTATTTTTCTGTGAACAAAACCAATCTTTCTCAGGCTCTACTATGGAGGAGTACAGTACTCTTGCTTCTGCTTAAATGCTCCTTGGGAAAATGCTAGACAGGCACTGTCCCGGTATGGAAAGAGGCCCTGAGCAGGCTAGGAGTTCAGCACAGGCCATTTACATGGAAGGTAATCTCAGGAAGCACAACGGAGGAATGAGAAAAATGAGATGGGAAGAGAAAAGCCAACCAAAAAAAGATGTGTTAACAAGAGGCTATTGCCATAGGCAACCAGCGCTCAGTCCCAGTGGACACTCTCTGAGCTGCCATGTGAATCAGAAGTGTCCCTCCAAAGGGAGCCTGGGTGGCTCAGTTGATTAAATGTCCAACTTCTGCTCATGATCTCATGGGGTTCGTGAGTGAGCCCCACGTTGGGCTCTGTGCTGACAGCTCAGAGCCTGGAGCCTGGTTCAGACTCTGTGTCTCCCTCTCTGCACCCCTCCCCTCCTCATGCTCTCTGTCTCTCTCAAAAATAAACAAACATTTAAAAAGTTTTAAAAAGAAGTCTCCCTCTGATATAATACCAAAAATAAAATATTGGGACTACATCAAAATAAAAAGGTTTTGCACACCAAAGAAAACAACAAACCTAAAAGACAGTCTACTGAATGGAAGAAGATATTTGCAAATGACATATCCAATAAAGGGCTATCATCCAAAACACAGAACTGATAAAACTCAACACTCAAAACACAACCCAATTTCAAAATGGGCAGAAGACATCAACAGACGTTTCTCCAAAGAAGACATACAGATGGCCAACAGAACATGAAAAGATGCTCATCATCACTCATCAACAGGGAAACGCAAATCAAAACTACAATAAGGTATCACTTCACACCTGTCAGAATGGCTAATATCAACAACACAAGAAACAAGTGTTGGCAAGGATGTGGAGAGAAAGGAACCCCTGTGCACTGTTGGTGGGAATGCCAACTGGTGTAGCCACTGTGGAAAACAGTATGAAAATTCCTCAAAACCTTAAAAATAGAACTATCAGGGGCAACTGGGTGGCTGTCAGTTGGGCATCTGACTTTGGCTCAAGTCATGATCTTACAGCTCGTGGGTTTAAGACCCATGTCAGGCTCTGTGCTGACAGCTCAGAGCCTGGAGCCTGCTTCAGGTTCTGTGTCGCCGTCTCTCTCTGCCCCTCCCCCACTGACACCCTGTCTCTCCTTTAAAAATAGACAAACGTTTTTAAAAAATTAAAAATACAACTACCCTAAAGGCGCCTGGGTGGCTCAGTCAGTTAAGCATTGACTCTTAATTTTGGCTCAGGTCATCATCTCACAGTTGGTGAGTTAGAGCCCAGCATCGACTCCACGCTGGCAGTAGGGAGCCTTCTTAGGATTCTCTCTCTCTTTCTCTCTCTCTCTCTCTCTCTCTCTCTCTGCCCTTTCCCAGCTCACTCTCACTCTCTCTCCAAAATAAATAAATAACTTTAAAAAAATAGAACTATCCTACAATCCAGTAATCACTGTACTGGGTATTTACCAAAAAAAAAACCAGGAACACTAATTCAAAAGGATATATGCACCCTTATGTTTATTGTGGCATTATTTACAAGAGTCAAATTATGGAAAGAGCCCAAGTGTCCATGAACAGATGAATGGATAAAGAAGGTAGGTGTTTATTAGTATGTGCATGTATATGAATATTATTCATCCATAAAAAAGAATGAAATCTTTCCCTGTGCAACATGGATGGAGCCAGAGAGTATAATGCTAAGTAAAATAAGTCAGTCAGAGAAAGACAAATACCCTATGATTTGACTCATATGTGGAATTTAAGACACAAAACAAACAAAGGGGTGGGGGAGAGACAAACCAAAACACAGACTGTTAACTACAGAGATGAAACAGAGGGTTACCACAGGGGAGGTAGGTATCAGGATGGATAATTAAGAATGCACTTATCATGATGAGCACTGAATAATGTATAGAATTGTTGAATCACTATATTGTATACCTGAAACTAATATTATGTTGTTTGTTGACTATACTGGAATTAAAATAAAAAACTTACAGGGCGCCTGGGTGGCTCAGTTGGTTAAGCGACTGACTCTTGGTTTCAGCTCAGGTCATGATTTCACAATTTGTAAGATTGAGCCCTGCATCTGGCTCTGCACTGACACTGTGGAGCCTGCTTGAGATTCTCTCGCTCCCTCTCTCTCTGCTCCTCCCCCCATGCATGCGCGCTCTCTCTCTCTCGCTCTCTCTCTCTCTCTCTCTCTCAAAGTAAATAACTTCTAAAAAACACTTCATTTAAAATAAAGTGTCCTTCCAAAGGATGGGAAGGCTAGAGAATATATTCATGAACTCCCATCTCCCGGGAGCTAAGGGTTGCTATTGCATATTTTTGTTATCTGAAATATTGTTCACATTTTCTTCATATCATGAGCTATCTTTGTTGTATTTTAATGAATACTTTAATAGAAGGTTAAATCCCCAGCTTCTTGACAGCCTAGTTCAGCACTTCCCAAAGGAAGAGAAGCAGAAACACAGGACTAGAAACAGAAGCTGCCACAATGCATAGAAACTATAGACACAGTAGCCCCAAGTGGGCTCAGTTGTAAGCCAAGTAAACAGGAGGCAGAACATTAACTTTATCTGCTACATGAATAAGTTCATCCATCTATCTTAACTGCCATCATCAGGCCAGCAGCTCCAGAAACCTAGTTTCTACTCATGGTCCTATTAGTATTTTCTGATTGGTTGAAGATTTATGTCAATTTACATCCATCTTAGGCATACAATAATGTAAAGGCTATCATATAATACAACAAGGTAGCAGGGGGCCTAGAGATGTGACTGAGCTTTCATGTTTATTAGGGTTTGGGTCAGGGGTCACAAACTCAAATGCCTTCCATGGTTTTGGCTTTATGACCATCATAAACAGGGATAAAGCCTCAATGAGAGTAATCCTGATGGCGCAAGGTAGAGTTCCCAGCTGGCAAAGGGTAAAATGTTGGGACCAGAGGGTCTTTCCAAAAGCATGTGGAGTTCTGGAGCATCTATTTAACTCCTGGTGACTCCAGTCATTCAACTGCCAGTTACTATCTACAGCATACCAGAAACCATGCTGGATACTAATAATATAGCTATATTCCTGATCCCTTGCCCTGGGGGAATCATGGCCTATGGAGGGAATGCTAATAAAAATAGAATCCTTCACCAACCCTGAAGTCTATTCCTGAAAATCCACTTCACAATAGAATTGACATTTAAGAAGCCTTATACAAGTTTATGGAAAAACAGGGTCAAAAGCCTGAGTTAACCTACGGGAAACTTTATAAACATTGCATGCTACTTCTAATTGTTCATATTTAATCATCACTTACTATTGGTCAGGAACAATATAAAGTGCCTTTCATACATTCTCATTTAATTCTCCCAACAACCTATTTTACTGATAAGGAAACCGACTCTAGAGAGGTTTGGCAATTTGTGCAAAGCTGTTCACCTAGCAGGTGAGTCAAAATTTAAATCAGATAATCCAACTACAGACCCAACACTCATTGTGACAAACCTACAGAACTTAATTAAAATAGAGCAAAGGTAGCACATGAAATGAAGAGGATACGAACAATATTTCTCAGAGCAAAAGTACATACTCACAGCTGCTTTACTATTAATTTCTGGTATAAAACCAACCACTTCAAAAGTTAAGCTAAACATTAATTATTTCTCCCAGCTCTGATCCGCGCTGGCTCAGCCAGGGATAATGATGTGGCATGGCCTCACTTATGTCTGTGGCCTCCACTGCATGGCTTGGACGATTGGAGGTCACTCCACATCATCTCTCTAATCCTCTAAGAGGCTACTTGGGCTTGTTTACATAGTGGCAGAAGGGTCTTCAATGACTAGAGCATTGTAAGTTCTAATTACAAGTACTTTTCCAGCCTCTACACAGTATTTGCTATTATCTCATTGGCCAAATCAAGTCCCATGACCAAGACTAGAATCCAGACAGGAGTAGACCCAATGAGGCAAGAATACCTTGAGGGCAATGTGTAATTTCTACAGAAGCTCTATGCTCTCATTTCATTTTGCTTTCTTGCAGATGCATAAACTAAGAGGAACTATCTTCTATGTCAGTCACTTGCCCATATGGTTTGTTCCTTTCTCACTGTATGACTCAAAATAAATTCTTTCTTCCCAGGCCACAAAGCAAGGGAGCTGCAAAGTAACTAGATTAAGAATATATTGGGGCGCCTGGGTGGCTCAGTCGGTTAAGCCTCCGACTTCAGCTCAGGTCGCGATCTCGTGGTCCATGAGTTCGAGCCCCGCGTCGGGCTCTGGGCTGATGGCTGAAGAGCCTGGAGCCTGCTTCTGAATCTGTGTCTCCCTCTCTCTCTGCCCCTCCCCTGTTCATGCTCTGCCTCTCTCTGTCTCAAAAATAAATAAACATTAAAAAAAAATAAATTAAAAAAAAGAGTATGATGAGGAGTAGGAATAGGAATAGGAGGAGGAGGAGAAAAAAGAAGAGGAAGAAAAGCAGCAGCAGCCACCACCACCACCTTGAGTAATGCTACTTAACCTTGCCAGCATGGCAGAGTATCTCTGAACCTCCCTCCCCTCACTCTCAGGAATTGCACACCCCTGCTAATTCCCTGTCCTTCCTCCCACAGCATCAGGGATGCTGTCACAAGACCCAGAATTTTACGTGTTCTACTTGTTATTGCACCAGCTTCTATCTCAACTCTTGGTTCCCACGTTTTCAAATACCAGCAACAGAAATGACTCACAGTTCACATATACTAGAAGTAAAATTCTCACAGTTGATAAGAGTGATATGGAAATAGAACTCATATACTAGGATTTTCCAAAGGGAAATGGGGAAGAATGTATGCATGACTCATGTAGGGGCAAGGTGGAGAAGCTGTTGGATATGCTGGGGCAAGGGAGCTAGGATTCCCTCAGGTAGATTTCACGTCATAGGTGAAATGAGTCACATCAATGTGTAACTTTGGCCAGTGATGCCTCTCTGTGTGTCTTCTCATTTGACTAGAGATAATCAATAATAGGAGATAGCACACTGTAAGCACTTACCCCAGTCCCTAGAAATTGTAAGATAGCCAACAAATACTAGTAACCACAATATTTGAGTCTGAACTGCATATTGGTTCACAGTGAATGTTCCTCTAATTCACTCAGTGTCAAAAGAAACTTGATGGTGAGCTTCCAGCCTCTTCCCAGACTGTTCATGAGCCATGGTGAGTACCTGGACATCTCTGCCAAGGTCCCTAAGCCCAGGTCTACCTCCACCCAACATCTTACGAGCCTAAGGGGAATCTCTCTCCCCATTCTTTCTTTCTCATCCCCTGGCATACTCTTTGAGTACATCCATTTTAGGAAAACAAAAACTAGAACGAAACTATTAATGTTTTTGTATAAATATAAACATATAAATAAATGTATACGTACATATATACACATATATATACTTATTGCTTTCTGCCTATAACTCCAACCTTCACTGAGGCAAAGGAAAACAGAGGTCTGGCTACCATGCCCACAGGGAAAAGTTTGGAGCTAATCAAAGACATACTGATTTCTCAAATTATATTACTTCCCGGGACATGCCAAGGAGTTTGGATGTCCTCCCATGCATGACCCAGATGATCACTGAAATGCATACATGGGGCACTGACACAAGCAGATTCGTTTTAGAAAACTAATATTTGCAGCAAGCAATAGGCTGGAATAGTGTCTAGAAAAGTGGTTCTCAAGGTGGGATCCTCAAACCACGCCATCAGCATCACCTTGGAACTTGTTAGAAATACAGTTCTCAGGGGACGCCTGGGTAGATCAGCTGGTTAAGCATCTGACTCTTGATTTCAGCTCAGGTCATGATCTCACAGTTCATCGGATCGAGCCCTCTATTGGGCTCTGTGCTGACAGAGCAGTGCCTGCTTGGGATCTTCTCTCTCCCCCTCTCTCTCTCTGCCGCTCGCCCATGGATGTGTGCGTGCATGCTCCTGCTCTCTCTCTCTCTCCCTCTCAAAATAAATCAACTTTTTTTTTTAAATTCAGATAATAACAAGTGTCAACAAATATGTGAAGAAATCAGAACCTTCCTACACTGCTGGTGGGAATGCAAAATGGTGCATCCACTTTGGAAGACAGTCCAGCAGTTCCTCAAAAGGTTAAACAAAAAGTTACCAGATGACCCAGAAATTCTACCCCTATGTAGAATCTCCTGCCCAAGAGAATTAAAAACATATATCCACACAAGAACATGTACCAAAATGTTCACAGCAGCATTATGCACAATAGCCAAAAGGTGAAAACAACCCAAATGCCCATCAATTGATGGATAGATAAAAGAAATGCAGTATATTCATGCCGTGGAAAATTTGCCAGCCATAATAAATGAAACAGGGATACATGCCACAACATGGATACACCTTAAAAACATGCTAAGACCAAGAAGCTAGTCACCGAAGACCACATATTATATGACTTCATCATATGCAATGTCCAGAAGAGGCAAATCTAAAGAGAAAGTAGAGTCACTTATAGCTAGCAGTGGCAGGAAGAGGAGGGACAAGAATCTGGGTTGGGGGGGGTGGTCAGGTGACAGTCAAAACAGACAGGGTTTCTTTTGTGTGGTAAATGTTTCTTAAAATGACTGTGGTCATGCATCTGTGATTCATGTATCTGTGAATAGACTAAAAACTATTGAACTTTGCATCCTATATGTGAACTCCATCTCAATAAAGCTATGAAAGAGAGAAGAAAGAAAGAAAATAGGGTAACCAAAACAAACTTTGAACAAAGATTTAGTGACATATACCCAGAAAATTTAGCCAACAAGCAAAAAAAAGGACAATTATCATCTGTAGGAAAGCAAAAACCCCTTGGCCCCAAGAAGGAAATCAAGCTGTACAACATTAAAAGCTCAGTTGATAACAATACTTATGTAATCAAAATAATACATACATTAAAATTTAACCAAAAAGTATGGCGTAACTGTATTTGGAAAATAAAAAAAAGCCAAGTGTGACAGTATGGGATGGTGAGTAGAATAGTATAAAAAGACTCAAAATTCCTCATCTTCCTGCTACAAAGTCAAGGATAATGTCTAAAGGTAGGGAGCAAGTAATAGCAATGTATACAGATCATTTAGAAGAAAAATTCTGAACAAAATAGCCGAAAGTGTTGGAAGCAGCTGCTTTTGAGAGTGGCAACTAGGGAATGGACAGTGATATACAACTGACCAAATTTATAATTCCAAATCTATAGAGCTATCCAGACCCTTAAAAACCATATTCATTGTATGCTGGAAATCCGAGTAGAAGCCATAACTAATGGTTTGATTAACATCTAATTGGAAAAACAAAAACATTAAAAAAAAAAAACCCATAGAGCATCCAGTGATGATCACACATGAAATCATCAGGAAAAAAAAAAATCACCTAACCATTTTCTCCTATGTATCTACCAGGGATTTGCTATTCCAAGCTTGTTGCTTTGTAATGACTACTTTGGGAGGCTTAATCCAGAAGGCACAGGACTACCAAAATTAACCCATTTTTCAGATACTACCTGCATACACCAGCTACCTCTGGGGACAAAAATCATGAATATGTCTGAAATTCATGCTAAGATTTAGCCACCACTAACTTTCCTTGCTTATCAGAGCATGAATCTCATGAGGCCATCCAAATAAGAATAAATTAAAGAACCTGACAAGTGCCTAAATGTCAGATTAAATTTCATAATATTAATACCCAGTACTCATTTCAAGTTTGAAAGAGAGCAAATATCCTTCATTGCAACTCACAGGAGAAATTTCTCATCACAAGCGATGATTTTCTATCACTTGTGCACAGCCATAAATTTTCATAATACTATCAACCCTTTAAGGTGATACAGCATTTAATTTAAGAAACTTATGTCCTACAAGACTGGAAAAATTCTCAAACTCACCTTTCAAAGGTCTTTCTTTTCCCCTGGCAGACAAGAGGATAAAACAGTTTTTTTTTCCTCTTCCTGGCTTTGAAATAGCCTACTATCTACTTAGTTTCTCCTAGAGGTAAGAGCTCACTGCCAGTCGTTCAGCTATGGAAACAGATTTACATGGAAGCAAGTCTTAGTGTGTTTCATGACTCAATGCAAGGTGGAAATGGTACAGATAACAGCAATAACTATCAGCAGTTAGTTCTTTTCCCCCCTTTTGCAGGTGGAGAAAGACAAATGAAAAATTAAATTTCTGCATTCGGATTAGTTCTGGTGAGTTTATCCATCAAGAATTGATCCAATTAGATGAAACTCTCCTGGTTAGCTTGAGTTAGTTACAGTTTGGAAATCAGAAGACAAATTAGTTACTTTCATCTAAAGCAATGAAATGATCATTTGGGCATTAAATTGAAAAAATGGTTAGAGAAGGCTGCACTTATTCACTCTAAATAGGTTCATATCCTAATTAGCTTCAACTAACAGTTCAAAATCAGATTTATGACAAGGGTTTCAGAGATGTAAATGAATACTGGGGAAAATTCTTGCGGAAAGCACTTCTGTCATCTGTTGGCAATTGGAGAAGCATTCTTTCCAATCACAGGTGCTCCAACTTTACCAAGGATCAGAATCATCCAGGGGCTTGTTAAAACACACAAGACTGGACCCTATGCCCTGAGTTTCTGATTAGGTAGGTCTGAGGTGGGGCTGGAAAAGTTGCATTTCTAACAGGTATCCCAGGTGATAGTGAAATAGCTATTCTGGAGAACAGTGAGAAATACCATTTTAGATATACACCTATCTTGGGTTAATAATTTTGTTCAAGTAAAACGAGCTTTTGAAGTAAGTCACAGGAGTGATTTACTTTAATATCCTTTATTAGACAACTAAACTTTCATTAGCTTAAGAGACAGTGATAGAATACTCAATATTTGTCTTAAACATTGTTTAAAATCCTTATTTCGAAATGTCATTTTTAAAAATTATTTTAAGGAAGAGAGTCATCATTTAATTAACATAGATCTTTGGAAATGGAGACAAATAGAGATCAAAACTGGAAAACCGTGTTATTTAGTAATTAACATCTAGTTATGAATTGCACATTTATTATAATGAAAACAATGAATTCAGATTATGTTTGCGACCAGGAGTATCGCTGCTGGTGCTTATGACTGGCTGAATGATCATCTGTTCTCTTCCATAATGAAAAGAAATTATGATTATTCAAATATTGTACTTGTGGAATAATCACTGTAACTCTTGAAGCTTGCAAACTGTGACATTTACATGCTGAATTAGTATTCAAATCCAGTCTTTCAAGAAGTAAATTAACTCTCTCCAACCACTACACATCTGTATTTAAGAAATTGCCTCCAGGCAAATTTTAGTGACTATTTACCACAATGTAAGTTCAGTGGTTAGTTGTACTTGAGATATGAATAACTGAACCTAGTAGAAATACATGAAACACCCCATCAACTCACAAGGCATTTTTCAGTAAAAACAAATCATTTTACTAACTTAGCAATATGTTTTGAATCAGGTCTATTTTTACTTGTAATTTAATTCCCCATTAAAAGAAAGACAAAGAGAAAAATCCATTTCTAAATAGAAACTGTACATTCTTATTACTTAAGAGTTCAGCCCATCTAAACTAAAAACTGGTTTTTTCTTCTTTTCTTTCTTATCTTTTTATTTCCAAAGCCCTATTCTGACTTTTCCAGACTATTCCATGACCTCCATTTATATTCAAGGACTGCCTTGAATCATTTGGAGTATGGTCTCTTTACACAAACAAACTAAGGAAATTCTGCTATTTTGAGATTGATTATAAAGATTGATGATATAACAAAATTATTAAAGTCTTGTGGTTCTTCTCTGCTTTGACTTTGGTTTTATGAACCTGACACACCTGTATAACAAAGAACCACCTTGGGGCGCCTGGGTGGCGCAGTCGGTTAAGCGTCCGACTTCAGCCAGGTCACGATCTCGCGGTCCGTGAGTTCGAGCCCCGCGTCAGGCTCTGGGCTGATGGCTCGGAGCCTGGAGCCTGTTTCCGATTCTGTGTCTCCCTCTCTCTCTGCCCCTCCCCCGTTCATGCTCGGTCTCTCTCTGTCCCAAAAATAAATAAAAAATGTTGAAAAAAAAAAAATTAAAAAAAAAAAAAGAACCACCTGGAGAAAGCATTACTAAATGAAGAAGCTAAAGAGGGAACCCAGGGAGGGGATGTGTTTTCATGTTTTTTTCTACAGTGAACATACAATCCAACATACTAACATTTTAACATGTAAGCAGCGCAATGGATTTCACATGTGTATACATACATATACATATGCACAACCACACACACACTGGACTGTCCACAAATTTACAGCATTGTAACTGCCTTATATCCCCTAAGCTTAAGCAAGCATTATGGATTTTTTTTAAATTTTTTAATGTTTATTTATTATTGACAGAGAGAGAGGCAGGCAGAGCATGAGTGGGAGAGGGGCAGAGAGAGAGGGAGACACAGAATCTGAAACAGGCTCCAGGCTCTGAGCTGTTAGCACAGAGCCCGACATGTGGCTGGAACTCATGAATTGTGAGACCTTGACCTGAGCCGAAGTCGGACGCTCAACCGACTGAGCCACCCAGGCGCCCCGCATTATAGTTAATTTTTAAACGGAAACACTATCTTTTGAAATTTATGAATTGTTTTAACTGCTTTGACTACATATATAAAATCAGTAAGAGTTTCTATTTCCAGCCAAGACTGAGTAATTGAGACTGGATTTATCCTCCCACCTGAAACAATCATAAACGGGACACAACGTGTGAAGCAAGAGTGTTCAAGACATTGGACACCAGACAACAAAGGACAGTGATCCCTGAGAAATGGGAGACAGGGTAAGCCCTACAACTGCCCCAGCTAGGTGCCAAGAGAGAGTTTCCAGGCCACATTGCATGAACAGGAGAATCCAGGAACATCCCAGTGAAGCCCTCAGTTGAAGAGATACAGCCAAAAACCTGGGGAGGCCAAGCAGGCTCTAGAATGCTAGAGAGGAGAGAGCTGGCCAGAGACGGGATTTCAGAGATCTCCAGAGGCTCCCCTCAAGCGGTCATTAGAGAACTGACCAGCACATGGTGTAAGAAAACTATCCTCACACCATAGCTGAGGAAGAACCATCTGAAGGATTAGAAGGAACAAAACTTGGATCTCACCGAGTCAACAATGCCTGTTCACATCAGCCAAACTGGGAAATCTCCTAATTCAAGGGGCTTTGGGCAGACTATTCAGAGGGTCTTGCTTCAGTCGTGGAGAACAGTTAGACTAGACTAAATGTAACACTGGTCCTGCCTCACAAATCTGAAAAGCAACACCCAAAAGGATTAAACAACCTTTAATAATTAACGGTTTCTGAAAAACAACCTCAAGAATATATAAAATTAAAAATAGAAATTCCATACAATCCAGTAATTCCACTACTAGCTATTTGCCTCAAGAAAATGAAAACACTAATCCAAACAGATATATGCACCCCTATGTTTACTGTAGCATTAGTTTTAATAGCCAAGATATGGAGGCAACCCAAGTGTCCATCGACAGATGGATGAGGAAGATGTGTCTGTACGGAATGGATTATTACTCAGACATAAATAAATGAGATGTAGCCATTTGCAACAACATGAATGCGGCTAGAGAGTATAATGCTAAGTGAAATAAGACAGAGAAAGACAAATACAGTATGATTTCACTTATATGTGGAATCTAAACAACATAACAAATGAATTGACAAAAACAAAGCAGAAACAGACCCATAAAAAGAGAAACTGGTGGTAGCCAGGGAGGGAGGGTAGATGGAGATGGACAAGAGAGGCAAATGGGGGGTGGACAGCAAAGGCTTTCAGTTAAGGAACAAATAAATCGCAGGGATGAAAGGTACAGCATAGAGCACGTAGTCAATGGTATTGTAACAATGTTGTATGGTGACAGATGGCAGGTACACTTGTGGTGAATAGAACATAATGTATAGAACTGATGAATCACTATGTTGTGCACCTGAAACTAATATAACATTCTATGTCAACTATACTTCACTGAATTTAAAAAAAAAAAAAATGTCAGAGAAAGTATATAGAAATGCAAAAATATCCAGCACCCAACAAAGTAAAATTTACAATGCCTACATCCATAAAAAAATTTTTTTTTACCAGGCATGTAAAGGAAACAGGACCCAGGGGAGCCTGGATGGCTCATTCGGTTAAGTGTCCAACTTCAGCTCAGGTCATGATCTCACCGTTGTGGGTTCGAGCCCTGCGTACAGCTCCATGCTGATAACTCAGAGTCTGGAGCCTGCTTCAGATTCTGTGTCTCCCTCTCTCTCTCTCTGCTCCTCCCCTGCCGACACTCTGTCTTTCTCTCTCAAAAATAAATAAACATAAAAAAATTATACAAAAAGAAAACACGACCCATAATGAAGAGAAAGCCAATCAAGTTAAACCAACCTGTAACTAAAATCAGTGGGAAATGCTTTCTGTGTGGCAACAACAATTGAGTCTAAACTGAGACCAAATTCTCATGAGAGCGCCAGCACCCAACTCAGTTGTACAGCCTAAAATTTTCTTTTTGAAAAAATAATAAAAATCACTAGTATATCAAACCCCCTGACTTTACATGATGCATATGATCCTACACCTTAGAAAATAGAAGAACCGCCAAAAAAAGGGAACAATTACAATCAAAATGGCAAATGTTGGAAGAGCTGCTTCAAATTACTACTGACCAGCACACTGTGGGATGACTCACAATGGCCAGTGCTTCCTGAGACACCTGCCACTCTGCTCACCTGTGATGTGCTATCAACTCAAGCAAAAAAGTGCAGGCTGTTTCTCCCTCTAGAGATGGTATGCACATTGGACCACTAATTAAGCACTAATTAAGAGTGTCTGGGGTCATAGCTGCTTAGAAATAGGCAATCATGATCTTCCTCATGCTCACATTTCCTTCACTATCAAACAGCATCACTAGTGACAAACATGTTTTCCTTTGTGTTTTACATTTCCCCCACATCACTGGTTCTCAAACTGTGTCTAGCATGCATCAGCATAGGAGCGTTTGTAAAAACACCGATAACTAGGTCCAGCCCCAAAGTTTCTGATTCAGCAGATGTGTGGCAGGGTGAAGGGGTCCCCAGGAACTTGGAGTATCTAACACGTTCCCAAGTGATACTGATGCTGCCACGCTGGGAACACATTTTGAGAACCGCACTCAGTAATATGTAGCATTTTGATCGATTGAATCTGGACTTACAGGAGGGACTCAAGCACCGAAATTTTTAGTAACACTGGAATCTTCCATGGTTATATTCAGTAAGTTGAAGAGGGGAGGAAAATATACAAATATTCCCAATTTCAAAATGAAAGTTGCAGTGACAAGCTGATGATTCAGATCTCTTCTGTCATTGGTCTCCCATTCACTCACCCCCATCAGGTTATGGAGGCTAAGTAGGATGTTGTTTTGGAAGAGCTAAAAGGAGCACCAGATTGAGATGCTATGCTTGGATAAGGAGTATCTTTGTTACAGATCTCATTCTCAGTTCAAAATAACATGTATCTTGGAGAAGCCTGAGGTTCCACAGGCTAGGATCTCCCAAGGATTTCTTGAAAAAAAAAAAAAAAAAAAACTCTACCAACTTATTGTCTTTTATATTAACCCAGGACCTACAGGATTAACAACTACCATATTTTATCAAATCTGACATTCATCAAATCACGACCTTAAGCAGCATCAAGAAAGAAAAAAAAAATGCTACAAACTATGATACACACCTTCAATTTTAAGTTTCCTTTGGATTTTGAAAATGTGCAAATATGATCTTACAATCAATAAAACCCAGTAATAAAAAAATGTGCGCTGGCCTTGGGAACATTTGGGACCATTTCTTCATGTGCTACCATGCTTCATTATAGCAGTTAACATGCTGATTGTTTAATGCTATGGCGGGTGGGGGGGGCATCTATATGAAATCAAAAGAAGAAATTCCATCAAGTCTACAGATTTTTTTTTAATGGAGAACATTTTTAAACTTTTTATTCTGCAATAATTTTAAGTTTAAATTTGCAGGACCAGTATAAAAAGATTCCAAAAAAAGTTTTTCCTTAAACATTTTTTTGTATTTTATCCAACATTACTTGATTTTTATTTTTTTATATTAAATATAATTTATTGTCAAATTGGTTTCCATAAAACACCCAGTGCTCATCCCAACAGGTGCCCTCCTCAATGCCCATCACCCACTTTCCCCTCCCTCCCACCCCCCATCAACCCTCAGTTTGTTCTCAGTATTTAAGAGTCTCTTATGTCCTTAACCATTTTCGAGTAAATTGTAAACATCATGTTCCTTTAGGACTTCAATACTTCAGAGTTTATTTCCTAAAAAACAGAGATATTCTTTTATTTAACTATAGTACAGCGATCTAAGTCAGGAATTGAATATTAACATCATTATTCACTAAACAATCCATTTTCGTATTTCTCCAACCTTCCCAATACTATCCTGTATAGTATTTAGTATGGGATGCAACCTGGCCCTATACATTACACATGGTTGCCATGCCTCATTACTCTCCTTGAATCTAGAAACCCATCTTTATCTTGCATGATGAAGAAATTTTTGAAGAAAATAGAATAATTAGTTTGGAAAATATCCCTCAGTATGGGTTCAATGATGCTTACTTAAGATTACAGATTTAGGTTATACTGAATACATTTTGGGCAGCAATACCACTGAAGTGATATTATGTCCTTGGTTTAATCCCATCCTATCAGGAGGCTGATGCTATCATTTTGTCCCCTTAGGGGTAATATTAACTTTGAGGACTTGGTTAAGGTGGTATCCATCAGATTTCTTCACTCTAAAGTTGCTTTCCATTTATCATCTGTAGGGACAAAGTTTAAGACCATTTAAATATCCTGTTCTTCAAACTTTCCAGTAGTTTTATCATCCGTTGATGATTTCTGACTGAATCTGGGATGAATGTAAAACATTTTCAAGAAAGATTTCAGCACATCCTAATGCATACTAGTGATGAGATTTGTTTTGTGTATTACATTCATTGAGCTTTATTTTATGGTGCTCTTTATAGTTTTGGAAGAAATACAGTGTACAGAGACAAAGGGGGGATTTAAGACTCTCTTCTTACCAGCTATACTGAGGGAATAGGATTCTTATGTAGGGAATTTCAGAGAATAATTTCATGGTGAAATCCTATCCCTCTACCTCATTTTATCTTCAAAATAGTATACAGACCAATAGAGTATAAACAAAACTGAATGAGAGCAAAAATAAATTCTATTTAGGATATATAGATCATTTTCAAAGATGTAAATTTGAAATAATGAAGGTTCAAATTGCTTTTCTTATATTTAATACTTATAATGGGTAAAAACAGAGGAAATGTGAAATAGCAGAACAGTGTTCCCAAGACAGATTTTAAAATCTCTTCTCCGGAGCAGTTTTTAGAACATTCCCAAGTAGCAATAGGACCAAAAGTTAGATTTTGGCCTATGATAAGGAGGAAGGTAATAAGATGAATTAGGATAATGCCATTTTATAGGTCAAAAGGGGAGGTCTATCGGCAATCCCATATACCTGCTAGCTTTCTGCAAGTACAAGTGCCCAAAAGTGAGACGGCCCCTGGTCAAGGAGGACGTTGCAGTATAAAGCAATCCACACGTCATCATAAGGAAGGCGGGCTGAATCGGCCCTAACACCGTCTGTGATCCTAACAGTCCATATTCTTATTAATGCCTTATGCACAGTCCTCTGTTAGGCCGTGTGTGAAGAAGGACTTGTCTCTACTTCATTAACCTGAGGGATTTGCCTTTTTCACACTGTTCTGCAACTCTTTACTCATTTGTTTCTGTGACTATAGAATATTTCAGGGAAGGTCATTTGGGTATCAAGGGAGAAGGATTCTTGACTCCTCCTGGAGGCTAGAGAATTTGTACAGACAAGAGGTTACAAAATGGAAAACTTTATAACTGGCTGCAGGAAGCAAATCATTGTTTTGTCTAAATACTGGGTGAGACCAAGGGCACATGGGTGGCTCAGTCGGTCAAGCATCCAACTTTGGCTCAGGTCATGATCTCGCTGTTCATGTTGAGCCCCACATCAGGCTCTGCACTGACAGCTTAGCGCATGGAGCCTGCTTCAGATTCTGTGTCTCCCTCGCTCTCTGCCCCTCCCCAACTCATGCTCTTTCTCTCTCTCTCTCTCTCTCTCTCTCTCTCTCTCTCTCTCAAAAACAAATTAAAAACATTAACAATTTTTAAATACTGGCTGAGACAAAATACCTAAATTGTACACCAGGGTCTTCAGTGACAGAACTTAAGCAAATGACTGAATCTCTGATTTGTGTATCTATACAGTTACTATTATAACTCTGAGTCTTGCAAGCATGTTATGAGAGTAACCAGTTGATTATTGTAAAGAATCTGAGTTCCTTGAAGAAAAATATTACATAAAAATAAAGCACTAATATACTGCATTGATGCATTACATCCATGGTGAGACTACTGTCCCATCCCCAAAATTAGATCTCTAAATACACATAACAAGCTGTAGTTAGCAAATCCAAACACCATAAAATAAAAGATGGATTTTTTTTTTATTTTAATCATGCTGTTGGGACTAATTTTGCCAATTTGAAGGTTATTCCTAAATAACCAAATCCTCATTTACACTGCTAACTAGCTCTTTAGTACATTTGCAAATAGAACATATTACATTCCTATCATCCAACAACTTTCCCATTAGCTACAGTAAATACTCTGCACTTTCGTTACCCATCAGTTCCCCCACAGAGTTATGGGTTACAAGTTTAATTGTTCCATTTGCATATCCAGCTGAGGTAAATTAGAAAAAGTCACCACACTCATTACACGTTATTGCATTACAAACACAGATGTCTGTTTTTTCTAGACCCACTTAACCTTGACCTAAAGAGAGATTAGAATAATACAGTGAGAAAATGTAAACTGTTCACTTGGTTTCTCACATCTGAACTACAGTGAATTTCCTACAATATAAAAGAACTTTAGTTTTTTAATTAAGAAAATAACCTCAAAAAAACCCCACCATAACCAGATATTGCTTTCCTTACTTATGAATGATCTATTTTTAAAAAATCTTTAGTTATTATTTCTCATATATATGGGAAATAATTATCTCTGTCAAGAGTAACTTTGCTACCTTAAAAAAAAAACTTTCTTCACGAGGAAATAACTTCCAGCCACCATTTGTCTGGCTTAGTGATTCATTTCACAAAACTACAGAGGGAAAGACCAAGGACTAGGCAGCTAAGGGCCCTCTAGAGTTTGTAGCTTTTGCTCACTACAGTAGTATCATAGGTCTCCACCACCGGTACTTTTATAACCTCTCCTGATGCCCTTATCTAATCTCTGGAAGATTCCTTACACACAGCTATGCAAGCACATGATATAGGGAGAAAGGCCATTTGTTTATGCTTGTGTGGCAAGTCTTTGATCAGGGACCATCATCCCAGTTGTCACATTCCCACCCACAATGGGGACAAGCCATTTTTATACCTAATTTGCTAAGAGCTATAATCAAAAATTCAGGGCAAAATTAAACTTGAAGAATTATCTTCAACTTTTATTTATTTTTGAGGGAGAGCAAGAGACAGAGTGCAAGCAGGGGAGGGGCAGAGAGAGATGGAGGCACACAATCCAAAGCAGGCTCCAGGCTCTGAGCTTTCAGCACAGAGCATGACGGCGGGGTTTGAACTCATGGAACGCGAGATCATGCCCTGAGCTGAAATCAAGAGTCAGATGCTTACCCAACTGAGCCATCCAGGCACCCAAGAATTATCTTTAAACCAAAGACAAGGGGCGTCCAGGTGGCTCAGTTGGTTAAGCATCTGAGTCTTGGTTTTGGCTTGGGTCATGGTATCATGGTTCATGAGTTCATGTCCCACATCTGGCTCTGTGCTGACAGCATAGAACCTGTTTGGGATTCTCGGTTCCCCTCCCTGCTTGTGCTTGCTCTCTCTCTTTTAAAAATAAATAAGCATTAAAAAAAATCCAAAGACGAAAATTCTCAAAGAAAACCAATATGTATATGATGCTTAAGGTAGATTCAAGAGAGCCTCTGACACTCAACCAAAGCCTATGCACATATGAACCATTCTCACACACAACTATGGAAGACAAGGAAAATACCTGGCCTCACACCTGAGTTAAAACTGCACAACTGCGTAAGACTACATATGTCCAGATAGAGGTTTCCTTCAAGATAAACACATGGATAGAAGGAATTGAAAGAGGAAAAGCCAGAAAGACACGATAACAAGCAAAGTATTTTAGAAACTACTTAGATACAAAAATGAACTTGAGTAACTTATAAAAAAAAAAAAAATGTGTTCCCCAGAAAGAGACCTATCAACGACCAAGAGAAGACCTTGGTGGAACATATGAATTGTGCTGTATCTTTGTGGCTGAGGCATCTGTACTGTGCAGCTAATGAAGTTTCAGCTCAAGGGCCTCTCCTTTTGCGTAGCTCCTTCCAAAGCCCTGGAGGGACTCTCACAATTAGATTTTATAAAATTTTCAAAGCCAAGATATTTTTAACCATAATTACTTAAAACGCTGTCTCTTTCCACTCTGACTTCTCTGTCACACTTCCCCTGTGTCAGGTGGCATTAGAGTTACCACAGGCATTTTTGATGTTTTGGAAAGGGGAAGTTGTGAATACAGTGATTTGGGATTTATAGGATATAGTGATGTGTTTTTGCTGTCCCTTCCACGTAGAGTGAAAATATTGCTCATCTTCCCAAAGGAATGGCTTCCAGGAATACTCCTGACTTCCCACTGTGCCCACTCGCATAGCTACAAGACATGAAGGAGAAGGGTCATGAGTTGTATCCTGATATGATGATGTTTGAAAGGCATCAAGCCAGAACCTAGTCTAAAAAAAATTCTTCCCATCATCAGATGTATAAAATTGCAAGCAGAGGATTTGATTCTCATCAACGCATAGTCAAAATAGATGCTCTCCTGTCAGAATCAATACAGCATGCACAACGAAACACACCATACATTCTTATTCCTTTAAGAGGAACGTTTAAACACACCATTTTTACTATAATTTTCAAAGATGTCTTACAAGGTTTTAATCAAATAAGGAAGAAATTAAAGACTCCTGATTTGGATGTATACTAAGTGTACCTTTTGGCTTCTTTCAATTTATTTATTTAAGATCTGCAAGTTCCAATAAAAAATGATGAATGTGTAACAAAAGAGATAAAGATGGGAGTTGAAATCAATAGAAATTACTCTGACATCAAGAAAAGAATTGGATCCAAAATGTTTAAATCATACCTAAGCATTAATTCATTAAATCAAGAGATAAGTGTTGACTAGCCATAATGAATACATTCTTGGATTGTTTGATCCTGAAATTAAAAAGAGGAGGAACACAAATGAACACATTGGGGAAAGATTAAATTTCTTCCTGAGTTGCCAGGAAGTTCTGGTATTGATGAAAATCACATAAAACATACAATGTACAAGGACATTGACAACAAATGATTGTCATCAATTCAAAGACCAAGATTATTCACTGTCTAAGGAAATCTCATAGCCCATACAGAAAAGAAACTTGGGGACAATTTTGCCCAATTTGAATCCTAAACCATTTTAAAATTCCAAATACCACTACCAATAAAGATTCAGGATGCTAAAATAAATTTTTTTTTTAAATAATTTTTTCTAAACAAATGCCAATCAGCCATGCTAAAAAAAAAAAAAAAAAAAAAAGATTGAATTATCTGTCCTCTCAATGAAAAGCAAAATTTAAAAATTATCATGAAGTACATGTATCAAATCACATTGTACACTAACTTGACACCATGTTATATGTCAATTATATCTCATTAAAGCTGGGTGGAAAAATTGAAATTAAATTTAAAAATTAAGACTATATAGCCACAAACAATAAATAAAAAAGTATCATTGAGGTGTAGTGGGCAATTAATTAATAAAAATGTTATATTATCTCCTGGGTCATGTCATTATTGTTAACTGTTTTAATCTTTTTTTTTTCTTTTCTCAATCTAAGTATTTACCTTCACACTTAATTTTATATCAATCATTTTGTGTGTTCTTCACACAAAATGTGAAGGCCCTGTAACTCCTGCATTTACCCCTGCCTGGGCAGCTAAGTGTTCACAGTAAAGCAAGGTTTGCCCTGGCATGCTGTTCAGAATCCTGATGAGGTAAAAAGTAAAGATCAAAGTGAAACTTCCTCATGAAAATGGGACTGACCTTCTATCTCAGTGGGTACATCACTCCTAAAAATACCAACAGCAACCCTTGCCTTTGCTTAGAAACGGAGAGTCATTGGTGCTTTCTCAACTGTTGCAATGTTGATTCTCAGCTAAATGTCACAGCACCATGTCTAAAGGACTGTGCACAAGCCATCTTGTTCAGATTACAATGTTTCTATCTCTGAAGCACACAGTTTTTATTAAAGAATTACTATGGGGGACAAAAAAAAAAAAGAGAGAGTCAGACTATCAAGCTCCATTTTCCTTAATTGAGGATTTTTGTTTAGATTGGTGAAAATATGGAGTTTTCACCAGTCTTGCCTTCAGTGTTTCCAAAAAGACGTTATTAGGTCCACAAGTGTTTTTCAGGCCTGTAAAATTTCTTGGTTCTCACTCACATTTGCTATGTTATATACCTCCTTCCTTTTATCTTCCTAAACTTTTTCTCCCTTTTCCTCTATGATAAGACTTAGAGAGTACCAACATGTACTAATGGAAAATTCATCGTGAATTCTTTTGTAAACATAAAATCTTCAGGGGATATAAAACAAAGGCTTAGAATATCAACTTTACTTTAGGCCAGCTGGTTATCATTTGGCCTGCCTCAAAACCCTTTAATCCCCAGCAATGAGCCAGTCTTTATCCTCAATGCAGCAAAAGACTCTCAAATGAAAAACAATGAACACTTATGAGTCCCTAGTTGATCTACTTCTGCAAGAGATTCAGTTAGTTTTTCCAGCAAAGAATCTTAAAAATCACACTACTGAAAAGGGCTCTAAGAGGTCATCTTCTGTACCAGACTGCCAAAAAGGGCTGCACTTAAAATAATCAAAACAGATAGTCATTGCTCTAGTTCTTAAAAATTTTATGGGACAGGAGTTTCTCTCAAAGACAACTCTGCATTGGTTTCAGAAGCACTGTTGCTGATGAAAATCTATAATGCTGGCAAACTGATCAATACTCCCTCAACTGCAAGAACACTGTTAAGAGGCCTACATCAGAAGCAACCACTGGCTCAAAGAATTCAGGTAACGTGTATAACTCTCAGTGGGAAGGTATCAACTCTGTGAAACATTTAATCAAATCAAGCATCAGAAATCACAGTAGCCTATATGGAAAAGGAACTCTTCATCTAAATTTTTAATTAATAACCTTATTAATTATCCATCCAATAGAATGTTTATATATACAGACTAAGTTTTACTGGACTAAAAGACCCCTAAACAATGATTCCTTTTGATTTACTAGATACATCATGAAGTTTTTTTTAATTCTTCATTTAAAAGTACAGAATAAACACCATATGGAATAAACTAGATTGAATAACTGGCCCTAAATCTTCACCCTCACGTGGACCCAAACCTTTGTCATGGCCTCCTAATGGGGTTGGGCCAATGGCACATTTGCAGAAGTAACAGTGAAGTGGTCTCTCCTGAATGTTGTTCTACAATTCCTTCATGGCTGCTGTGTTTCTGTCCTGTTATGGTGCCATCTGACTGCCACTACTCTATAGTCATGGATGCCTATAAGATGGACACAGGGCTTTATATCCTCTTATTTAGTCTAATTTATAATCCTATATAGACCACTAGAACACAAGGTAACAAAAGCCAACAGAATTATTATTGCCATCATCATTTTCACAATAAAATAAGCATTAATCTACATTCCGCAAAGACCTAGTGATTCCTTTTTAAGTGTAACTAAGTAAATTGGTTGCCATTGTCAACTTTTAGAGCTGCAACACATTTTAGAGACTGTTATTTATCAAATAAGACTGAAAGACTTAGTGATGTGACCAAGGTCACCAATGCTACTCAGCGGAAAACCCAGAAAAAGAATGTACCCAACACTTACAGAAATTCCTATACCCTTAGATCAAATCAAATTCTGGTACAAATCTAGAAACACCTTTAAAGGGATAAGTCAATATAAATCCAAAGGGTATCTAGAGAGGAAAAGAAGAAAGGTATGAGAAGCTTGGGTAACGAAATGAAAAACAAAAAAGACAAAGAAAAAATTTCACCCCAAGGCAAATTAGTTTCAAAAATATTTCAATAGTACAAAAACAAAGTTGGTATTGATCTTGACACAAGATTTTGGAAGGATACATTTTGTGCCTTCGCTTCTCTAATACGTAAGTCACAATACATTTATTTAATAGCTATCATCCTGTATTACTCAGGGTTATCCAGACAAATAGAAACAATAACCATTAGGGTGTATAGACAGACAGATACAGATCGATCAAGCAACAGCAACACCAAGAGTGATTTTAAGGAATTGGCTCACATGATTGTAGAGGCTGGCAAATCCCAAGACTAGCAGGCTAGAGACCCAGGGAAGTTAGTATTTCACTTCTGAAGTCTACAGAATTCCCTCCTCTCAGGGGTAGTCAGTTTTTGTTTTATTAAAGCTTTCAACTGAGGGGCACCCAGGTGGGTCAGTAAGTTAAGCATCTTACTCTTGGTTTTGGTTCAGGTCATGGCCTCATGGTTCTTGAGTTCAAGCCCCACGTAAGGCTCTGCACTGACAGCATGGAGACTGCTTGGGATTCTCTCTCCCTCTCTCTCTGCCCCTCCCCTGTGTGCTCCCTCTCTCCCTCTCTCCCATTAAACAAACAAACTTCGAGAAAAAAAAAAAACTTTCAGCTGAATAAATGAAGCCCACCCACATTATGGAGGATAATTTGTTTTACTCAAAGTCTACTGATTTAAATGTTAATTACATCTAAAAAATACCTTCACAGAGAATCTTCAATAATGTTTGACAAAATATCTGGGTACTATAGCTTAGATAAGTTGACACGTAAAATTAACCATCATATATCCATCCATCTGTTCATTCAACAAGCTTTTATTCAATGCTACAACATGCAAGGCACTGTGACAGATGCTGCTGACCCAGAAATGTTAGCTGTTACATTGATGTGTTTATTTACAACACATAATAGTGGGAGTGACACTGGTTTCATATACTTTTTGACCAACAACTTTTCCACATTTCTTAAAATTTTGTATTATTTTTACCTAATTTTCCACAAGACTAAGTAGCTAATGTGCTTAAGGAGCACATTAACACTGCTCTTAAAGTATGAGAAAAAAAAATACCTTTGTATTTCAAATCACCAACAACCATGCTCTAATTTGAATATAAATAAATAAAATAAAAATATTTTATTTTATTGCCATTATGGTGCAAATCAAGTTCTAAGTTTTAGAAGTAATTCATTTGTGGAGCACCTAGGTGGCTCAGCTAAGCGTCTGACTTAGGCTCAGGTCATGATCTTGCAGTTCATGGGTTCCAGTCCCTCATCAGGCTCTGTGCTGACATTTCAGAGCCTGAAGCCTGCTCTGTGTTTCCCTCCCTCAATGCCCCTCCCCTGCTCATGCTATCTCTCTCTCTCTCTCTCTCTCAAAAATAAATGAACATTTAAAAAAAAGTAATTCATTTGTAATTCTTTTGGAAACATTGCCTTGAAGCTATTTTTTTGATGTGGCCAACAGAGCTTTGGAAAGTACAAAATGGCATGTGCAGAAAGGGCAAGAAATGAAATAGGTTACTTAAAGAAGAGAGATAGCATTTTAAATGGTCACCTAAACCATGAAGTATTCAGATTAGGAGGTTATTGACCTGCATCCTGGGCTAAGTGAGCACCAACTACATCGATGGGACAGATAAATAAAATGCAGGTTAAAAATTAAACATTCTGCCAACTAATCTTTGATGAAGCAGGAAAGAATACCCAATGGAATAAAGACAGTCTCTTCAGCAAGTGGTGCTGGGAAAACTGGACAGCAACATGCAGAAGAATGAATCTGGACCACTTTCTTACACCATCTACAAAAATAAACTCAAAATGGATCAAAGACCTAAATGTAAGACAAGAAGCCATCAAAATCCTCAAGGAGAAAGCAGGCAAAAACCTCTTTGATCTTGGCCACAGCAACTTCTTACTCAACACATCTCCAGAGGCAAGGGAAACAAAAGCAAAAATGAACTACTAGGACCTCCTCAAAATAAAAAGCTTCTGCACAGCAAAGGAAGGAATCAACAAAACTAAAAGGCAACCGACAGAATGGGAGAAGATATTTGCAAATGACATATCAGATAAAGGGTTAGTATCCAAAACCTATAAAGCACTTATCAAACTCAACGCCCACATCCAGTGAAGAAATGGGCAAAAGACACGAATAGACACTTCTCCAAAGAAGATATCCAGATGGCCAACCGACACAAGAAAAAATGCTCCACATTACTCATCATTAGGGAAATACAAGTCAAAACCACAATGAGATACCACCTCACACCTGTCAGAATGGCTAACATGAACAACTCAGGCAACAACAGATGTTGGCAAGGATGCAGAGAAAGAGGATCTCTTTTGCATTGTTGGTGGGAATGCAAGCTGGTGCAGCCACTCTGGAAAACAGTATGGAGGTTCCTCAAAAAACTAAAAATAGAACTAGCCTACGACCCAGCAATTGCACTACTAGGCATTTATCCAAGGGATACAGGTGTGCTGTTTCAAATAGACACATGCACCCCCATGTTTATAGCAGGACTATCAACAATAGCCAAAGTATAGAAAGAGCCCAAATGTCCATTGAAGGATGAATGGATAAAGAAGATGTGGTATATATACACAATGGAGTATTACTTGGCAATCAAAAAGAATGAAATCTTGCCATTTACAACTACGTGGATAGAACTAGAGGGCATTATGTTAAGTGAAATTAGTCAGTCAGAGAAAGACAAATATCATAGGACTTCACTCACATGAGGACTTTAGGACATACAACAGCTGAACATAAGGGAAGGGAAGCAAAAATAATATAAAAACAGGGAGGGGGACAAAACTAAGACTCTTAAATATGGAGAACAAACAGAGGGTTACTGGAGGGGTTGTGGGAGGGGGGATGGGCTAAGTTGGTAAGGGGCATTAAGGAATCTATTCCTGAAATCAATTGTTGCACTATATGCTAACTAAATTGGATGTAAATTAAAAAAATAAAATAAATTTTTTAATAAAGATGTCTTCAAATTAAAAAAATAATTAAACATATTCTGTTTAATGTTAGAGTCCTAACAGTATTTTTAATTAAAAAAAAACAAAGGTAAAAATATTTTCTTTTTAATTTTTGATATACAGAGATCAGGAAAGCAACTGGATATATATACCAGTGCTATTAAAAATAAAAGGTTTCTGTTTTTGTGTTTTACTCCATTCCTCATTCTATATATAGCATTATAACAAACCCATTTTAATATCATTTAAGTGGACACTCCTTTCATCAGTTTTTTCTGAAAAGGCTTTCTTTGGGAAATTATTTTCAAAACTTTGTTTCATTAGAATGGCATATCTAAGGGACATGCCTGGGTTTTCACAACAGCTCAACTACTACAAGGCAAAAGCAATACCTTGCACCAATTTTCACTGGTGATGTAACTGTCCTGGTTTTTCAGCCTCTTCACTATAAAGAATATCTCCCCCTGGATAATCAGTCCTATAGTCTATGCAAGTCCTAAAGATTCCTGAATCTGCCATTTACAAGCTGTGTGACATTGAACACTGACTCTACTCTCCCTGCCTCAGTCTTCTCATCTATAAAATGGAACAATTATAATATTGTTATAAAGAATTTAGGAGTTGGGGCCCCTGGGTGGCTCAATCAGTTAAGTGTCAAACTTTGGCTCAGGTCATGATCTCACAGTTCGTAGGTTCCAGCACTGTGTCAGGCTCTGTACTGACAGCTCGGAGCCTGGAGCCTGCTTCAGATTCTGTGTCTCCCTCTCTCTCTCTCTCTCTCTCTCTGCCCTTCCCCCGCTCATGCTCACACGTGTGTGCGCTCTCTCAGAAATAAACACTAAAAAAAATGAATGTAGGAGTTAAGCATCCATTCATGATAAAAACCCTCAACAAAGTGGGTTTAGGTGAAGCATACCTCAAAACAATAAAGGCAATATATGAAAACCCACAATTAACACCATACTCAATAGAGAAAAACAGAGAGTTTTCATCTAGGATGAGAAAACAGACAAGGATGTCCACTCTTGCTACTTTTAATCAGTACAGTATTGCAAGTCCTAGCCATAGCAATTGGACAAGAAAAAGAAATAAAAGGCACCTGAATTGGTGAGGAAGAAGTACAACTGTCACTATTTGCAGATGACATGATACTATACACAGAAAACCCTAAAAACTCCACCAAAAAAAAACTACTGCAAGGAATAAATGAATTCAGTGAAGTTCTAGAATACAAAATTAACATACAGCCATCTGTAACGAAGAAGCAGAAAAAGAAATTTAAATAACAATTCCATTTACAACTGCACCAAAAAGAGTATCTAGGAATAAACTTAACCAAGGAGGTGAAAGACTTGTACTTTGTAAACTGTAAAACATTGATGAAAGAAGAGATGACACAAATAAATGTAAAAATATACCAGACTCATGGATTGGAAGAATTAATAACTGTGAAAATCTTCATACTAGTCAAAGCATTCCACAGATTCAATGTAAGCCTTATCACAATACCAATAGTGTTTTTCACAAAACTAGAATAATCCTAACATTTGTATGGAACCACTGAAGACCCTGAACGGCCAAAACAATCTTAAGAACAAACCTGAAGGTCTCACAACCTCAGATTTCAAAATATACTACAAAGCTATAATAACGGCAACAGTATGGTACTGACACAAAAACAGACACAAATATCAATGGAACAGAAGAGAGAACCCAGAAATAAACCCGTACTTATATGGTTAATTAATTTACAACACAGGAGGGAAGACAATGGGGGAAAGACAGTCCATTCACTAAGTGGTTCTGGGAAAACTGGAGCTACATGCAAAAGAATGAAACTGGACCACTTTCTCACACCATACAAAAAAAACAAACTCAAAATGGATTCAAGACCTAAATGTGAGACCTGAAATCATAAAACTTCTAAAAGACAACATAGGCAGTAAACTCTTTGACATCAGCCCTGGCAACATTTTTCTAGATACATCTCAGGCAAGGAAAACAAAAACAAAAATAAATTATTGTGACTACATGAAAATAAAAAGCTTTTGCACAGCAAAGATAACCATCATTAAAACAAAAAGGTAACCTACCAAATGGAAGAAGATATTCACAAATTATATATCCAAAAGGGGACTGATATCCTAAATACATAAAGAATTTATACAACTCAATACCAAAAACAGCAACAAATAATTTGTTTCAAAATGGACAGAGGACCTGAATAGACATTTTTCCAAAGACCTACAGATGGCCAACAGACACAAAGATATTCAGTATTACTAATCATCAGGGAAATGCAAATCAAAATCACAATGAAGTATATTACCTTACACCTGTCAGAATGGCTAGAATAAAAAAGACAAAAAATAACAAGCGTTGGTGAGGATGTGGACCAAGAAGAACCCTAGTGCACTGTTGGTGGAAATGTAAATTGGTGCAGCCACTGTGGAAAACTGTATGGAAATTCTTCAAAAAATAAAAAATGGAAGTACCATATGATCCAGCCATCCCACTACTGGCCCTTTACCTAAAGAAAACAAAAACACCAATTCAAAAAAATGTACACACTGCCCTGTTTATTGTAACATCATTTACAATAAGGAAGCAACCCAAGAGTCCATTGATGGATGAGTGGATAAAGGTGTGGTACATACATATATAATATTACTCAGTCATAAAAAAATGAGATCTTACCATTTGTAACAACATGGATGGACCTAGAGGGTATTATGTTACATGAAGTCACAGAAAAAAAATACCACAATTTCACTTATATGTGGAATTTAAATACACAGACAAACAAGGCTGAAACAAAACCATAAATACAGATAACAAATTGATGGTTGCCACAGGGGAGGGGGGTTGAGGCAAAATGGGTGAAGGGGAGTGGGAGATAAAGACTTCCAGTTATGGAATGAATAAATCGGGGATGAAAGGTACATCATAGGGCATATAGTCAAGGGTTATTGTAACAGCATCGTATGGTGACAGATGGTAGCTACATTTGTGGTGAGTATAGCCTGACATACAGAGTTGTTGAATCATTATGTTGTATACCAGAAACTAATGTAACATTGTATGTCAACTACAATAAAAGAGATTTTTTAAAGAATAAATGTATTAAGATTTAGGAGGGATTTAGAACAGTACTTAGTACATAATAAGCACTATGTGAGTGTTAGCTGTTATCATTTTTATTACACAGATTAAGACCAAAACTAATTACCCACAATGGTAATTTGCATCATAAAAGAATGTTTGTTGACTTCCTTCCCTTCCTTGTTTCAGTTCCCCAATGTCCTACTCTGTCTCAGAGCCTGCTTGTAGGGGAACCCAATTAAACAAGCCAATTGATTTTACAGGTTAGAAAACTCTGCAGTAAAGGAAAGGGTTTTAGATCATCTTAGGGATGCTAGTATATTTGGAACTCCCTGGGAAAAGCACCACACAGTCTGATGATCTAAGTCTGGATCGTAACATTATTAGCTGTTTGTATCCTGGCTTTTAAAATCAATGAGGAAAGGAAGAACTAGTCAATAAATTGAAATAACTTGCTGACCATCTTAGGGGACAGAGTAATAAATTAGATCTCTTACCTCACATCCCTACAAATGCCAAAGATGTCATTTTGATGTGGAAAGGCTTCCAAAGACAGAAACTCTTTCCTACACCCAAGGTCCCTTCCCAGGCTCCTCACCTTCAATGGAAAGGAGGGGATGGAATGAACAGAAATTGTAAAAGTAGGAGCTGTAAGTTTTGTAAAGTGACTGCACATGGAGCACCCTAGATAAGGAGTTTCAGACCTTGATCTTGGATGACAGACTAAATAAACTGTGCAACATCATCTCTGCTTGTCTCACTCTTATGCTATATATAAAACCTTCCATGGCTCTCACCATTTATCAAATTAACTTATAAAACCCTTTAACTGAGTATTTTGACATCTAAGACCCTAACTTACCTTCCAGCTTATTCTTGATCCTCTTCTAGGTTTATCCTACCCTTCATTCATACTGACTGTTGCACTGTTCTACACACACACACACACACACACACACACACACACACACACGTTTACTTGCCTCCATGCCTAGATATGAGCTAGGTGCTCTACCTAGAGAGTTTTCCCTTTCCCATCCCAGGTTCATCTCAGAGCCAAGGTTTCCCGACACCCAGTAGGGTGATGGTCAATGTTTAACAATCAGCACTGGGGCGTCTGCGTGGCTCAGTCAGCATCTGACTGTGGTCATGATCTTGCAGTTTGTGGCTTCAAGCAGTTTGTAACAGCAAACGGCAGTTTGCTGACAGTGCGGAGCCTGCTTCAAATTCTGTGTCCCCCTCTTTCTCTGCCCCTCCCCTGCTCACATTCTATCTTTCTCTCTCTCAAAAATAAACAAACATAAACAATCAAAAACAACAATCAGCACTGGATGGAGGAAGCCCTGAGTTGTAGCATTTACCAGCTTCAGGGTCAATATTCTCACTGTGGTGCATTTCAAGCCATTAAACTGACATCAGCCAGCAGGCAAAATTCCAGAAAACACAACAGGCTACAAACAGGCAACATAGCTCTCTGTAGCATAGCACCTTTCCTAATCCTCCCCTCCACTTCCCATCTTCCCACCTCCCCTCCCAGCAGGTATCATTTGTGTCCCCCACCCAGAACCTCCTCTCCCCTTAGAGCACTTTGCATTTAACTTGCTTTATTATCCCCCTCATCATATAGTTAAGAATTTGCTTTATCTACCCACAGATTAAAAACCATTTGAAAATAATTCATTGTTTTATTCCTTGTTAAAACCCCTGTAGAATTTTTTTAAGTTTATCTGAGAGAGAATGCTCACACGTGGCAAAGTGGGGAGGGGAAGAGAGAGAGGGAGAAACAGAGAAGCTCAAGCAGGCTCCAAGCTCAGCGCGGAGGCTGATGCAGGTCTCTATCTCACAGCCAGAGAAATTATAACCTGAGTTGAGATTAAGAGTCAGACACTTAACCAGCTGAGCCACCTGGATGCCCCAGACACTATAGAACTTGAGGAAGGGGTCATAAACTCCCCAGGGCCCAGAGCAAGATGGAGTAGAAAAACAAAAATTCATAGAGAATGTTTAGGAAGAGTTTTTAGCTGCTTAGAAGTGCTATGAAATGTATGTCTTTAAGTAGGAAAAGAAGTGACAGACTTGAACGTTTGATCCTGTTTATCTACCCAACATAGAAGTGAGTCACATAAGAAATAAAAAGTAACTCCAGTATTCTTGCTTCTTGCTTTCTATTTTTTCCCCAAAGCATGCCATCTGGGCCTCAACCTCAGGAAATGTCTTGTCCCAGGTAAAACTATTCCCATTCTCTCCATCTCCCTACCCTCTAAGGAAGTGTTGCTCATTGAGAACATGAGATCACTGAAGGTAAGGATGAGGTCTTCTTTGCTCTTATAATCCCCAGAGCCAGCCTAATGCTTGGAACCCAGCAGGAAGATATAGTGAGTACACAAAATCATTTTTTTTTTAATCTAAAAAAAGGCAATGGGTTTGAACTAATAGAAGTATTGGTGTTATTCACATAATATCCTTTTCAGTTGAGCCAAACTTTAGACTGTTACCCAGAGGGTAGAGTATAGTAGTGAGGAACTCTGTCTGCCCTCCTTCCAAACCTTAACACCTGAAGACCTGTGAGCTCTTTGTATGCTTATCAGGATGAAGATCAAGGCTAAAATGCCACTCATTTATTTCTTCCTTCATTCTGCCAATATTTATCTAGTACCTTTTATATGCCAGACCCAGTGCTAGAAATTGTACACATTTCTTCAAAGTTGACACTCATTTTATATCCAATGCAGAAGAAAAGAATATTCATGAAATTCTTGAATGCCCCAGGGCATGAGGCATGACACAATAGCACAACAACCTTAAAAACAGTACCACCTGCCAAATGCATACCCAATACATAAAATCCAGGTCGTTTCCAATTTTCCTAAACTATACACTTAAAGAGAATTGTTACTGGAAGGTTTGTGAATACTAATAGTACAGTATTAAAAATGTTCTACAATACAGTCCTAAGGAAGTGATGAATCACTAAATTCTACACCTGAAACTACTATTACACTGTATGTTAACTGGAATTTAAATTAAAAGTTGAAATAACAAAAAAATATATACTCCTAAGGAGACAATGAGCTCAAAGGGCTTGCTTAAAAAACTCAGCAACAGTTTTCCAGATTACTCACAAAGTCTTCCTGCTATATAGCTTAAAACTTATTGGTATTTAATGGTGGCATTTATTTGCCAGTCATAGACACTTGTCTGTGACAGCAAATATGATGGTCAACTCATCAGTAAATACTACCAACTTAATCAACAAAATGTGCCTTATCTAACTACACCATCTCCACTGATGTTATTCCTGGTTAAGTCTCTACCACCTCTTTCCAGACTACTCTAACAGCCTTGTAACAGAGTAGTCAAAGCCATCCTCTTAAAGTACAAATCAAATGTAGATCCTCCCTTGCTTAAACTCCAATGGCTTCTGCAGATTTAAGGAGACTCCAAGATCACTCTCATTTCTGACACCACTACAAAGTTCTAGTGTCCCCATGACCACCCTCACTTGTGTCACCAATTATAAGTTTGGGAATCCCAAAGACCACCCTCAGGTTGGGTAACTTGCTAGAAAACCTCAAAGAATGCACTGAAAGCTATTATACTCATGGTTCTGGTCTATTACAAAGTAAGGATACAGATTAACATCAGCCAAAGGAAGAGGAACATGGGAAAGAGTCCAGGATAGCTCTCCACAGAGCTTCCAGTTGTCCTTTCCCAGGAGAGTCATGGATACAACTAACTCTTCCCTCCAAAGATATGTGACAATACTCATGGTATTATTGCCAAGCAGGGAAGTTCAACCAAGCATTGGTATCCAGAGTTTTTATTGGGGTTCAATCATCTACATATGGTTGGTTATCTATATGCCTGATCTTTAGCCTCCAGTCCCTCTGGAAGTTGAGCTGCTACTTATGACCCAAAACAACCACAATAAATCACAATGTTAAACTATCCAGTGTGACTCAGGACCACCAGGTAAACAAAGACACTTATCAGGCAGGGCATCCCATAGAGCTCCCAGGAACTGAGGGCAAAAGCCAGACCTCTGTCTGGGTAAAGTTAACTGTTCCCAATACATTTAGAACAAAAACTCCTGGTCTATAAGGCCAGATAAGATCTAGCCCCTACCTGCCTTTCCTACATCTCCATTTCCCCATCACTTGCTCTGCTCCAATCACATCTGCCTTCTTTCAGTTCCTAGGATAAAGACAGCTCCCAAGTAAGGGCTGCAGCTCATGCTGTTCCCTCTGCCTACAATGCCCTTCCCCAGATGTTCATATGGTTGTCTGCAGCTCATGAAATTAATTGTCACCTCCTTAGAGGCCTTCCCTGAACACCCTAGCAAAAGCAGTTGCAACCTGCCTCCTGACACACACACACACACACACACACACACACACACACAGGCACACACTCACACACACTACAAATGCACACACTATACACAAACACTACACACACCTATGCATACCTGCACAGACTACATACACATACGCTCTCTCCACTCCATTGAACTATCATCTTCATAGAACTTTTTAGGACCTAAATTATTATTTGTTTATTGCCTCTGTGTTCTTTACAGTAAAAATGTTTTAAGCCTTATTCACCAATCTTACTGACCATTCTTTTTGCAGTGTACAAACTGATACCTAATATCCAGTATGTGTTGAAAAAAAATTGTGGATTGACTATGTGCCTCATATGGGACAAATATAGACACACAGAATTGTAACTTCCCCGAACTGGCTTCAGATAAAGTGTATAAAAAGCATTAAAAACAAGTCTCTTTTTCTTAGTGACCAAGAGACTAGACACTGTATGCCATTTATAATTAACCAAGGGAAAATGTTAATATGAATATATGAAGCCTAATCAAATTAATGAGTTTCATTTTCCATGTGGATTGTTAAATCAGTTAAATGAGATGCCAACCTGGACCCAGGAGAGTGAAAGTTTAATCTTTTTCCTTTTCACCTGTATCAGAAAACCTGAGTTTCCAACTTAATGCTATACAATTAAAAGTATAAGTTGATTATTCACCAATTAAAAAGAAATGAACTATCAAGCCACAGAAGACAAATCTTAAATGCATATTGCTAAACCAATCTGAAAAGGCTACCTACTGTATGACTCCAACTTTATGACATGCTGGAAAAGGCCCAACTATGGAAACAGTTGTTGGGAAGGAAAATTTTTTCTCTGCACTTCAAAAGTTCTTACAGTTAGTCTAAGCATTAAATTGTCATGAGACAGATTAACAGAGAAAATGAAATTTCATTCCATACATATAGGAATATCACATAAAGAAGTTCAAAGACAGAAAGGTAAAATGAGGAATATATGCCATCCTGAGCTAAGGAATGGAACAGGGGCCTGGCACTTCAAGGGGAGGAAGGTAATTCACAGGACAATACGAAGAGCAGATGTTTGGTAATTAAATGTTTGTCTTACCATACAGATGGGTGACTCAGATAAAGTTTATCTCTGGTGATAATGGTTACTCTGGGAAAGACTCCTAATTTAGAGTCTTCTAAGTAGTTAAGTGAGGGACTCTCTTGAGTCTACAGGGACTCGATTATCTTCAACTCAAGATATTCCACACGCCCAAGTGGCACATTTTAGAGAGACTTGTCCTGAACCCCTTCACAATAAAAAGAAGGGTGATTACCAAAGCTTTAGGAGTAGAGATAAATAGATGAACAGTTTCACAGACTTGTGCTTCAACAGGATACCGTAATAGTGGACACACGTCATACATTTGTCAAAACCCATAGAATATATACAACACCAAGAGTAAACCCTAATGTAAATGATGAATTTTAGTTAATAATGATTTTAGTGTCAACATTGGCTCATCTGTTGTAATAAATGTACACACTAACGCAAGATGTTAACAGGAGAAACTGGGTGGGGGAGGAGGGAGTATATGTACTTTCCCCTTAATTTTTTGTAAATCCCAAATGGCTCCAAAAAAATTCTACTAATTAAAAAAAAAAGTGCAAGCTGCGTTTCTTTTCATGGAAATTTGAGAGGCTATTTCCTCAACTCTAAATGCATTAAGATACACAGTCTTGCCCCTTTTTTAGTTAATTATAACCTGTTTTCCCATCACATTTCCAGATTCTGTGTAACAGATGGTGAAAATGTCTATTCTGAAGGCCTATAAAGTATTCCTGTTGAAGAATAGTGGCTATTATTCAGCATCCCCCACATAAGAGTTGGAATACTCAGGGTAGGGTGCGAGGAAAGGGGGGCCACATGCAGGCAACAGGGTGGAAAACAGAAAGTAAATCCTCAGGGTGCTAATAGGAATAGAGGGTACTCCTAGAGGAATTAAAAGTGACCCCCACCAGGAACCTAGGGAAATCATCTATGCAGAGAAAGAAATGACTTGTTTGAAATTCATTCACACTGGCAGGGTCAATAGAAAAATTTCAATGTAAATAACGGGAGACCTTAAATGTGTGTTTGCTGAATGCTGAAGCATTGGGGGCAGAAACTAAGCAGAGGTTTCTGCAGTGGCCAAATGTTTCCTCTTATCACAGCAGAATGGTCATTAAAAGAGAAGCCCTAAGAATGTCTTGAATGTAGATGAAGGCCAATCAGATACCCCTGTGAGAGATTTTTAAAGATTTTTTCTATTCTCCATTGTATTCCATTTGGATTGGATAAGATTTGGGGGAGTGATAATTTGTCATTATCTTAACCTCGGAATTGAAGCAAAATTTAAAGGAATTAATGCGGCTTTTTCCCTTCCCAGGAGCATCTTCACCTTTATACCACCAACTCTTCATTCGTCATCAGCAAGCGGGGACAGTTATTCAGAAAACAATGGCAGGAGCTCCACAGCACTGGGGGTTTAATGTTATTTCTGTCTCCATAAAATCTTCAATAATTTGTTTACGACTTCTAAAATTCAACAACAGTGTGCAAATGCAATTCCACTTATGTTAATGTGTGCTTCCTTCTCGCATATCAGATTCTGAATAAAAATTAGGCAAGTACTCTGTTTTGAAAATATGTAAGATGTGAACTTGCAGGGAGGAAAAAAAAAAAAAAAAAAACCTCGAAATGCACTATCCTATCAACCACATTTTTTTTAACTTAATAACTTAAGTGAACTGTTAGTGAAATTACAACCTGCTTGTGACACAATAAATTTACAACAAAATTCACTCCATAAATTATTCAATTCTGTGACTGCAGTCAAGGAGAGAAATATCGCCAGGAGCAGGTGATTAGCATGTGAAAAGAAAACCCATCTCCCCACCAAAACAATCAGTGTCAAAGCCTCCTATTGGAGTTTTGTAAAAATTACCATTAAGAACACACATTTAAGTCTTTGTAGTTACTTTAAAAGGGCCAAGTATTTGATTTACATTATATTCATTTGTTCTTTCTTCAACTGTCTTTCTCCCACAAACCATAACTGCCTCAATAAATGCTTGCTCAATCAAGTGTGCATTAAAACAAAAGAATTTAACTTCAATAAAAGTGATGAATCAGAGCCAGAAGTTAACTTTTCCTTCCTCTGTATATCTGGCTACCGGTTAGGCAAAGTAGAAATTTACATTTGATGTTCCACAGGGGAATATTAGCAGATTCTGCTGTGAGATGTTGGGGTCCGGGAGCCAACACGGTCCAGAAAGAGTCCTTGATACATCTTCAGCACAAAAAGGATGGTTTTATTAAAGCACGGGGACAGGATCAGCGGGCAAAAAGAGCTGCCCTGGGATTGTAAGGAGTGACTGATTGCACACTTTCAAGTTGGGAGGGGATTAGGGATAGCCTAAAGCCTCTAAGGAATTTGGAAGCAAGGCTTACAGGACCTTGAGGGGCTAGCTGCTAAGATAAAGTTCATTAGATCCCTCAGATGTATATCAGAGGGCCATATACTTGGAGAAGGACTGCTCACCTGTATCTTGGGGAGGTAGAGATAAAGAAGTTTCTAAAGGGATTGTTCTATGTTAAAGACTTACAGGATCCTGGAGGTCCGGCTACTGTCAAGCTAAGGTTGCCTTTTGCGTCTAGCAAAGTATTTACAATGAGGCAGTTGAGGTCCTGGAGGAAGGTCACTCTGCCTGCCTCAAGTACTTGTTAATGGGCTGCAAGTTGTAAGTAAGTTTGTTTTCTTTTGCCTTTGTTCTCCTCAGTTGCTATTGTGCGGTTGGTCATATTTGTACATTTTTGCATAAATCACCTTTCTTCCTAAGTCAAGAATGTGGCAGGGCACCTGGGTGGCTCAGTCGACCGACATCCACTCAGGTCGCCATCTCATAACCTGTGAGTTCAAGCCCTGCACTGGGCTCTGTGCTGACAGCTTGGAGTCAGTAGAGCCTGCTTTGGATTCTGTGTTTCTCTCTCTCTCTCTCTCTCTCTCTCTCTGCCCTTCCCTCACTAGTACTCTGTCTCTCTCTCAAAAATAAATAAAAACATTACAAAAATTTTTTTAAATCAAGAATGTGGCTATCCTCACATATTAATACATAAATTGTTTTCAATTCAGCAGATGCCTTGGAATTGGGTTTTCTTTAGAGGCTGTTCTTTTTCTGGTAATGCCCCCAATTTCAAATCCGAGAGACCACCAAGGAGCCGATACCGATGCAAACACACGAGGGTTTATTTGCAAGCTCCAAGTATACCTGACACAGCGGAGCAGGGACTTGGACCCCTAGGTTAAGAGGCGTAGCAGTTTTATAGGGACCAGTGGCCAATGAGATTGTAACACACACATAAATTTGCATAGTCATGTCAGTCCACATACAGGTGGCCAATTGAATTACAATTTACCCTATAGTAACTGTTTGAACTAGCCTATCACTCTGGTCAGAATTGGCGGGCAAAAGGCAGGGTTTACATTCTTTGGCGTTTAGGGGTTCCGCATTCTTATATGAGCTGGTTTCCAGTAAGGGTGTGCTCAGCGGCTTGACTAGGGTGGCGAGTGTCTTAAGCAATAAGTAGGTCATGTGGGTGTTATACATGAGATGGTGGGTGTAGCACAAAATGGAGTTAGTCTTGCTCTGCTTGTCCAGGGGTAGGGGATTTTTGTTAAATTCCTTGGGTCCCACATTTCTCATAAGTAGTGTGTGGCAGGCAGAATAATGGCCCCCCAAAGATATCTATGTCTTGTTTCCCAGAACTTGTGAACACATTATCTGGAAAAGGGAAATTAAAGTTGCAGATGGAATTAAGGCTACTAATCAGCTGACCTTAAAAGAGAGATTACACTGGGAATTCTCAATGTAATCACTGGGATCTTCAAATGTGGATGAGGGAGGCCCAGAGTGAGTACCAAAGTGACATGGTATGAAAAAGACATATATGGACATTGTGGGTTTCCAAGATGGAGGAAGGGGCCATGAGCCAAGGAATGTGGACGGATTCTAAAAGATGGAAAGTCCAAGAAAACAAATTATCCCCTTGACCCTCCAGAAGAAACACAGCCTTGCTGACACCTCAATCTCAGCCCAATAAGATCCATTTCAGATATGTGACTTCCCAAACTATTATAAATCTGTGATATTTTAAACTCTCAAGTTTGTGTTAATTTATTAAAGCAGCAATAGGAAACTAAAATAGAGTATTTAAATAGTACTCTCTATTGTGAAAGGCAAAGGGTGTGAGAAAGGAAAAGAATTCCGCAAATTGTTAGTATCTGTTCATGAAGGAAATCACAAAAGACCTGTAATTTTATACAACTCTTCTTTCTTAAGTATTTATTTATTTTTGAGAGAGAGAGAGAGAGAGAGAGAGAGAGAGAGAGAGAGAGAGAGAACATGAGCAGAAGAGGGGCAGAGACACAGGAAGACAGTGGATCCAAAGGGGGCTCTGTGTTGACAACAAAGAGCCTGATGCAGGGCTCAAATCAAACTCCCGAACCATGAGATCATGACCTGAGCTGAAGTTAGATGCTCACCCAACTGAGCCACCCAGGTACCCCTATATAACTCTTCTTAAAATTACATAGTAAGAAATAATTTGAATGGTATATTTATTTTAATTGCTATTACAGTTCTTCCATTTATCAGAAAAATTATTTAGTGCTTATGGATGTATCTTCCACTAGTATTGGAATAATTCACCCCATGTAAAGCTACTCTTTCTTTCTTGGATAATACCTCTTTCTCATCAGCTACCAGCTGGCATGAGCTTTGTGTTTTGATACACAAAAGCCATCTAAAAGATCACCTGTACTTATAAAAGTAAATTCTTGTTAGATAGTATAGGACAAAGAAAACTTTCCTCGATCCTCTTAGGATTCCTGGCTGGGCCTGAAAATTAAACTGACAAAAACAAATGAACAGGATAAAAATGTAAGTATTTATTTAATCTAAGTTTTGCCCTACCCTAAAGCATTCATAAGAAAATGAAAGACCTGAATAAGCAGTTAAGCCTGAGTTTTTATACTAGGTTTGATAAAAAGTCAACAATGATGGGAATACTTGATAGGGCAAAAGGGTATGAGCTAAAAATAGTAACTGGAGGAAACTGAGCAAGGCCTGTTGGTATGGACTTCCTCTCAGCATTCCTCCATCTTGGCAGATAAGAGACAGTTTCCTCTGGGTGTAAGAAGGGCACCTCTCACATGAGGATCTTAGTACCTTCCTTCAGGAACGAAGGGAGAGGTCACAAAGTCCTTTCTGTACCAGCTATTTCTCAAATTACTTCAGCTTAAAATTTGGTGTCATATTTTGGGGTAGTGTGTTCTGAACCCTGTCAATTGTCCAGCAGGGAAGAAAAAAGACACAGAATCACAAAATGGAAGAGCTAAGAAAACCTATGTGACCTAGTTTAACTTCCTTAGCTTATCAGAAAAGCAATCAGGATTCAAAAGGTGGAATTCTCTTCCCAAATTACATAATCTGGGGTAGAAGTAGCTTTAGAATACTGGCCCAGATCTCTTTTAATAGTGCACAGTGCCACCTATATGGGTCATTTAAATCAACCTTTGTTAACCCAACAGATATTTATTGAGCACTTGTCGGTATGTTGGGCACTTGCCTTAGGCACTGATTATGCAATGAGAAGCAAGAGAGACAACTACATAGTTACTATGTAGTTATTCATATAACAGAGATAACTATGGTAACTACTTACTATAAGTTAATAGTTCATTGGGAGCAAACAGTATCAATAAACAAGCAAACAGTGTTCTATTGAAAATGTAACATATTCATGTGATATAGAAGGACTAAGGGCCATCTCAGAGAGCTGATCAGCAAAGAGCTTTTATTTTATTTTATTTATTTATTTATTTATTTTTTATTTTTGGGACAGAGAGAGACAGAGCATGAGCAGGGGAGGGGCAGAGAGAGAGGGAGACACAGAATTGGAAACAGGCTCCAGGCTCCGAGCCATCAGCCCAGAGCCTGACTCGGGGCTCGAACTCACGGACCGCGAGATCGTGACCTGGCTGAAGTCGGACGCTTAACCGACTGCGCCACCCAGGCGCCCCGCAAAGAGCTTTTAAAATAGCTGAATGACAACAAAGAGTCAAGCAGAATGGGAAATGAACATATCAGGCAGAGCGTCAAGGTTGTGGAGGAGAAACTTAGTTCTGGAGGAATGTACTGAAAGCCAGTAAGGTGGGAACTTGGCAATGAGGGTGAGTGGGTAGATGGGAGATTAAAAAAAAGGAGGGGAAAACTAGGTTCAAGTTCTGAAATCATTTTGTGTTACATGTAACTATGGTCATCTCTACTTATATTTGCATTGACTTCCATGTTAAGATGTGAAACAAAGCACCTAATATTATCAAGTAAATATGAACTCAGATCTATCCCCCTGCTTCATGAAAAAGGCTTAGGTTCAAAGAAGTCAAATCAATAAAATATGATTGGATTATTGGCACTCATCAGTGACACTGCACTAGGTTTTATAAAGTAAAGGCTCACAAGAGCTCTTCGAGATAGAGATCACATATTTAACTAAAGGAAATTAAAAAAAAAAAAAAAAAAGTCAGGTGTTTCTTAGCATGAGACAAGTCAATTAGTATTTCCCGAACACACACTATCTGCCAGGCACTCCAGTAGGTGCTTTACCTACACTATCACTATTTTTTTTTTATAAAATTTTTTTTTTTAACGTTTATTTATTTTTGAGACAGAGAGAGACAGAGCATGAATGGGGGAAGGTCAGAGAGAGAGGGAGACACAGAATCGGAAGCAGGCTCCAGGCTCTGAGCTGTCAGCACAGAGCCCGACGCGGGGCTCGAACTCACGGACCGTGAGATCATGACCTGAGCCGAAGTCAGACGCTTAACCGACCAAGCCACCCAGGCGCCCCCACTATTAATGCCCCACTAAACAACTGCATGTCCCAAGCACTTTGATGTTAAGTCAGTGGCTCAAGATTGCACTCTTAGGAGAAGAAAGGCGAGTATACACTGGTCTGTCTGCCTCCAAAGGTCACACTTTCCCCATTAGGCCATGTGCCACTCACATTGAGCAAAAGATTCCCTACATAAGTCACATCACCTCATTCTCTTCCTGTATGAAATGACATGTGGGACTAGATGATCTCAAAAATCCCTCTTACCTCTAACATTCTGTGATTTCTTGATCCTATTACATTGGCACAGACTGTCCTCTCCCATTCTTGCAACCTCTGCCCCTGGAAATTTCCTCCTCCACAAGTTGTACTGCAGTTGCTACCCACCAATGAGGAATGTTTCCTTCCACCAAGAAATCAGATTCTTGCCTACACCTGCACAACACCAGAGAAAGCAAACCAACTTCCCCCTGCTGGTAAGGGGGGCACAATAACGGGAGTCTGTATTAGCTGACCATGTTTCTCTCCCATTTATTTCCTGCTCACTAAATGACTATCAACCATGTGACAGTCATTCTCAACCATGTTTGTGGGTTGAGACACCATGATGAGGAAAATTCACAGATCAACTTAAAGTACTGTTCTCAGCAGCTTAATTTGCAAATGTCAGTACTTCCCTTCTCCATACTGGGCTCACCTTTTTCAATTCTAAGTCAGATAGCAGCAAATACAAAATTTGCTTCTAAGCATAAACTGTTTCTGGGGAGTATAGTTCTCTGCCTCACAGACTTCTCACCTGAAAAATAAAATATTCAATGGCAGATGATAAGTAAGTCAAGTTTCAAGATTTGGTGTGTAGGTAGCTAATCATTTTTCCTTGATATTAAACAAATTATACTTAATATTCTGGAACAAAAATTAAATATTTGAGTGTAAAAGTCATTATTTGTTATATATTTAATTATTAAGAATAAGGTGCATCATAATGAAAGAATCAGTTCTGATTATTCTGTAAGGCAACACTAGGACTAAAAAAATTCAGTGTTTCTTCTATGTACTGCTTTCCTTGATGTGTACAGAAGTTTGTCTGTGCTCTGGGAAAATCCTATGTGTCTTCCAAGTCACCACTTGTAGTAAACAGCTGCTATTTTTGCCTGCTTAGCATCCTGCAGGTGGGATTTCCTTTAGATATCACTCTACTTCAATGCTCTGTGCAGTGGTTCAGGTGGTTCAAGAGGATTATAACTCCAGATCCAGGAGCAAGTGATGCCTTGCCAATCAGCATACATCCTCCTAATAGTGATGGGCACATAACCCAAGTCTAACAGAGCTTAATTCCTAGTTTGCTGCTGGAGAATTCAAGATAAAAATGATCTCTTCCCCTGGAAAATGTCTATCAGTCTGGAACCATTGGGAGCTATCTTGCCAACACATGTAAGAGTTTACTTGAGCACAAACCAACATAAGAGGGCAAAGAGGCAGAGAGAGTTTGGTAAGTCTTGGTGATGAAATCTGAACTCCTGGATCCACCTGCACTAAAGCCCACTTGCACTTTTCAGGTAGTTGAGACATCATTCCCTATTTGTTTATATTAGTTTGTGTTTTTTAGTACTTGCAACCAAAAAATGTCGAAATATCCCATTTTATACAATGTTAACGTAATATCCTTCAATCATTAAAGGTCCATGAAAGTCAACTAAGTTTTTCCATAGAAAAGATACACAAGTACTCTTAGATAGGATTCTTTCCACCAAAAGAAAATGTGTTTACAGAATTACTCTAGAAGAACTACAAAGGAGTATCTACATTCCCATCACTAGCAGCAGAAGAAAATTATGGCTGTTCTGTTAAAATAGAAGTTCCTCTTTCCCTGATCTCATCCCTCATTTTCATTTTAAAATAAAATTTTGGGGTGCCTGTGTGGCTCAGTCGGTTAAGCATCTGCCTTCAGCTCAGGTCATGATCTCATGGTTCATGGGTTCAAGTGCCACATCGGGCTCTCTGCTGTCCATGTAGAATACACTTTGGATCCTCTGTCCCCCTTTCTCTCTGCCTCTCCCTCGCTTGTTCTCTCTCCCCCTCTCAAAAATCAATAAATAAAAATTTATTTAAAATAATTTTCTTTGAAAGAGAGAGAGACAGAGTATGAGTAGGAGAAGGGGAGAGAGAGAGAGAGAGGGAGACACAGAATCCAAAGCAGGCTCTAGGCTCTGAGGTGTCAGCACAGAGCCTGACACAGGGCTTGTACTCACAAACCATGAGACCATGACCTGAGCCAAAGTTGGATGCTTAACTTTCTGAACCAACCAGGTGTCCCCCATTTTCATTTTTAATAAGTCAACAGCATGTTTTCTAAAAAGGTATTCAAATTATGTGTATACATACTATATCCTCCCATGTAAAAACAGAATGCCTTCCCACTAGAGCACTTTGTCTTTAATTGTACAATGTGGAAATTTTTATTTTTCAGCCTTTTGGGAACAAGAATATTACAGACTAGTACACGTAACTGTAAAAACAACCTGAATCTGGATATCTCAACAAGCAGTGAGATCACAATCCATATGTAGAAAAATAGGCTGATAGACCAAAGCGAGTACACAATGCCATAAAGGCAAATCCCACATAGTCCACCCAGGGGAATATTTCAAAAGATAACATAGAGAACAGATGGAGAAAGTGGTGGACATAATCTGATAACATTAAGTAGATCACAAAATAACAATAATGACACCATGCATATATTAGGAAAGGCCTGTTCTCCAACAATCACAAAGTACTTTTCCAACTCCTAGGTCAAACACCAGTAGTCAGAACTGATAGTGAAAAAGCATGATTCTTATTTTTCCTGTATTACAGACCTGAAACACTCACATTCTAAGAAATTGGCCAAATGGAGGCATGCATTGTGGAATATCTCTGATTAGACATTAAAAGACAGCCACTGGAATAAAACATGCCAGGGAAGAAAATAACACATCAACCCACACAAGAGAGGAATCCATTTTGTTCAACAATTATATTGGTGTACAAATAATGTATTTTTTAATGTACTGCAATGTAATGTATATTCCTGTAGTAACCACAAGGAATGGCCACCACATAGGAAATACTATTTTTAAGTAGTAATATTTGAAATTTTGTGACATTAACTTACCATAAGATTGGAATTTCCTGACCTAAAGGGAACTTCCTACTCTGGGGGAGAAAAGTAGCATATGGATTTATGCAGAAAACTTCACAGTGGGAAATGTAGTTAGCATAAAAATATAGATGATCCAGCTTCTATGAAACCAAGTTGAGCTACTGTGCCTACCTGTGGTTCAGAGTAGAATAGGAATACATGTAGGACTTCTGAGCAGGAAATTCTTTACTTGCAGACCCTATTTTCTAGTGGCCTTGGTAAGGTATGTTATTCCTGCACACCCAGAATGGCACCACCTCCAATTTACGCACATGAAAGAAAGACAAATTCAATAAATTAGGTATGGCCCATTCAGGATTCACAGCTAAGATCCAGCTCCATAGTCACTTACATTTGTAATTCACTTTGCTTTCCTAATCTTGAATCCCCCGGGACCAGGTACCATTCTCAGACCCAGGTACAACTGTAATCTACAGCACTCACCCCTAGGTAATGCCAAATTTGTCCAGGAAGTTGTACTGGCCTTCTGCTTTTGCACAACCATGTGCCACACTGAGAGCATGGCCTTGTTTCCTGAATGCCTATTAGAGGCACAGACATCATGACTCATTCTCAACAGTACCTCTCTCTGATGCCTAAAACTGCCTTGCATACTCTCAGCACTGACTCTATTCTCTATCAAATGAGCAGCCTGGAATCAAGACACAAAAAGTGGCCAGGAGCATGCTCGGCAGGCATCAGCATGGAAGATGCTCCAACATTGGAAGGGACTCAACATGTTCAGTGAACTGCTGGGAGATGACAGAGTCCATTTAGCAAGGGAACTTATAAAAATCATCATCATCATCATCTCCAACCTGAGCCACTCATACTCACATAACCGACATTAAGGTGTTTGAAATCCCCAAAATTCCAGTGTTATTTTATGTTACAAACACAGTTTCCAAGTAAAACATAAACTTATGTAAATTTCCTTTTACAAAAATGTAAATGTTTTTTAAAGAATTTTCAACACATGAATTTAAGCAAAGTGGGTTTGGTTTTTTGCTTTGTGTTCTTGATTTGTTTTGTTTTAATTAGGAAGATCCATTTCCATTTTCTGAGCATTTGGGTTAATTGTAGCTTAAAATTATGTACATATTATAGTTATCTGCTGAATTATAGAACATCCAAAACTTAACAGTATACAGCAACAACCAAGAATCTCCAAAATAAGGAGCCGACAACCAAGAATCACTGAACATTTTAGGAAAACCAACATCACAAAAGAAAAGGCATCAAACAAGGGAAGAATTGACACACGAAGAAGCTGAAACCCTCATACTTTACTGTGGCATAGTAAAATTGTGTGGCCACTCTGTAAAACTGTCTGACAGTTGCTCAAAATGTTAAACCTAGAGTTACCATATGAGTTAGAAATTTCACTCCTAGGTATATACAAAGGAAAATTGAAAATACATGTCAACACAAAAACTTACAAATATTCACAGCAATACTATTCCTAATAGTCACGTGTCCAACTGATGAATGGATAAATAAAATGTGGTGTATCTATACAATGAAATACTTTTCAGCAATAAAAAGGAATGAAGTTTTGATACATACTACAACATGGATGAAACTTGGAAACATTAACATTACATTAAGAAATCAGCCTTTTGGGGTGTCTGGGTGGCTCAGTCGGTTGAGGGTCCAACTTCGGCCCAGGTCATGATCTCACAGCTTGTGAGTTCGAGCCCTGCGTCGGGCTCTGTGCTGATAGCTCAGAGCCTGGAGCCTGCTTTGGCTTCTGTGTCTCCCTCTCTCTCTGCCCCTAACCCACTCGCATTCTGTCTCTGTCTCAAAAATAAATAAATATTAAAAAAAAAAACTAAAAAAAAAAAAAAAAAAGGAAATCAGCCTTTAAACAAATAATCCAGATAATCCAGTGAAGAAATGGGCAAAAGACATGAATAGACAATTCTCCAAAGAAGACATCCAGATGGCCAACCGACACATGAAAAAATGCTCAACATCACTCATCATCAGGGAAAGACAAATCAAAACCACAAAGAGATACCACCTCACACCTGTCAGAATGGCTAACATGAGCAACTCAGGCAACAACAGATGTGGCGAGGATGCAGAGAAAGAGGATCTCTTTTGCACTGCTGGTGGGAATGCAAAGTGGAAAATAGCCTGAAGGTTCCTCAAAAAATTAAAAATAGAACTACCCTACAACCCAGCAATTGTACTACTAGGTGTTTATCCAAGGGATACAGGTGTGCTGTTTCAAAGGGGCACATGCACCCCCATGTTTATAGCCACACCATCAACAATAGTCTAAGTATGTAAACAGCCCAAATGTCCATCGATGGATGAATGGATAAAGAAGACATGGTATTTATATACAATGGAGTATTACTCAGCAATCAAAAAGAATGAAATCTTGCCATTCGCAACTACCTGGACAGAACTGGAGGGTATTACGCTAAGCAAAATTAGTCCAAGAAAGACAAATATCCTATGACTTCGTTCATATGAGGACTTTAAGATACAAAACAGATGAACATAAGGTAAGGGAAGAAAAAATAATATAAAAACAGGGAGGGGGACAAAACATGTATCACTCTTAAATATAGAGTACAAACAGAGGGTTGCTGGAGGGATATAAAAACAGGGAGGGAGGATGGTCTAAATGGGTAAGGGGCATTAAGGAATCTACTCCTGAAATCACTGTTGCACCATTAATATTTTATATTACATATTTTTTAATATTTAATATTTTACATATATAATGTTTATAATGTATATAAATTGATATATATATTTATACATGCACAAATTATTTATACACACAAACATATGACAGAACACTGCATTCATAAAATAAGAGCAGGCAACTATGAATAAAAACAAATTAGAAATGAAATAAGCAAAAATTTGTCACTGAGACAAACAGATCAACGGAACAGAATAAAAAGCCTCGAAATAGACCTACATAAATACAGCCAATTGATCTTTGAAAAAACAGCAAAAGCAGTGTAGTGCCTGGATGGCTCAGTTGGTTAAGTATCCAATTCTTTATTTTGGTTCAGGTCATGATCCCATAGCTCATGGGTTCAAGCCCAGAGGAATGGAATTCCCTCTCTCTCTCTGCCCCTCCTCTACTCCTTCTCTCTCTCTCTCTCTCTCTCTCTCTCTCTCTCTCTCTCTCTCTTTCTGTCTCTCAAAATAAATAAATAAACAGCAAAGGTAATATAATGGAGCAAACATAGTGTCTTCAACAAATTGTGCTGAAACAAATGAACATCCACATAGAAAAACATAAATCTAACACAGACATTATATTCTTCACAAAAATTAACTCAAAATAGATCACATACCTAAATATAAAATACAAAACTATAAAACTAGAAGATAATGTAGAAGAAAATCTAGATAACCTTGGGAATGGCAGTAACTTTTTAGATACAACATCAAAATCACAATCCATGAACGAAATAATGGATAAGATGAATTTCATTAAAATTTAAAACTCATGGTCTGAGAAAGATTTATCAATAAAAGGAGAAGACAAGCCACAGATTGTGAATAATGATTGCAAAAGACACATCTGATAGCGCCTGGATGGCTCAGATGGTTAAGCAACCAACTCTTGATTTCAGCTCAGGTCATGATCTCATGGTTCATGAGTTCGAGCCCCACATCACACTCTGCCCTGATGGTATAGAGCCTGCTCGGGGGTTCTGTCTCTCCTCTCTATGTTTCCCCACTTATGCTCTCTCTCTCTCACTCTCAAAGTAAGTAAATAAACATTAAAAAAAATAAAAACAAAAAGACACATCTGATAAAGGTATACTATCCAAAATAAACCAAGAATTTAAAAGTCAACAATAGGAAGGGATTCAGAGGTCAAAGTCCAGCAGGCTGCCAGATCCTGGAGTCTCCTATCTTGCAGGGAGCGGCTTCCAGCAGCTATAGCCAAGAGGCAGAAGCACTACTTTGAGGCTACAGCATGGCAACTAAAGGAGAGCTGGCCAGGCCAGGCCCACTATCTCCTCTGGGCCTACAGTTCATCACACAATGATAACATCACTTTTGAAGGAACATGTGCACACTGTTTCCAGTTGCTCATCTTGGATAACTCTCAAGTGTACCTCAAACCCAAATCCAAACTGCCACCCAAAATACATAAACTTCTTAGTGAGAGGCAAGAAAATATACACTCAATTTTAAAGAAGCAAAAATTGAGAAAAAATACAAAGACCCCAAAAGTGTGTTGATTACTTGTAAAACATGCAACAGAACAGTTAAATATCATGGTGAAAGTAGAAGCTTTCTATCCACACTGAAGAGCAGTCCTACCACTCCTATGACTAAACTTGGCCTGAAGGCACCAGAAAGACTCTGAGTTCTACAAACATAAATCATACGTGTGGTTCCAAATGCAAGAGCTCAACCTTGATATTCAAGGACACCAACATCTCAACACTCAACACTCACTTGCTCCTCAAAGAGTGTGAGCAAAACTAAGAAACACTTCTCTCAATTAAAAATGTTGCTTAGCCAGAGTGAATCCCAAAAGAATTCAAAGGTGGACTTCAGAAATTTCTTACTATCTTTGTAAAGGGTACGCTGTGAAAATAAATGTTTAATGCAACTCTGAAACTAAAGGTAGTAAGAAAAACATCTGTTTTAAAGCTTTACTTATTTAAATACATGGATACTAGGGTCCAGGAGCAAACTTCTCTGGGCATTTTTCAGTGTTTATGGAGAAAATACTTCATTAAAATGAATAATTGAGGGGCGCCTGGGTGACTCAGTCAGTTGAGGGTCCGACTTCTGCTGAGGTCATGATCTCGCAGTTCGTGGGTTCGAGCCGCACATCAGGCTGTGTGCTGACAGCTCAGAGCCTGGAGCCTGCTTCACATTCTGTGTCTCCCTCTCTCTCTGCCCCTCCCCTGTTCATGCTCTGTCTCTGTCTCTCAACAATAAATATATGTTAAAAAGAAATTTTTTTACATGCATAACTGAAACCTGTCTACCTCATAGGGTGGCTGTGAGGATCAACAATATATGGAAGGTCCTTGTAAACAGCAAAGACATTATGGACATTGAGTGGTTATATTATTATTTTCCTTTCCCTTAATTAGCACATTAGTCATTTTCTTTCATAAGGAAATTGAGACCTTTCTGAGGGGACCTACTCACTCCTTTCTGGGTGTCTATTATTGCTAATTCAGGAAAAGGATCAAGTGTCCTTGTTTTTCCACAATTATCTGCATAACTGTATTAGAGTGGTGAACATGATTCCTGTTTTGCATGCTAAAGTAAATATATGGATCATTCTTGATTGTAAATCATTCAGATACCCAAAATTTCATATTTTACAACTTTCTGTTGTTCCTAGTAATATTTTATCCTAAGTGGCATTTCATTTGCTCTGGTGAAGACTTATTTCTATGCCTAAAATTTACAGCAAAATATAACATAGTAACAGTTTAACTATCTTAAACCTTTTCTGGAACATAGATATACCAAAATGATAGACTGAGGTTGTATTCAACCTGTCTTTTAAAAATTCTTTCAATAAATAATTTAGATACTTTCAACTACAAAAAAAAAGTCAACAATAGGAAAGCAATCCAATTAAAAATGGGTTAAAGACCTTGACTCCTCACCAAAAAGGATACATATATTAAAAATATGAATATGAAAAGATGTTCACATCATATTTCATATCAATGTAAATTATAACAGTTATGAAATACCACTACACACCTGTTGGAATGGCCAAAATCCAGAACACTGACAACAGTAAATGCTGGTGAGGATGTAGACCAACAAGAACTCTCATTCACTGCTATTAAGACCACAAAATGATACAGCCACTTTTGGAGACATTTTGGCAATTTCTTATAAAACTAAACATACAATTATCATACAACCCAGCAATCTTGCTCATTGGTATTTACCCAAAGGAGGTGAAAACATATCCACACAAAAAACATCTGCACTCAGATGTTTATAGCATCTTTACTCATAATTGCCAAAACTTGGAAGCAACCATGATGTTCTTCAGTAGCTGAATGAACAAATAAACTAAGTACATCCAGGCAATAGAATATAATTTAGCAGTAAAAAGAAATGAGCTATCAAGCTATGACAGGACATTAAGGAAATTTAAATGCATATTACTAAGTGAAAGAAGGCAATCTGAAAAGGGTACATTCTCTATGATTCTAATTACATGACTTTCTAGAAAAGGCAAAACTTTGGAGAGCATGAAAAGCTCAGTGGTTGCCAGGAGTTGGAGGGTAAGAGGATGAGGAATATAAGGGTTTTAGGGCAGTGACAATACTTTGGATGATACTATATTACCGTACAATAATATATTCCATATAATATTATACATACATATTATAATAATGAATATAAGTCATCACACACTTGTCCAAACCCATAAAATGTACAACACCAAGACTGAACTTTAAGGTCAACTATGGACTTTAAGCAGGATATGTCATGACAAGGTCAGGTGGTAAGATATGTACCACTCTGGTGGAGGATGTTGATAATGGCTTAAGCTAGGCACATGCTGGGGTCAGGAGATATATGGGAAATACGGGAAATCTCTTTACCTTCCACTTACATTTATTGTGAACCAAAAACTGCTCTTAAAAAAATAAAATCTTTTTAAAAATCACTGAAATTAGGGGCACCTGGGTGGCTTAGGTCATGATCTCACAGCTAGTGAGTTAGAGCCCTACATCTGGCTCTGTGCTGACAGCTCAGTCTCTGGCTCTTTGAAAAAATAAACATTAAAAAAAATCAATGAAATTAAATCCTCAATTGGTTATCTAAAACCAAAATGGACAAAGCTGAAAATTAAAATCTTCAAGTTGAAAATATAGCCCAAGAATTCACTCAAAACACAACATAAACACCTCAGAGATTAAGGAAGAAAAAATATTTATAAGACAGATCCAGAAACTGTAAATTTGTCTGCTAGGAGGCAAAGAAGAAAAGAGTGAGAGGGGTGGGGGAGGTAACACACACACACACACACACACACACACACACACACACACACACACAAAAATTCTGGCAAGTTTTCCTAATGTCAAAGAAAGAAGCAAATCCTAAAAGATTCCAGATAAAGTTCTGCCTCCATTATGAGAACTGCCAATACATGTGCCTTGATTTAAGAGCAGCACCAGGAGTTCCATTCCATTTGCTCTTAGATCAAGGATTCCACAGAAGACTACCCAAGACTCAACAAACCTGGGCACCCAGGGCCATTTGGGTAAGATTAGCACCTTGTATTCCTTTATCCCTAATCAGCCTCTCCACAGAGAGAATATGCAGAGTGTCTACCATATGCCAGATGCTGGGCAACAGTAACAGCTATACTCTCTATCCTCTCCTTTTCCTAAACCTTCTAGAATATAGTGTTCTGATAGACTGTGGAACACATCTCTTAAAGAGGTGAAGAGATGAAGAAGCTTGAATATTTGATCTATTGACTTCCAAACCTCACTGGGTGAAGGGGCCACCCTGGAACCAAGAGTCCCACAGGATACCCTGTCTTGTCTTCACAAAGGCCAAGAACACCCTCCCACAGTTAGTTAATGTGCTTAAGCAGAGAGAGCCAGGAAGCCTGCCTTATGGAAAATAACTGTCCACAGGTGACCTCTGGGGCAGCTGGGGGGATCTGGGTAGATGAGTGCATGCAGGTGCATACCTACACACACATAAAATCAGCCCTAAGGTCAACTTTTGATATAATGTAGAAACATTGGGAGCATTAATGCTAACGTTAGGCACAAAGATGTCATCACCATATTTAACACTAACTTCAACTAATGCAATTAGATTAGAGAGAGAATTGAGAGGTGTAAGATTGAAACAAGGCAAAGCTATCTCTATTTTAAGATATGATTTTGTATCTGTAAACCCAGTAAATCCACTAAAATACCACAGCAAAATACAAGATAATTCAATCAGGTGGCAGTATGTAGAATTAAAAAGAAATCAATACACTCTATATAATAAAACAACAGTTAAAAGGTATAATGGAAGGAAGAGCCTATTCACAGCTAGGAACAAGCTTAATATGAAATGTGCAAAACCAAATGACAGGGGAAAAGAACTACTACCAAAGGATAAATAGTAATATGAAAAAGAGATGCTGTATTCTTGGAAAGAAAGACTTAAAAGTCAATTCTCTCTCAGTTAATTTAATGCAATCCAATAAAATACCAACAAGGTGGAGTTTTTGTTTGTTTGTTGTTTTGTTTTTACCTAAAACTAGACAAACTGATTCTAAATTCATACAGAAAAATAAATTTTAAAATATCTAGGAAAACTCTGAAGAGAAGAAATGTAAGAAATAGACCTCTTAGCACACTAATTAAAAATGTGTAACTGGTGACTGAAGAGACAGGCCAAAATGGTCATAAATAGACCAAACAGAGCAAAATAGGGCACTTGGGTGGCTCAGTCAGTTAAGCGTCCGACTTCAGCTCAGGTCATGATCTCGTGGTGCACACTCTGTGGGTTCCAGCCCCACGTCAGGCTCCGTGATCACAGCTCAAAGCCTGGAGCCCGCTTCAGATCCTGGGTCTCCCTCTCTCTCTACCCCTCTCCCATTTGCACACTCTCTCTCTCAAAAATAAACAAACATTAAAGAAAAAATTAATAAAAATAAATAGACCAAAATGTAAATAGGAATTTATTATATTATAAAGATAACATTTCAAATTACTGAGATGAAGAAGAACATTTTAATAAATGTCTGGACAGCTGAGTAGCAGTTTGGGAAAAGATAAAGTTGTTTCCCAACTTCACACTGTACAGAAAAACTCCCAAATGATCCAAGCGTTAAAGGTAAAAAATGAAATACTAGAAATACATGAAAAATGGAGTGGGGAAGGGGCGCCTGGGTGGCTCAGTCAGTTAAGCATCCGACTTCAGGTCAGGTTATGATCTCATAGTCCATGAGTTTGAGCCCCACTTCAGGCTCTGTGCTGACAGCTCAGAGCCTGGAGCCTGCTTCAGATTCAGTGTCTCCCTCTCTCTCTGCCTCTCCCCTACTCATGCTCGCTCGCTCTCTGTCAAAAATGAACATTAAAAAAAAAGTTTTTTTCAATGGAGTGGGGAAGTCCCTAGAAGTTAGACTGCAAAATCCAAAGGCAATGTAAAATTGGTAAACTTGAATGAGTAAGAATCTTAACCTTATACGTGCCCCCCCCCCAAAAAAAAACAAACAACAACAACAACAAAACACCATAAGCAAAATTAAAGTCCATGAGTAATCTGGGAGGAGAGAAGTTTAAGATTTATATTATAAAACCTGATCTCTCTAATTTATGAAGATTACCTATATTCAAGAATACATGAACAACAATCCAAAATAAAAATGGACAAAGGATACACAGTCCTTAGTAAAAAGAAAAAAAAACATACAAATCACCATAATTTTGACAACTGTTAATGTTGGAGTGAAACAGGCTCAGAGGGTACACTGCTAATGGGAAAGTTAAATGGTACAACCCTCATGGAGAGTAATCTAGCTATCTCTACTAATAATACAGATGCATTTACCCTTCGACCCAGCAGTCCTACTTCTGGGAATCTATCCCACAGATATAACTGTACACATATAAAATGGGCTATGTATTTCACCTACCATTATACTTTCTAGCTCTATCCATGTTGTGTCAAATGGCAAGACTTCATTCTTTTTTGTGGCTGAATAATATTCCAATATATGTATTATACACACATACGTGTACACACACACACCTGCTATATTGTACACCTGAAATAATGTAACACTATGTATTAACTATAATGAAATTCAAAATTAAATTAAATTTTAAAAATCCTATTCAGAAACGTTATGTAGTATACTACTTTTTCTATAACAAAAAGGAAATAGAAATACACCTTTGCTTTTACTTTCCTTTGAATAAAGATATATAGAAAAGATAACCAGGAAGCTCATAAAAATTTTTATCTATAGAGAGGAGAACAGGAAGGAGAGAAGAGATGGAAGAATTCTAAGTGCAATTTTTTTTAATTTTTTATTATTACCTAGAATAAGAAAAATATTTTAAACATTCCAGAGAGAAAAATAACACACATGAAGACATGGCCTAAAAGGAAGTAAAAACTGAAATTATTTCAGATTTCTGATGAAACAGTATCACTAATGTTCTAAGAGAAAAGGATTTGAACCTAAAATTCTACAGGCCTAATTATTTTTCAAAATAAAGACATTCTCAGACATATAAGATTTCAGTTTACCATATACAAACTTTCTCTAACAAGAATTTCTCAAAAAGGTACTCCAGAAAAAAAGAGACAGAGAGGTTGGAAATAAAAAGCAAGGGTGAGCAAAGACACCAGCAAAATTAATCAAATGTCACTACATGTTGATTTTAAACAAACAAAAATACGTTAACAACTTGGAACTTAAGACATGAGAAGTGCCAAAGAAGATGGAAAGTGAGGTAAGTAAAAATACATCAGATATTCACCTCATTCAGGGACAACAGGTACTTTACCTGATGGTCCAAAGATATACAATAAATGTGTTTGTTAAAGTTATCAATGTAACTAATAAAAGAAAATAAATGGGAAGTATAACTTACAAACCATCAGTGGAGGGGAAAAAATGGAATAAAATAATCCAATCAACCAAAATTAGGCAGAAAGGAGGAAAACAAAAAAAGGCACATTGTAACAAAAAACATAAATAAGGTAAGTCCAAACACATTGTAAGTATGGGTGAAGAATAATTTTCTATTAAAAATAGAAAATCTGGGGTGTCTGGGTGGCTCAGTGGGCTAAGCATCCAACTTCACCTCAGGTCATGATCTCACAGTTTGTGGGTTTGAGCCTCGTGTCAGGCTCTGCCCTAATAGCTTAGACCCTGGGGCCTGTCAGATTCTATGTCTCTCTCTTACTCTTTGGCCTTCCCCCACTTGTGCTCTCCCTCTATCTCAAAAATAAATCAATACAAACATATTTTAAAAATAGAAAATTTGAAGAGAACACAAGCAGTGACATCTGTGACATGGCTGTACCAACTTCTTTCTAGATACGTCCCCTGAGGCAAAGGAAAGAAAAGCAAAAATAAACTATGGACTTTATCAAAATAAGAAGTTTCTGTACAGTGAAGCAAACAATTAAAAGTAAAAGGCAACTTATGGAATGGGAGAAAATACTTGCTATTAACCTATCTAACAAAGGGTCAGCATCCAAAATGTATACAGATATAAAACTCAACACCCAAAAAACAAAGTATCCAATTAAAAATAGGCAGAACACATGAATGAACATTTCTCCAAGAAGACTCCCAGATGGACAAGAGACACAATCATTACTTATCATCAGGGAAATGCAAATCGAAACTACAATGAGATATAATCACACACCTGTCAGAATGGCTAAAATCAAAAACAAAAGAAACAACACCTGTTAGGGCACCTGGGTGGCTCAGTCGGTTAAGTGTCCGACTTGAGCTCAGGTCATGATCTCATAGTCTGTGAGTTTGAGCCCTGCGTCAGGCTCTGTGCTAACAGTTCAGAGCCCAGAGCCTGCTTCAGATTCTGTGTCTCCCTCTCTCTCTGCCCCTCCCCCACTCTGTATCTCTCTCTAAAATAAATAAACAACAACAACACAAAAACAAGTGTTGGTGAGGATATGGAGAAAAAGGAACACAGATGCACTACTAGTGGGAATGCAAACTGGTACAGCCATTCTCGAGAAGAGTATGGAGGTTCCTCACAAAGTAAAAAAAATAGAACAATCTTATGATCCACCAATCACACTAGTGGGTATTTATCCAAAGAATACAAGAACCACTAATTCAAAGGAATACATGCCCCCTTACATTTAAGCAGCCTTATTTAAATAAGCAAGGTATGGAAGCAGCCCAAGTGTCCATTGATTGATGAATGGGTAAAGAAGATTTAGTGTGTGTATGTATGTGTGTGTGTATATATATATATACACACACACATACATACACACACACACACACACACACACACACACGCAATGGAATATTATGCAGCCATTAAAGAGAATGAAACCTTGCCCCTTGCAATGACATGGATGGAGCTAGAGAGTATAATGCTAAGCAAAACAAGTCAGAGAAAGACAAATGCAATAGGATTCCACTCATGTGGAATTTAAGAAACAAAACAAAGGGAATAAACTAGGAGAAAGACAAATCAAGAAACAGACTCTTAATTATAGGGAACAAATTGATGGTTACCCGAGGGGTGGGGCATGAGAGAATTGATTAAACAGGTGATGGAGGTTAAGGAGTACACTTATCACGATAAGCACTGGATCAAGTATGGAATTTTTTGAATTATTATACGGTACACATGAAACTTGTATAACACTGTATGTTAGTTAATTGAAATTAAAATAAAAATCTGAAATAGAAACTTTCATTTTACAATAAAAACTCCATAGGCTGTATGTAAAACACGTATCTAAAATAAGACAACACACAAATAGTAACAATAACAGTGTAAGAAAAGATATAGTAAGTAATTCTTAGCATCAGAAAAAAATACAAAATTTTAGCCAAATGCACTAAAAAAAAACAAAAAGAGCATATCAACTTTGGGGTATGTCTAACAACACAGCTACCTGGAACCAGCAGATAAAAGAGATGAAGAAAAACTAAGAATTTAGAATATTTAAATAATCTAACAAGTTTGATCTAACAGATATAAAATAGAGCATTAAGCACATTAAAGAACATTTTTCTCAAGAAGTCAGGGACCCTCACAAAAGAAAATTGGTAACATTTTAGGTAATGAAGAAAAAATATCATCAACTCCCGTAAAGCAGAAATCATATAAGGCTTATTGACTGGACCCAATAAAATAAAATTAGATTCATCATCAAAAAGATAGCCAAAAACATCTATGGACTCAGAAACTATAAAACCCTTTGACAGTAACTCTTATATTTAAGAGAAAAATCAGTATAGAACCTGTAAACTATTTTAAAATGACTTGAGACCCAAATAAAACCTGTAGGATTCAGGTAAAACAGTTTTCAGAAAAACTGAAATACACTCATTAACCTTGCTTGATTCTTGTTATCTTTCCCAAGGAAACATTTCCACTGTGCACAGAAATATGCACAGAGGTTTTTATTGCACCATGGTCTGTCATGGTTAACATTTCTCTATTTGGACACTTTGTTCTTTCCAGATCTTTCTAGCTCCACGTTATGGAATATTACACAACAGTTCAACAGAATACAGTTCTAAGTATTGAAATGGAAAAATTTTCAAGATGTAATATTAAGTGAAAAAATTTTTAATTCATACAAAATTATTACATATACTTTTATGTTAGAATAATTTAACAAAAATGAAAACTAATGTATTTCTAGAGGTACATATCTATTTGACAGAAAAAAATGTCAGGAAGAGTAGCTGCTAGCCAGTGTGTTACTTTTAGGGAAAAGAGTAGATAAGAGGAATGACCGATGTAACATTCAATTAACTGTACTACTTTTTTTTTTAATTTTTAAAAAATGTTCGTTTATTTTTGACAGAGAGACACAGAGCATGAGCGGGGGGAGGGGCCGAGAGAGAGGGTGACTCAGAATCTGAAACAGGCTCCAGGCTCTGAGCTGTCAGCACAGGGCCCCATGTGGGGCTCGAACTCACAGACCACGTGATCATGACCTGAGCTGAAGTCCGAAGCTCAACCGCCGGAGCCACCCAGGCACCCCTTAACTTTTTTTTTTTTTTTTTTTTTTACAACATGAGAGTATTTATGTAAAATCTGTGTAATAGAAAAAAAAGCTACCTATGTGAATTATCCTAAAATCATCATATAGGATTCCTCTCTTATAAACAGATTTTGCAGGAACCATTTATTCAGCTTACATAATTTTTTGCTCAGGCAAGTTTTTACTGATGAAGCTAGCCTTTTTTTTTTTTTTTTAACCATTTGCAATCTTAGGTGAACATAAGGCATTAGACGATTTTCATTGATGTGTTGTTTAGTTATATCAGATTTCTAAATTATCAGACTAGAAAAACAGCTAAAATGGAAAGGGGAGAAGCTCAAATAAAGCACAATTTTACAAATCCTTTTTATTAATAATCACAAGGGTATCATCTGCAAAATAAATCTTCAAATCCTTAAATTCATCAATGTCAACATATTTTAAAGTCTGCATCTCAGGCTCACATTTAATACAAGGGTTTCTTTTAAGAGAAAACTCATCATTAACAGCACAAGATAGGAACCAAAATGTAAACTATAAATGTAAGAACAAAATAAAATGTTACATAAACAAAGTAAAAAGTGTGTACCCCTTTTCTCTAACTATACAACAAATTTTTAAAATAATTCTCAGATACACTGGTTGTTAAACAGGGCAGCGGAAGTGTGAATAAGAAAGATACTCTAATTTAAACAAAATTAATAAAGAAATGTTCTGCATGGTTTTTTTTTCCTGTTTCTACTTCTAATCATTTATCATGCAAATGAAAGCAGTAATGGAAAATGTAAAGAAAACAAATTCTGCAATATACCAAAACCCATATCCAGCAAGAGATAAGATTGAATATCAGAAGGAAGGGGTCTGAAAATTAGCTGTCTGTACAATGACTGGGAGGGAAAACTGTTTTATTTAGCCTGGAGGGATTTTTTTGTAGCAAACTGACTAAATTAAAATCCAGTCTATTAAATCCAGTATCATACTAGAAAATGCCTTTTCCTTGCACTTTTAGATAAATTTTCATTGATCTCATTTTATGCATGATTACATTTTTAATGAGTTGTGCAATATTTCCAGGCTAATATTAAATCCCCTCTCTCCTCCTCTTCCCCCGCCCCCCACTTACTGCTTGCTGGATTAACATTTCTGATAAATTGTTGGACCAGAAAGAAGGAGCATTACCAAGATGAAATAAATTACTTCCATTTTTTTGCAGCTCTAAAGTGATAATAGGAGAATACAAATGCCTACTGCCTAATTATGCCACATCTTCCAATTCATTTTACAAAAACAATTATTTTATTTTTATGTAACAGGCATGTTACCTTGTATTCATCATAAACGACCCTGAACACTGCATGGTTTATTAGGAAAAAGAAGGTTTTTTTCACCATAACACTGATCAAGTAAACTTATGATCATCTGAAAAGAAGTAACTTCATAAACTAAATCATATGGCAGTGATAGACAATTAGAAAATCTAAACACTAAGAAATAAGTTTATTTTAAAGATAGAAATTATTTAAAATTAACTTCCAAGCAGAGTACAAAATGATATTATGCATAAATGCTTTAAGAGACCAGTTCCTCTGTGAGACAAGAGACCAGGAGAGTACCTTGCATACAGTCTCCCACTTTATGTAAGTAAGACCCATTTTTCTCTAGCAGCATCTTCAGGCTTATATGTCATAAATAAAGATAATGTCATGGACACTACTGGAATTCCAGGCTCTACTCAAGAAAGAAAGTCAGAAAAATCATTAAAAGTGGGTCTAGGACCAAGAACTTTGTAAGAGAGTTCTTAAACATCTATGCTTCCCCCTGTATTAGCTATAACTACTTAATTCTTCGTAATGACTAAGAGCAAACTCTGTAAACATATTAAACTTTCTAATTCAAAGAATACAAGAACAAAATGAAATTCAGCTCTATGGTGCTTACAAGAGATAGGCCTAAAAAAATGGGTCTTGAAAGACTGAAAATAAAAATGTGGGAACAGATTTATCAAATACTAACTAGAAGACTGGTAGTGTAGTAATTTTAGTGATTTTTAGTAATTTTAGTAATCAATGTAGAAAATAAAGCAAAAGGATTTAAAATAAGGGGGAAAAATCACAAGATTTATATACATAAATATGGAATTTATAGGTATGATTACATACATGAAAAGAATGTATGTATTTGCATGTAAGAACATAGATATGTATTAAATTTGAGTATTTATGTTAAATATTTATTTAGATACAGGAAAAAATATATATACACACATGTACATACACAGTACATATATGCCCACATGAATACACACATATGTACAAAGTATTAACTTGTATGCTCCCAACACATGGCTTTGAAACATAAAAATCACAACTGACAGAATTATAAAGGGAAAATGATAGAAGAAAGATCCAACATGTTAAATGGAGACATGAAAAAATTTTTTTGAAGTTTCTTTATTTATTTTTTGAGAGAGAGAGAGACAAAGCAATCAGGAGAGGAGCTGAGAGAGAGAGAATCCAAAGCAGGCTCCATGCTGTCAGCGCACAGCGTAACATGGGGCTCAATTTTCATGAACTCTGAGATCATGATCTAAGCCAAAATCAAGAGTCACCTGCTTAACTGACTAAGCCAACAAGCACCCCTGGAAGATATTTTAAGAAGACACAACTGAATTTCTAGAGATGAAAACTACAATGTATGAGATCAAAAATATCCTGTATGGAAGAGACTAGACCAAGCAGAAGAAAAGATTAGTCAACTTCAAGACATGGCAATAAGAACTATACAAAATGCAACACAGATAGAAATAAAGACAGGAAAAAGAATTAACAAAGCATCAGTGAACCATGGGGCAACCTCATAGGGCCAAATATAAGGTAACTGGCATCCCTAAAAGGATGAGAAAGCAATACATATTTGAAGAAATAATGACTGAAAAATTTCCAAGTTTGTTGAAAACCATAAGCTCATTTTGTGGGTGGCAGCAAGCATAAAGTGGGCACCAGGAAGGCCTCAGATAGACTGCAAGAATATATAAGATGGTGCAGTACTGCCTACTCACTCCCAAATGCCACTCCCTACACTCTACCACATGCCAATCTTTGCACCTAATCATGTCACAGCCAAGTCCTGTTTCTCGTACTTTCTGTCTCAGCTTAAGAAGTCTTCAAGGAAAGTGGTCTACTGGCAGCAGGTATTTAAGATACCTCCCCTGCAGCTACACAAATCTGGCACCTAGCTGTGCTACAACTCCTGTAATGACACCCACATCTGCTGGATGTACAGGGACCTAGCCACTGTGGACAATGTCACCCAGGGCTATCATGACATGGGGGCCCAGCACAGCACCCAATCCCATACAATCCATATCATGAGGGTGGAGGAGTTCATGGCCAGTCAATCAGTTCCACAACCTCAAGATTAAGTTTTGTTGCCACACTGGGTCTTGGATTGACAGTAAAGGCCAAGGTTTACTGCCAAAAGCCCCAACACCTTCTTTTAGATGCAAGGTCCTCCCCATTCCCACATCTGCCCAAATAAACTCATAGGGACACAAAAATACAAGAATCTCCCATGAACCCCAAGCACCAAAAACAAAAAAATAAACAAAAAAAAACACAAGAAAACTAAGGCACATGATAATCACCAGGCTTAAAATCAGTGATAAAGAGAAAAATGTGAAAAATAACCACAGAGGGAAAATGGAGACATATTAGATACAGAGTAATAAAGATAAAACGGACAGTACATTTCTAATTAAAGACAACATAAGCTACAAAATAGTGTACCAAGATCTTTAAAATACTAACTGGGAGGGGGAAAAAAAAGAGGGGCACCTGGCTGGCTCAGTTGGAAGAGCATGTGACTCTTGATCTCAGGGTCATGAGTTCAAGCCCCATAAGGGGTATAGAGATTACGTAAATAAAAATTTAAAAATTTTTAAAAAAGGAAAATAGATGGAAAAATTCAAGTGAAATAAAGACCTTCCCCAGACCTACAAAAACTCAGTCATCACTAGTAGACCTGCAAAACAAGAAATGAAGCAAGTGCCCCAAACAGAATGAAAATGATACCAGATGGAAACCTCAAAGCACACAAAGAGCTGGAAATAGAAACTACAAAGGTAAATAAAAATAAAAACTTGCTTTTTAACTGAAATCTCTAAAACATTATCAACCGTTTGAAACAAAAATAACGCAATTTACTGTAGGGATTTGAACACACATAAAAATGAAATGTGTTGACAACAGCTTAAAGGCCAGGAGAAAAGGAAGTAATACCATTGTAAGGTTCTTACACTGTACGTGTATCACTTGAATGTTGACTGTGCTATGTTAAACCTGTGTAATATAAACCCCAAAGCAACCAATAAAACAGTTTTAACCTATAAGACAACAAAGGAGACAAAATAGATTCATAAAAATAAAAAACTCATCTAAAAGAAAGCAGAGGGGCACCTGGGTGGCTCAGTCAGTTGAGCATCCAACTTTGGCTCAGGTCATGATCTCATGGTTTGTGAGTTTGAGCCCCACATTGAGCTCGCTGCTGTCAGTGCAGAGCTTGCTTAGTATCCTCTGTCCCTGTCTCTCTCTGCCCCTCCCCCTCTTCAAAACTAAATATAAACATATTTTTTTTTATAAAAAGGAGAAAATGAAGATAAAGGGAACATAGAACAGAAGGAACATACAGAAAACAAGACAGTAGATTCCAACACAATCATATCAATAACCTTATTAAGTGTAAATGGTCTAAAAACCCTAATTAAAAGCTGGGGATTGTTAAATTGGGAGAATAAAGATGCAACACCAAACTCTATGCTGCCATAATTTTTTTTCAAGTAAAAAGATTGAAAAAGATACTCCGTACTAGCAAATTGAGAAAAAAGTCGAAGCGGCTGTGTTAGTATTAGACAAAGTAGATTTTAAAACAAAGACTGTCAAGGATCAAAGAAAGTCATATCATAATGATAAAGGGGTTACTTCATTAAGAGGGCATAAAAATCTCAAATATTTATGCACCTAATAATACAGTTTCAAAATACATGAAATAAAGTAATTCAGTAATTGACAGAACAGTAGAAAATCAATAAGATAGGAGATATGAAAAACAATATTAACCAACTTGATTTAATTTATATCCATATAATACTTCATCCAGAGACAGAAAAATATACATTCATTTCATATGTCTCTAGTCTAAGATGGACTATATTGGGGCTATACAAGAAGTGTTAAAAAATTATTAAGTATTTAAGTCACACAAAGTAGGCTGTCTAATGACAATGAAATTAAATTATTAATCAGTAGCAGAAAAATCTCTGGAAAATCCCCCAATATTTAGAAACAAAATAAGATATCCATGGTGTGTAATCCATGGGGAAAGTAAGAAATCAAACAGAAATTACAAAGTATTTTGAATTAAAAATAAAAACACAATTTATGGATTTCTGCATTGTATTTCTTAGGAAAAAAACTTCTCCAAAGACAATGCAGGTAACTAGGGGTTACATTTAGGAAGCTCATCCAGTATTTTAGGTCTTAGATGCAGTACCAATTTCAACCTTGAATGAAAATCTTCACCTTGGCATTAAAAAAAGAAGTTGGGGGCGCCTGGGTGGCGCAGTCGGTTAAGCGTCCAACTTCAGCCAGGTCACGATCTCGCGGTCTGTGAGTTCGAGCCCCGCGTCAGGCTCTGGGCTGATGGCTCGGAGCCTGGAGCCTGTTTCCGATTCTGTGTCTCCCTCTCTCTCTGCCCCTCCCCCGTTCATGCTCTGTCTCTCTCTGTCCCAAAAATAAATAAAAAACGTTGAAAAAAAAAATTTTTTTTTAATAAATAAATAAATAAATAATAAAAAAAGAAGTTGGTGTCATCATGACTCCCCAGCTCTTATACTCATGGTGCAAAAGGGAGGAAGTCAATTTTTTATGGTCATTTCTAGTTCTACCTCTATGTCCTCTCCAAAAAGTAACAGAAAAATTCTAATAAACTTAACAAATTTAAACCAATAGCCAAATCTGACCAATTTCTGGATATATTTGTCATTTTTATCACCAAAACAGGTTTCAGGGAATTCAAGGGTATTAATAAAAATCCATGCCTGTGACTGAGCAATTTAACTATTTTTAATGATGGTGAACAGTAAATACATGACCAGAAAGATAAAATATTAACATCAAAGTGAAATAAAGTCTCAGAAAGTACCAATGGCCTAAAGGAATGCAGTAGAAAATTTAACAGACTATAAAGTTCACAAGAGAACATGACAAGAATCTAAGACTCAAAATAGTAAAAGCCAGTCTTATATTTGTTTAACCTACTGAAAAATTCTCTGCAGTCTGGACAGCCACGGTCTAAGACTTCAGCAATGAAAATGTAATTAAAATATGCTAATATTGGACAAGAAAATAGTAAGACCTGAGGATGTGGAAAGGTCTCCCACGTTGCTCAGGTGGGTAATACGTGAGCATGGAAAGGAGATGTCAAGGGGTGGTATGGAGAAACTGCCAAAGTCCCAAAAAATGTTTCTGCTGTTAGACAAGCCTGCAGTCAGAAAGGGGGGAGGAGGGAGGATTTGTTAATAAAATCATTTCACAGACCTTTGTCCTAGTCTGCGTGCCAAGGACAGGAGCATCCATTTCACGTGATTCTGTGAGAATTCAGTGAAGTCAACAAGTCTAGTGGAGACGAATTTGACAGCAGTTTCTAAAAGAAATTTCATAATGGGCCTAAAAAAGAGCTACAATATTTCAGTACAAAAGTACCAACTTTGAAATCAGAAACCTCTACGTTTTCAAAGTTGGCTCTACTATATTATAAGCTCTGAGAACTTGGGCAAGTTTCTTATCCGTCCAAAGCCTCAGTTCTTTAAATCAAGAAAAGAGAAGTAATACCTTCTTCATAGGCTTGCTATAAGGACTTGCTCACATACATAAAGAACTAAACTCAGTTCTGAGCACACAGTAAGGCCTAACTCAACAGTACCAATTACTAAGAATAATTAGGGCTACCTTCCCTAAAGAACCAGAAAATGCTGGCTGACACTGGCAAGTAAACATAAGATTGTTCTTTTCAAGGAAGCTGAAGACACATGAAAAAAATCTGATTTACAAAATTAAATAGTGCTAATTTAAAGTGAATAATGAGGGCTGTGGCAAGTATGCTCCAAAGAAAGCTGCCATCAGGACACCTGGGTGGCACAGTCAGTTAAGTGTCCTACTCATGATTTTGGCTCAGGTCATGATCTCACTATTGTGAGATCAAGCACCAGGTCAGGCTTCAAACAGGGTGTGAAGCTTGTTTATGCTTCTCTCCCCCTCTCTCTCCCTCTGCCCTTCCCCCACTCACACATGCATACTCTCTCTCTCAAAAAACAAAACAAAACAAATAACTGCCATCAATTATTTACTCTCTGTGTATGAACAAAGCACTCTCCCCATCAAGAAATGGAGTCTAATTGAATTTGGATTTTAACTTAGGTGGAAGTGACACTGTAGTAAATGCAGCCCTAGCCTTTAGGGGGCCCAGGCCAGCCACACGAAAAGAACATGTGGAGAAACAGCAAAACATGAGACATTTGAGTGAAGGTTTCTTGGAACTTCCCTCCCAGCCAAGATGCCAAATGAATGCAACCAACAGAGTAACCTTAGTTGTTGACATCCTATGAGGCGGGAGAACCACCCAGCTAAGTAAGCCCAGTCAGCCTACAGAAACATAAGGGGAAAAATCTATCATTTTAACTTCCAGGCAAAAGAGAACTGAAACATAGACTAAACCTGCCAACTATCAACTGTATTTATCTGTAGCCTCTGACTTTCAGAGCTGTTCAAATTATCTTTTCTCCTTTAACGTATTTTCAGAAGTTTGTCTGTATTAGGAGTTTCAGACAATGTTGGAAATGAGCATCACCCCCACAAGTAGAAGGGAGAGCTGCAATTTCAGAAACATCCTCTTTGCAGGGAAATGACTTAACTCACTGGACAGGGGCCCCAAAAAGAGACCCAGACAGTAAAAGCACCAAGAACACCTCTAGTAGAGGGGTGATTCTTTCTTTTTTTTTTTTTCTAATGTTTATTTATTATTGAGAGACAGAGAGACACAGAGCATGATCAGGGGAGGGGCAGAGAGAGGGGGAGACACATAATCTGAAGCAGGCTCCAGGCTCCAAGCTGTCAGCAGAGCCTGACGTGGGGCTCAAACCCACGAACCATGAGACAATGACCTGAGCCGAAGTCAGTCGCCCAACCAACTAAGCCACCCACGCGCCCAGAGGGGTGATTCTTTCTCACCTACAAATAAAATAATGTTTGTAAAAAAGCTTTCTCTGGAAAAGATTACACAAAAACAACTTGCCAATTATGTCTTACAGGAAACTTTATTACCAAAAGCCACTTTGCTAATATTTTTTTTCTTTCACTACTTAGAACTGATATTTTAGAACACAACCACAAGTAGCCTTTTCAAATTCATAATCTCATTGGGATTTGATTTATGGTTTTTAAGAACCTGATGGAATCAAGTTCTGTGAACAAAAGATCACCATAACTAGTGGTCAATGCTGTCATGCCAGAAAATAGTTCTAAAAACACACAAGAATTCAATAGACAGAGAATCTTTGAAATACTTGGTCTTCTCCCCTTTTAATTCTCTTTCTCTCCTTAGAGGACAACTCTTTCTGGGTCTTTCAATGACTTAGCTGTCTTAGTATCATCCTCAACTGATTTTGGAATAAAAAAAACTTTTCTACCTCTTCCCACAAGTTTTCTCCCTAAACTATTTCCCACACACTGTGGCAGGAGATGGCATGAAGAATAATTCTGGGCATAAAAGCTTTTCAGGTCTTTAATACTATGAACTCACCTCAATTAATCGGATGGAAATATTTCTCTAATTTGCTGACAGTGACCTTACTCTTAATGGCCTTCAATGAAGTCACCAAAGCTTTCACTCTCCAGAATTTCAAGACAGTTATTTATTCGTTTATTCCTTTTATTCTGCCATTTGTCTTCATAAAATAAGTTATAAATTAAACAAATTTTAAATACAATTTCTAACAGCAAGGGCAAAAAGACTTAACTTTTGATCTCACCATGGCCTGTTTTGACAGCCAAAGTAACATTCATTTTTATACACATCCTCCAAAGAGAATTTTCAAAAGCTTTAAAAAGGATTTTACAAGATAGAAACAAAAAGAGAAATTTTCATTAATTAAGCAAATATTTAATATAAATTGATTATGTGCCCATCACATCCCAAGGTACAGGAGCTGAAAAACAGACAAACTCCCAGGAAGTTCATGGCTGAATAGAGATGCAGACACTGAACAAAAAACTCTCCCTAACATTGTGAGAAGAGAAAATACAAGAGTGTGATACAAATGAAGGGTTGAGTGTATACACATGAAGTGGGAGGGGGGAGGAAGAAAGATTGTGAAGCAGTCAATTAGAGCAAAGCCTATAACACATTTCACTAGACAGTGAGAGAGAAGCAGGAGAAGGAAAGCATAAGGCATCTTCCAAACAAAGGAAAAGGCCCAGAACAGAAGCGTGAAGCACCATACATCTTCAAGAAATATTAAGAAAGAAAGAATGAGTATAAAGAGGACTGGGGGAGGGGGGTGGCGGGCGGCACCAGGTGGCTAAGAGGGTTGAGTGTCTGACTCTTGATTTCAGTTCAGGTCATGATCTCACAGTTTGGGATTGAGCCCCAAGTTGGGCTCTGTGCTGTCAGAGAGCACAGAATCCCTGCTTGGGATTCTGTCTCTCCCTTTCTCTCTCTGCCCCTCCCCTGCTCCCTCTCTCTCAAAATAAAATAAACTTAAATAGTAATGATAAACATAACTGAGAAGGGAGAAGGTATTAGTTTCCTACAGCTGCTGTACCACAAACTGAGTGCCTTCAAATAACAGCAATTACTCTCTTGAAGTTCTAGAGGCCAGTAGTCAGAAATCGAATTGTCAGTGAGGTTTATTCCCTCTGAAGGTTCTGAGGGAAAATCTGTTTTGTCTCTCTCCTAGCTTCAGGTGGTTGCTGGCAAGCCTTGGCTTGTAGCAGCATACTCCAGTTTCTGTCTCTATTGTTACATGCCTTTCTGATAAAAACACCAGTCATTGAATTTAGGGCCCATGCTAATTCAATAGGATTTCTTCCTAAATAATAACATCTACAACTCTATTTTTCTCACATTCTGAGGTTCTAGTAGTTTGGGGCACACTCTTCAACTCAGCATAGAAGGTATGCTGAGGAATTTGGATGCAGTAAGGCCCATGGTCCTAAACTTTAGTTGTTATGTACCACCATTCACAATTTTTCTCACACCTGTAAGCCACCCACTCTTCAATCTTATTATATTTTATTTTAAATTTTATTAGGTCATCTTTGTTTTTTACTTGTCTATATTTATTTCAAAACAAAGCATAACATTATTATAAATTAAAATCCAGCCTTTCTTCGGGGCGCCTGGGTGGCTCAGTCAGTTAAGCGGCCAACTTCGGCTCAGGTCATGATCTCGCGGTCTGTGAGATCGAGCCCTGCGTCAGGCTCCGTGCTGACAGCTCACAGCCTGGAGCCTGTTTCGGATTCTGTGTCTCCCTCTCTCTGACCCTCCCCCATTCATGCTCTGTCTCTGTCTCAAAAATAAATAAAACATTAAAAAAAAAAATTTTTTTTAATAAAATCTTGCTTGCCATAACTGTATCCCTAAAATGTTTATCAAATTTTTAATGAAAAATCTTAACTATGAAATATCCGGATCCAATATATAAATCTGGTTTATAAAAACCTGAAAATAAGTTGCTCAGTGATAAGAAAGGAACTCTCAGTGACTAATTATAATAAAGGAGTTTTGGCTTATCTTCACTGGGTTTAAAAAGATGAAGTTCAACAGGGTACCTGGGTGGCTCAGTCAGTTAAATGTCCGACTTCACCTCAGGTCATGATTTCGCAGTCTGTGAGTTCAAGTCCTGCATCGGGCTCTTCACTGACAGCTCAGAGCCTGGAGCCTGGTTCAGATTCTGTGTCTCCCTCTCTCTCTCTCTCTGCCCTTCCCCCATTCACACTCTGTGTCTCTCCCTCTCTCAAAAATAAACATTAAAAAAAAAATTTTTTTTAAAGATGAAGTTCCAGGGACACCTGGGTGGCTCAGTCAGTTAAGCACTGGACTCTTGATTTCGGCTCAGTTCATGATCCCGTGGTTTGTGAGATTGAACCCTACATGGGGCTCTGAGCTAACAACACAGAGTCTGCTTGGGATTCTTTCTCCCCCTGCCCCTCCCCCACACTCCCCCAAAATAAAATAAACCTTAAAAAAAAAAAAAGATGAAGTTTCACACCAACAGGACAATTCTCCCTTAACAGCCACAGAAAATCCTGATTTTAATACGTACATAATTATAAAGAGCCAAAGCCACTTAACACCCTTCACTGTTACAGTTACACACTGAGAATGAATTCCTCACCAAAATAGTAATCATCACTTCTGCTCAACAATCTTTTGTCACCAGCAACCATCTGACCACAGCACCAGCACCTGTTCTGCTTCAGCATATTTCATGTTGTTTGGTAATACCAGAGAAATAATGGAGGAAGGGTTCTCCATGCATTCACCCCTGACTCACAATTTGAGAAAATTCCTATGAGGACTTTCTAGCAAGTCTTTCAAGGGTCCTTTCATAACATTCAAAATACTGGTGGTAAGTTCTTTAGGTGAGCTCAAAACCAGGGTTTTCAGATAAGGCTTTCACAGTATTGTTGAACCGATGAATGGGGCTGAAGGACATGGATGTCATCCCAATTGCTGCCATTCATTCAGCACTACTGTGTCTAGCCTGTGCAGGAAGCTATTGGCACTCATGTTCTCATCTCATTCTCCCAAGTACTTCCAAATAGCTACTGTTATTATCTGCACTCGATAGCCAAGGAGACTGAGGTTCCAAGAGGTGACAAGATTGGCATAAATTTACACTGTCCATGAAGAAACAGTCAGGATTATGGGGGGCGGGGGGAGTTGAGGGCATTAAATAGAAGGTGCAAGATGGTATGTGCAAACTGTAAGTTGCTGTCACTTTCTGAATGGGCAAACTATGCCAGATACGATTAAATACCATTTCCTACTCCAGAATATAGAGGTCAAGGCAGTGATAGTCAAGTTTGTGTAATTAACTTCTATAACAGTGATTACCAAGACCTGTTTGGAGGGGCAGGAGTAACTGAAAAGTCTTTAAAATGGTTTAGATCTGGCCAGCCCTGCCCCAAGGGAGTTTTGGGCTAGATTCAAGAATGGGAGAGAAACTTCCTAAATGTTAATGGCTTTAACAAATAGACAAGTCACTTCTCAATAACTTATAAAACTCTCCACTTTTCTATCACCTTTGCTTTCAAACTAATGAAAACACAGCCTCAATCTGAGGGAGGAGAGTTGATTCCATCTAAATTTTTTCTGCTGGTTAAGAGATCCACAGGCAACCACTAATTTCCATTTTTATCACTGCTTTTTTATTTAAACATGTTCTGTCTATTGGCCCATTGTTTTAAGAAACTCCTACAGCTTGCTGGTTTTTAATCTATCTTTTCTTTTAATACCTGTCATTGTTCATGAACTTCTGAAGCATTCTGCTTTGTGTCTATGAAAAGTTTAGGCATACGATTTTAATTTCCCTTCTGGGCAGCTAAAGGCATCAAGGAAATTTTCACTTTGTATTTCTGTGGGGCTTCAATCAAGGTGTGCTGATAATGCAGCTGATGGTCTGGTTACAAATTGAAGATTTGTGGTTCTTTCTCAACATGTACAACTTTGAGATGAGCTAATACCTGAAAGTAGAGCTCTAATGTAAACATAAGGTGACAGTTCCTACCTAAGATTCAGGAAGATTCTTCCTTGTGGCAGTTTCTTTCATGAATGCATAAAATCAACTAGATGTTATTTACAAGTAAAATTTAAACCTACAAATGCAAGGTCTCTACCCTCAAGGTGTTTACAGATCTCCCCCAGCTCCCACCAACAGGCATATGGTAACAGAAGTGTGCATGCACATACACACACACACTCTCTCGCAGCCCCTCTTACTACAAGTACCTGGGTCACTGCCTGTGGACTTTCTCCAGCCACAGTACCATACCCAAAGGGCTGAGAGTATGAATTCCCTGGTGTGAGAAGGGAGAAGATTCATTTTCAGAAATACCAAATAAAAGCTGTGTTGTCTAGTTAACAGGTTTACAACTACATTGGAAATATGTATGAAATCCCCTGCTCCCCCCACCACCACCACAATGGAGTCCCAAACTCTTAGAGCCTTCACTTACTGGTTCTTCTTCCCCTCTCCATTTTGTGGGCTTATTTTCAGGGGCTTGCAATGAGCATGCGCCAAAGAACAAAGGGAGGAGGGACTAAAAGTCTCTGCATCACCTCAGGGAACGTACATTTGTTCCAATCAGACTAATTTTTCCATTACGTGGGTATAGGTGACATCAGGGTAAGACTGTAACCTCTGTAGGAGTCAGCCAATGAGGAACCAGAGGAAGGACTTGCACACTAAGAGATAAATTGTCTGCTATAACTGCCCCTTGTGTGCCTGTCCATCAGATACCCACTCTTCCAAGAATGTTGATTAAAGCCTTGTTCAACTGTTCTCTGAGTCTCTGTGTCCCTCCTTTGACTGGGATGGTGAGCTTATTTCTCATACTGGGGAGTAGTCTTCGACCAGTGACAAATTAAAAACAGTGAAGAGATATCCCAGCCTTCATGCCTCTCAGGTGGGAAAACTCTAAGACATGCTCTATACAATTTCTTCAAAGTCCTAAATAGGACTGCATCCCAATTGCCATCAACCGCCCCCTACTCATCAATCCTCCTTGCACTGGCTTCTTCCTTTACCTGTCTCACTTCCCTCCTTCTCTCCTAGAGCATCTTGGAATCCCTTTCCAAGTAAACTACTTACACACAGAGATGGGGAAATAAAATGGGTTCAAAAGAACTGTCACCAGGATAGAGATGGCATGTAATCGTTCAAGTTGCATAATCTAATTAACGTGACAATACTAATAACTTTATGGTCTCTTTCATTATCTTTTAGGAAAAAGAAAAGAAACTTAGGAGAAAAAATAGGTTTGATTTCCAAGTATAATATAAAAAAAAAAATCACAGTCAGGATTCAGTCAAGGAAATAGAGTTTATGCCAGGTATTTTAGTAGAGGATATTTTATACAAGGAACTAGTTCTAAAGGAGCTGGAAACACCAAGAGGCCCAAGAGAAGATAATGAGATAAGACAAAGACTTGCAACAGAAAGAAGCCACTGTCCAGTTCTTCAAAAGTTTCTGTGTAAAATTAACATATGACCTAGTCATTCTACTGCTAGGTAAATCTTGTTTTGCTCAAGAGAAATGAGAATTTTAATCCAAGAATTGAAAATATAGGTTCACAAAGAAATGGTAACATATATGTTCATTTATAATTGGCATATATTATAAATGGCATTATTTATAATGGCCAAAAAAATGGAAACCATCTAGATGTTCAATAAACAAAATGTGGTAAGTCCATACAATAAAACATTCCATCATAAAAATCAAGTGGTGATATATGCTACAACATGGATGAACCTTGAAGACATTATGCTAAGTCAAAGAAGCCAGTCACAAAAGGCCATATGTTGTAGAATTACATTTGTCCAAAGTGTGCCAAAGAGGTACACACTCATAGAACATAAATTCATGGTTTCCAGTGACTATGATGAAAGGAAAATGGGGAGTGACCATTGATGGGTATAGAGTTTCTTCCTGGGGGTGCTGAAAATGTTCAGAATTAGACAGTGGTAGTGGTTGCACAAGTTTATGACTATACTAAAAACCACTGAATTTTATACTTTACAAGTGAATTTTATGGTTTTTTATGGCATTATATTTCAATTAGAAGTAAATAAAGAAGGCAAAGTAGGGGAAAAGGAAAGAAGAAAAAAAGAAGAGAGAAAGGAACAACTACTTGCCCACCACTTGGGCAAGAGGGACAAAAGGGTAAGATGTTTTGCCAGATCTCACAAGACAGGACAGAAACTGGGGCCAGTGTGGAAGGGGCTATGAGATGGGAGCTCGAACAAGGGGGGAGACACAGCCACTGCTAGGCCCTCATCTTGAAGCAGGAGGAGACAGGAAGACATGCTCTGATTTTTCCCTTCCTCCTATCCACCATTCTTTTCCCATTGGACAAACCTATTTGGAAACCATTAGGAAGGGAGCCTGAGAAACCATCTTAGGCATCTCATGTGTTGACCCGATAATACAGAGAAGTGCAGGGTAAGAACACAGAATGAGTCTGAGAACCAACAGGCAAATGACTCGCAAAGAACCCCATTGCTTCAAACATGAAACTCTTCCCAGTTGAGATTATTAAATACAACCTGGTCAACAGCATGGGTAGTATTATTTGTGAAAATTTAACACAAATCCTCAATGCTTTTTTTTTTTTGTTTTGAGATAATGGAAGAGGAAGGCAATAATTATTTCAGTAGTAGTTCCATTAAAACGGAAAATCAAGTGTTAACCTTAAGCCAAATGGGCATTCTCACTTGGCCTGACATTCAGCAAACATTACTGAGTACCCTAGGGACACAATGAAAGTGACACCATCCTTACCCTCAAGGAGATCATTAAGGAACTCTCAGCCTATACAAGGGAAAAAATATTAACCAGGCCTGATTAATATGAATCAAAGATGTGGGAACCATAACAGAATTGAAAGTGCTCATTTAATAAGTAAATTTTAATAGCACCTCCCTATCAAATACCTCAAAGAGCTGAAAATCAGAAGGGCAACCTTTGGCAGGATGCCAAAGAAGCCTCATCCTCACTGAATTTCAATCTATCCAAACATCATTACCTTGGGGGCATACTGCAGTCTTCCTAAACCATATTCCCACACGCCCATTTCCAACATGCCACTCACTTTACTACACTCCATGGAATAGCTATTGGAACACAGAACAGAACTTGTAGTTTAAATTTCCCAGTGAGAACAACAGGGCTGGGGGAGGCTGGTGGGGGGAGAAGCCAAATTTAGAGAGATCTAAGTTTCCCTAAAACCTTCAGAATATTTAAAATCTCCAAACAGACATGTCTCCAACCAACTCCTGACACTCAGATGGCCAATTATTCCTCTAACATTCGTGAACTATTGCAACTTGCTGTTAATTTCATCCCTAGGAATAGTATTGGCAGACAATCGACTCAGAGGCATTAATATGAACTGAGGCTAGATTCCTGCTGACTATAGGAATGCCTTTAATCTAGGGTATATGTCATACCTTGAAGAAATCCTAAAAGAGAATTATTAAAGATGTCTTTCTTTCAAAAAAAAAAAAAAAAAAAAAAGGCAAGAGGTCTTCCTTTATGTAAGCAAGCGAATCACAAAAACAAATTTCCTTTTTTTGCTTAAGGCCAAAACAATGTCAAATAAAATAAAGCAAAAGATAAGCACATACCTCTGAGGCCATACTTTGCTCATTTCCACTTTTCCTCCTGGATAATTCTCAATATTAATACAGCTTGGGAGGATGGAGCTACCAGAATTGGGGAGGGACAATGGATACAAATGAGAAAAAACAACAAAACAAAACAAAACACCTATGGGATTACTAACCTGTTTGCAAGATATGCAAAGATTTCCAAGGATAAAATATTTCAAGACTGCCTACATAACAAAGAACTGAGTCACAATTATAGTTAAGTCAGACTTTTCAATAGTTCACTATTTGTTTTGGGTTATACCTATACATCAAAGCACAGCACAAAGACAAAATCTTTTGTTTCTCAATATCTATTTATGAAAAGCAGAGCTTTATCAAGCAGTCAATATAGCTAATTTTGTTCTTAGATCTTATCATTTGTGGACGCCTAAAAGGGGAGTGTATTTGGCTACAAAATTTAAAAACAATTTTCCTTTCCAGAGCTCCAAAGGAAAATTATCAGGACTTAATGAGGTATGTGCATGAATCAGCAAATATATTAACTTTATTAATATATTATTTATTATACAGATATTAACTTATGTTAATATATTTCATCAATATCTCAAAACCTAGCAAACCACTACTCAACATAAAGTTTCTCCAAGGGATTTTAAATACTTCCTTTAATTTGCTTAATGAAGAAAATTGCCAATTACCAGTTTTCAAGTTCTTACTGAAATAATTAACAAGAAATTAAGAACTCTTGAAGTTGCAGTATTCATTATCTTCTGATTACTTATACTGTGTACAGCCCAGCAGGGGGTGTTTCAAGCTAAAATACTTAATCTCATTCATACTGAAGACTACGTAAAATGCAGAATCAGAAAAGGTCCACTTTCTCTTTCATACCTACCTATTATGCAAAGAGAAACTTGGGAATATTCTGGGCGGATGAAGAATCCTAAAAGGAAAACTGAACCTTTAAGGCAAGTGTTTGTGAAATTATTAAATATCAAAGATACCAGGTATTTGTATAAATGCACAACAAATTGCATCATCTTTTCTGTTAACGTGGTAATAAAAATTCACGATAGAATTCTGTACTCAAGTTACTATTGATTCTAAGATCAAGATGTGGATGGTATATGTGCACTACATCTGGAATTCTAAGTTATTCTTGTCAACGTTTTTTATCTAGTGCCATACAACTTAGCAATTAATACAACGTCTTAGGTAATTAACTGTTTGGTATATTGATCTCCTCTTGCTAACTAAATATTCCACTGTACTCTCAAACTTTATTGCACATGTAGCAGGTGTTCAAAAATACTTCCTGACTGATAAGAATGTTTGTCCAGATTGGAGGTTTCTGGCCTATAAATACACTGGCTAACTTCCAATTCTCCATTTTATGGTATTGTCTTAACAGCCAAAAGTTGATGTCTACCTGTTAGGGACAACTCACACCCAAGTAATGCATTGATATTCTTTTATTTCTCACATTTAAAAAAAATTTTTATTTATTTTGAAAGAGACAGAGACAGCACAAGCAGGGAGGGGCAGAGAGAGGAGACAGAGAATCCCAAGCTCTGCACTGCCAGTGCAGAGCCCAATGTGGGGCTTGAACTCACGAAATTGTCAGGTCATGACCGGAGTTGAAACCAAGAATCAGACACCCAACCAAGTGAGCCACCCAGGTGCCCCTAATGCTCAGATATTTAAGCACAACTTGAATTTTTGCCTTAATCTAGAAAAACAACCTGTTATGTAAATCAACAATGAAACAGTGTAGGCTGTTACTAAGAAAAAGATATTTCTTTTTCTCTTTTCATTGTTACTCTTGTGTATGATATATACATCCACAACATATGCTTAGAAGTCAAAGTATTCAAGTGTAAAGAGCCAGGTAAAGAAACAAAACATGGCTATTCAGAGCCCCTGTGTGCCCCCTCTCCCCAACACATCATATTACTGCTCTTCCCTACAGATAACCCCCATCCTAACTCTTCTATTACTTTTCCCTTTGCTTTCTTTGTAGTTTTGCCAACTGTGTCTACCCAAACAGAATACTGTTTAGTTTGGCTTCTTTACATATTTTTATAAATGAACAAACACTGTGTGTTCTTTCAGTGGTGTGCTTCTTTTGCTCAATATGGTCTATTCACCAAGTCCATTCCAACGTGGCAGCCAAACCAATCTTACTCAACTCTAAGTTAGGATACTTCCACTGCTCAAAACCCTCAAGTGGCTGCTCAATTCATTCAATAAAAGCAATAATGCCAGTGAGATTCTCCACATCTTGGCCAACAGCTACTACTATCTCCTGACCTAACACCCCTCTAGACATAGCACCTCCTTGTCTGAAATGTCTCTACCTTGTACCTTGGGGCTGTTTCCTCTGCCTGTTCTGTTCCCACCATGCGTCATAAGCTTATGACTTTCAAAACTTTTCCACAGTGTCACATTCTCAATGAAGCCTATCTGACCTATTTAAAATTGTAGACATATACACACCATCTATCCCATTCTCACAATTTCCTGATCCCATTCCTTGCTTTCCTTTTCTTTCCCACAACACTCAGCATTTTGACACTCCATTTAAAATTTTTCAACGTTTTTTATTTATTTTTGGGACAGAGAGAGAGCATGAACGGGGGAGGGGCAGAGAGAGAGAGGGAGACACAGAATTGGAAACAGGCTCCAGGCTCCGAGCCATCAGCCCAGAGCCCGACGCGGGGCTCGAACTCACGGACCGCGAGATCATGACCTGGCTGAACTCAAACGCTTAACCGACTGCGCCACCCAGGCGCCCCTTGACACTCCATTTAATATGCCTATTACTCTCTACCTTCCCTCCTCACTAGAATATAAGCTCTATTTCATATCTGTTGCTTTGAAAGATCTTTGGCTCATTTCCACTTTTGTTCTTTCATTTTTGAATCTTGCAAGCAATGCTACTGTGCATATTTTTAGATATGAATCCTGGTGCAGATAATGCAGTTGTTTCTCAAGGATGAACACCTGAGTGGGGATTTACAGTAAAACTGAGTATGCAAGTTTCAGCTCCCCTAGCAGTACCCAACTCTCTACCAAAGTCGTTGTGCCAGTCTAGACCCACCAGCATCCAAGAGAACTCACTTTCCTCCACACCCTCCCCAGTACTCATTGCCAGGTTGCTCTTATTTGCCAACTTAGTGAGTGTGTATACTATCCCACTGTGCATTTACTTTGTAATTCTCTGAATATCAATGAGATGAGCCATTTTCCCTACACTTAATGGCCTTTCTTTCTGAAGTGCCTATCTAAGACTTTTGTCCAGATTTCTATTGGATTGTCTTTTCCTTATTGATTCTTAAGTTTTATAAGTCAAAGTCCAGTCAACAAAACCAAAACCACACAAGGCATTTTAAATAGAGGGAATTTAATTCGGGGAATGGTTACACGGCTGGGGAAGGCTGAAAGAACAGAAAAAGCAGGAGGAGGGAATCTTGAGGTAGCCTAGATCTTAACGACATCAGGAATCAACTTATGCCCCTAGGGAGGAAGAGACAAGAGAGAAGTCTGGACTTCTGGGCCGATCAGTCAATACTTGGACCCAATGGGAACCCCAACAACCCAGAGGTAAGTGGGAAAAGATTAATGCTAGAATCAAATACAGATGGAGACTCACATCCTTGTCTACATTTAAACTGTTAAATTATATGCTATTATCATATCCTAACAAGTATCTATTCATAACGTCCTAGGAGGCCAGGTGTGAATGTTGGTGAATGTTAGTCCAAAGATGACCTGCAAACAAGTCCACAAACCAAGTCTACTTGTTCCATGGCAAATAAAAATAGACACTGAAGTATTTAAAAAATTTTACAGCAATTTGACAGTAATTTTATATTGGTTGTACACTTTTCAAGTTTTTTCTTGTATTTTTATTCTGTGTACCCAGAGTATTGGTCTCCAATAAATTTGAAGTTTAAAAAAGAAAAGAAAAATGGATTTTCACCACAGTTTGAGAAGCACTGCTTTTAACTTCTCAACCTCTTGAGGTGCCTGGGTGGCTCAGTCGGTTGAGCATCCGACTTTGGCTCAGGTCATGATCTAGCAGTCCATGAGTTTGAGCCCTGCATCAGGCTCCGAGCTGTCAGCACAGAGCCTGCTTCAGATTCTGTGTCTCCCTCACTCTCTGCCCCTCCCCCACTCACGCACGCTCTCTCTCTCTCTCTCTCTCTCTCTCTCTCTGTCAAAAATAAACAAACATAAAAAAAAAATGTCTAAACTTCTCAACCTCTCAAAATTTTCAAGCCAGAATATAGCAGGCAGCACCTGGAAAGAGCCATACTCGAGGCTCAGATCCCTGGCCTGTGAGACAACCCTTCTACACCCAGCTCCATCCTCCTCCATTAGAGGTCTCACGTGCATACAGGTGATCCCCCCCAAGGCCACACATCCAAACTCCATTCACTCCCATACAATTATATATAAAACTATATATAAACAGCCATATTTTAAGCCAAGGTGTGCACAGCAGAGGCATGGCCCACCCTTGGAAGGATGGACTCAGAGCACTCTGTGCATGGAACATCAGCATTCTGTGTTACCCATCCAAGGGCAAGTAGGGAACAGGCTCCAAGAAATCACACCCTTTTGGCCACAGACTCTTTGCCCCATTGGCAGAAATGCAGTCCCAAGAGGCTCAGAGCGGGCTCTCTAAAGCACAACGTTCCATGTAGGGACCCCCTCACATCGTCTTTAAAGGGCAGTAACAGCCGCATGTGCTGAAAGGAGCTGGAATGTGGTTATGTGGTTGAGTCAACTGTATGGTATAGTTAGAGCCACAGTGGCAGGAACGAGAAAAAGGAAAGGAAATATCCCATCTCTTCCTATTGAGCTTCCTATCAGACTCTCATTTCCAAAACCTAACCAGAAGTCACCTGGTGAGAAGTGTGGGAAACATAGTTTGTACAGTCTCAGCTCCAGCCAGAGAGGTGTTTTCTATATCCTCTAGATATTGGTCCTCTGTCACATTCTGTGTTACAAATATCTTCATGCTTACAGATCTTTTTGTTTGTTGTTATTTTGCTCTCTTTCTCTCAGCTTCTGATGAATTTTCAAATTTGCTACAGTCAACTTTTGATAAATTTTCAATTTTAATTTGGACAAATTTATCAATCTAATCTCCTTTATTAGTTTCTAAAAGCTTTATTATTTTAAAAATTCTATCTTAGGGGTGCCTGAGTGGCTCAGTCAGTTGAGCATCCAACTCTTGGTTTCAGCTCAGGTCATGATCTCACAGTTCATGGGTTCCAACCCCAACTTGGGCTCTGGGCTGGCAGCATGGAGACTACCTGGGATTCTCTCCCTCCCTTCCCCACTCATGTGCATGTTCTCTAAAGGAACAATTTTTTTTAACTATAGCTTAAAAACCTCATTCAGTCTTAAATTTGATAGTGACTTTTATATATAATGTGAGATGGGCGTACAATTTCATTTATTTTTTCCATCTCCATACCCAGATGTCCCAGCATCAATGACCATAGAATCCCTTTTTCCCGCCTCTGGTCTGAATGTGTCACATCTATCAAGTATCAAACATCATTATATATGTGGATCTCTGTCTGGGCTCCCATGTGCTCTTCCAGAGCCCTGTCTCTATAACAACACCAAACTGTCTCACTTACTATAGTTTCATGACTCTTGATCTTGATAGGCAATTTCCTGAACTTTGTTCTTTGTCTTTAAGAATATTGTGGTTATCCTCAGTCCCTTGCATGGCCATATAAGTAGCTTATTAAATTTCACTAAGAAAAATAAATACTGGGTAGATTCTAAACAGTATTACATTGAATCTAAATCAATTAGAGGAAACTTGACATCTTTACAATATTAAATCTTCTGATCCATAAGCATGGCTTATCTGTCCATTTGGTTAGGTCCCCTTTAATATCCTTCAATAAAATTTTGTAATTTTTTCCATAAAGCTCTTGCATCTTTGTTAGATTTATTCCTCAGCGCTTCATATCTTTGTGCTATTAAAAGCATCTTTTTATTCATATTCTGAATGTTTGTTACTGGCATGTAGAAATGCAATTGATTTTTGTATATTGATTTTTTATTCAACTACCTCACTCACTAATTCTAATGAATTATCTGTAGATTTCTTGTATTTTCTACACAATCTAAGCTGCCTTCCTTTATCACTTCACCCCAATCCCAAGTTATTTTCCTTGCTTGGATATTCCCATCCTGTAATTCTTCCCCTCATAGCACCTATCACATTATTTTGTAATTGTTTTTCTTTCTACATTTTCTATCTACTGTAAGTTCCTTGACAAAACAAACACTGTGTACTCTTTCACTTTTGAATTCCCAGTTCTTAGCACAATACCTGGCACTATTCCTCGCTTAATAAATATTTGTTCAATGAAGAGAGTCCCCTGCATGAAATACTTCACTGGTTTTCTATTGCCTTCTTACAAAAGGCAAATCCCTGTAGCATTTGGCCAATTCTGAAAGCTTAGTTAACAGAACACTACCATGATTATAAAATTTGTCCTGGCCACTGACCAGGGTGATTTTACCAAGGGTATCCTGTGGCAGGTGGGCCTATGTGCCACATCCAAACGTGAATTATCAAAAACTGGTCAGAAATGAAAGCAGGCTCCAGCACTGCCACTTGTAACTTCTGAAGTGAAATGCATCTAAGCAAATCTCTAACTTCCATATGTATACCACATTGTTTAAATATAGCTAGACAACCATCATCTCGTAAGTTAAAGGGAAAGTCCTATTTGTCAGTTTGATGAATACCTTGCTGTGCTAATTGAGACAGTGCAGCCTGAGACTGCCTATGACTCAGGATGGTCCATTCTAGATCAAGATCGAGAGCATTTGTTATCTCTACAGCTGCTTGAGAGCACTTTCTACTGAAAAGCATTTTTTTAATATATGCTTCCTAAGTTGACCTTTCATACCCTAATAACATAAAAAGACAAAATTATGTCATTCTCAAAGCCAAAAGAATTTATTAAGTTATTAATTAAACCTATGTAAAGCCAGTTGTTCACCAATTATCAAGGGACAGGATGTCAGATTTTCCATTCCTGGTTCAGTGCTTCAACAGTTCCTACTATTAGAAAAGTTATTATTCCTCACTTTGTCTCTGACCGTTTAAACCTTCCAGGTTCTACCTTGCATTGGACAAGCCAGTAAAAGACAATTTACACTACATGAACTTATGTCTGTGCTAGAAAACCCAGGTGACCCAGGACCTACCGCCAAGACTTGGCCTTTTTGCTATCCATTTCCATGTCCTGGTCCTGTGCTTTGGAATTTGATATATGACTGACTTCTTCATTGATTCAGTGATATATTTTGCCTCTTGGCTTTGGGCAATGGATCTTGGATTTCTTTTTATTTTTTTCCTAGTTATTACCCAAATAAAAACTTTATTCTTCTTTTTACAAGTTTTTATTTAAATTCCAGGGACTTAACATTCAGTGTAACATTAGTTTCAGGTGTAGAATTTAGTGATTCAACACTTACAAACACCACCCAGTGCTCATCATAAGTGCCCTCCTTTAATACACATCACCCATTTAACCTATCCTTACACCTACCTTTCCTCTAGTAACCCACAGTTTCTTCTCTATAGTTAAGAGGTTGCTTCTTGGTTTGCCACTCTTTTTTTCCTATGTTCAGCTGTCATATTTCTTAAATTCCACTTATGAGAGAATTTATATGGTATTTTCTTTCTCTATTTCACTTTGCATCTTACATGCTAGCTCCATCCATGCTGCTGCAAATGTCAAGATTTCATTCTTTTTGATAGCTGAGTAATACTCCGTTGTATATATGTATATATGTGTGTATATTATTATACATATTATGTATATTATTGTAGTATTATCAATGACTTCCCTTAGGACTTGTTAATGTTTTATATATTTGGGTGCTTTCAAGTTGGGGCATAAATATTTATAATTGGTATATTATCTTATTGGATAGTCCCCTTTAATTTGATATAGTGCCCTTCTTTATCTCTTGTTACAGTCTTTGGTTTAAGATCTAGTCGGAGATTGATATAGCTACTCTGGCTTTCTTTTGACATCCATTAGCATTATAGATGGTTCTCTATCCCCATACTTTGAATCTGCAGGTGTCTTTATATCTAAAATGATTCTCTTGTAGGCAGCATCTAGATAGGTCTTGTTTCTTTAATCCATTCTGACACCCTATATCTTTTCATTGGAGCATTTAGTCCATTTACATTCAGAGTAATTACTGATAAATATGCATTTAGTGCCATCTTATTATTTGTCATTTCTAGAGATTTTTCCCTGCTCCTTTCTAGTCTTTGTCACTTTTGGTCTTTCCTACACACTCAAAGAGACCCCTTTCTTGCCGGATGGTTTAGCAGTCATGAAATTATTTAATTTTTGTTTGAGAAACTCACTCTCCTTTTATTCTGAATGACAGACTTGCTAGATAGAGTATTCTTGGCTGCAGACTTTTCCCATTCAGCCTGTTGAACTTATCATGCCATTCCTTTCTGGCTTGCGAAGATCTGCTGTTAGCCTTTTGGGTCTTCTAAGTTATAGACTTGTTTGTCTTGCACCTTTGCCATTTTTTATCACTATATTTTGCAAATTTAACTACAATATGTCTTGGTGTTGGCTTGCTTTTGGTAATTTTTTTTGAGGCTTTTGTTGATTTTAATGGGAGTTCTTTGTGCTTCCTGTATTTGGATGTTTGTTTCCTTCCCCAGATTAGTAAAATTTTCAGCTATAATTTCCTAAAAGAAATCTTCTGCCCCATTTTCTCTTCTTCTTCTTCGTCGTCGTCGTCGTCTTTGTCTTCGTCTTCTTCTTCTTCTGGGACTTCTATGATACAAATGTTATTATGTTTGATGGAGTCACTGAGTTCCCTAAGTCTACTCTTGTGATTCAAAATTCTTCTCTTTTGTTCAGGTTTATTATTTTCTGTAATTCTATATTCTATATCACTTATTCTTTCCTCTGATTCTTCCATCCTTGTGGTCATTTCATTCCTTTGGTTTTGAATCTCAGTCATTGTACTTTTGATTTCAGCCTGATTGATTTTTTAGCTCTTTCATCTCTACAGTAAGGGTCTCCCTCAAGTCTTCTACACTTTTCTCAAGCCCAGCTAGCATCCTTATGACTGTTGCTTTAAACTCTGGATCAGGCATATTACTCCTATCTATTTTTATTAGATCCCTGACCATGACCTTTTCTTGTTCTTTCTTTTGGGATAAATTCCTATGTTTTGCTATTTTGTCTAGATCTTTGTCTTCTTCCACATGTTAGAAAAGCCTGTTATGTTTTCTGCCCCTGAGTGATGACTTTATGAAGGGGAGGTCATATAATGTACAGGGTCTGGCACTTCAGGTAGTGTCTCTGGTGTGTGCTGCGTGACTCTGTTGTTATGTTTTGACTGCCCTATCCCTCAGGTCAGTCATTTGTAGAGGCTCCCCCTAATAGTGGGGAGCTTTAAATAGGTGTGTTCTGGTCTGCTTGTTTAAAAAAGTGGATATTGGGGCACCTGGGTGATTCAGTCAGTTAAGCATCCAACTTCTGCTCAGGTCATGATCTCCCAGTTCAAGCCCAGCATTGGGCTCTGTGCTGACAGCTCAGAGCCTGGAGCCTGCTTCAAATTCTGTGTCTCCCCTCTCTGCCTGTCCCCTGCTCGTGCTTGTGCGCTAGCACTCTCTCACTTGCGTGCTCTCTCTCTGAAATAAAATGAAAAAATAAAAAACAAAAAAGACAAGATGCCATTGCCACTAGAATCGAAGACTTGCAGAATTCTGATCAACTGATGTGATGTGTGAAGGGGTTTCTGTTGGTCTTCTGGGGAAGGGGCCTGCTGTACTAGTCCTTAGGCATACTTGCCTGAGAAAAGCAGTGCGAGCAGAGTCCGGGTGGGGGCAGGACTTGGGGTAAGCAGGTTAGGAAGCCGGTGTTGGTGCTGTGCTCTTTATTGAAGTTGGCTTATGCTGAAGAGCAGGGGCACTAGCAAGCTCCTTTGTCCCTGGAAGGTGGGGGGAGTGGTGGTTCTTGCTTGCTGCTCTCAGGGAAGCAGTTTCAGTAAGCCAAATAATTTCCCCTCATGCATCTGAGGCATTTTTCAGATTGCTGATTTCACACTATCTCCAGGTTGCTTGCCCCCCTTCTCTCCAGGAGCAGGGCAGTGCATTTTGGGCTCTATCCCAGCCCCAACTGCTTTTTAAATTCCAAACTTCAGTGGCCTGGTATAGCAGGGACCTTTACTGGTCCTCTGGGAAAGGGTCTTGCCCACACTAGGAGTGGTGCAGTTTTGACCCAGAAGGGCAGTCATGCCAAAGGGCAGGGGAGTGGGAGTTGGAGTAAATCAGGCTAAACAGCCAGTATCTGGGTTAGCTGCCCTCAGTGTCTCTGCACTTATGCTGAGGAGTGGGGGGAGGGAAATGGAGACCCCTGGTGCTTTTGTACCCAGAGAAGCAATGCCATCTCTCATAGACGCACTCCAAAAAGTACATTCAGTCTCCCCCCATGCACCTTAGGTGATCCTTGGATAGTGCAGTCTGCCCTGGGTTTCTTACCTGCCTTCTTTCCAAGAGTAGGACAGTGTCCTCAGTTCTCTATCCTAGCCAGGTCCAGGAACCTCTGTAACTCCAGTCTGGTCACTAACACTCATGAAAATCAGCCCCTCTCACTTTCCAAGCCAATGGCTTTGGGGAAGTTTTCTCTTTGTGTATATCCCTGTGCCCTCTACTCTCCCTCATCTTTCTCTGCTACCAGGGCTGCCTCCTCTCCTCAGTACCTGCACTCCATTTCCCCAAACCACGGCTCTCCATGCCCTACCTTCCTCATGTGGCCTCCTCACCCCTTAGTTGTACAGTTTGTTCTATCAGTCCTCAGGTTGATTTCTTGGATAGTCAGAATGATTTGATAGATTTTTAGCTGTGTTTGAGGGATAAAACAAGCATAAAGTCCTCCTCCTATGCCACCATCTTAGCTCCCCCTACCTTGGATTTCTGATCTAATCTTACTCTGCACACCCCTGATTTCAGCGTCACCTACACTGGTTTTTGTTGTTTATTTTCACAGAGAGAGAGAGAGAGCAGGCCCTCAGGGGAGGGACCAAGAGAGGATGAGAGATAATCCCAAGGTATCAGTACAGAACCTGACACAGGGCTGGAACTCATGAACAATGAAATCATGACCTGAGTCAAAATCAAGAGTCAGACATTTAACCAAGTGAGCCACAGAGGTGCCCCAGCATCCCCTACACTTTAGGGATAATAGAGAATCCATCCACCTGGCTTGCTCCTATGCCAGTCAGCTTAGCTTTCTTTAACCCCATTCTCTCCTTTGCCTGCCCACACCCACACAAATGACTTTACACCACCAGCCAGAGAAAAGAACTTCAATTTGTCAGATATATCTTATTACTCCAGATTAATTCCACATTCTCTGATTCTATGTTCTATTAAGATACAGAGTATTTGGTCATCATCCTTCATATACTCAAATTCCTTTAAAAAAAAAAAAACAATGTTTTCTGTAAAATAAGATCAAATATGTTGGAAACACCAGTCACATTAATTATATTTCTGTGTATTTTAAACATTCAAGTCAACTTAACTCAATGACAACATCTGGAACAGTAGATCAAGAACACAAATACAAACAGAAGAATAAGCTATAACCTTTCTATTGATATAAAGGGAAAGCTAGATAATTGCCTTTCATTTAAGAACGAGTCTACACACCACTAAATGAAGTAAAAGGCTATGCAACCACCTAGGTAAAACATGTACCTTTGCCCTCACTCAAAAAACCTGACAAAATAGAAATCTAAAGAACTAACCTAAAAATGTAAACTAATCAGCCAATACTTATATAGGGTAATGGGGGAAATTGTCACTCAGACCATTTGTAGAAAATGAGAGGACAGAAAAATAATTAAGCCACAAAAATTACCCAGAAGGTATAAAGAAATATTCCAACTCTGTAGGAAATAAGTCTAAAAAATAAGCAGGACTGAATGCCAATAACCAAAAAAATACAAAGCATAATGTTAATATTCTGTGTCATTTTCAATAAATGGATTTCTGTTCTTTTATTCTTTTAATGGCTTCTATTTTCTATTCACTTGAAATTACTCATTCAAAATCCTCTTCATATGGGGTTGTTAATAACGTTGTCCATCTACAAGCAAAAAAATTCCATATACAAAGATATTTTGGCTTTTCCTCCTAGTCTTTGTTGGATAGGTTATAGATAGATGTCATAATGCTGTACTGCTGGGATCTAACACCAAGGGATATCTTTGTTCATGGACATTTTTCTTTTACATCCTTTTTGAGAAAAACGGTGAAACATACTCAACAGTGTTTAAGTTTGTTTGAAATGATATGCAAAAGACAGAAATGTAAAGTCTGAAACAGCCCTTGTTAACAAATATGTCAATGGGAAGAATTGGTTTTATAACCCACAGAGACACAAAGACCATGCCATTTAGCACTCTGTTGAAACCTGTATTCTTAATGTGTTGCTTTAAAAACAAAATTATTGATCAAAGGCTACTACCTGCCCTTCTTTGGTATTAATTATCTCATCTTTCTCCATAAGAAAAACCATGTTGAACACATGGCTTTCTGTACCCTTGCAGCATTTTGGAACGGAGATTTAGTGGTAACATTTGTTGAGGTGAACGTGCATGTTGCCCATTGGAGATTTAGCACTTGTTGACACTAAGTATGCCCTTCTTCCTGAAACAGCTAGCATAAGAACCTCTGGGTATTTGAAGTTTTTTGTAGAGAAGCCTTTTCTTCACTTTTATTGGCTTTCTTCCTGTCAGGAAGAATTTCAGGTCCTCTTTTTTGCCTGGGTTCTACAGTAGATTCTTAAAAAGGTAGGGACAAGGAAAGACATACAACCAATTAACTAGTAAAATGAAATCCAGCTCAAATTCTATCAGGGAACACTTCTTGCCCATATTCCCACCCAAAGGCTCCACACACACCCATGATCTATCCATTCTGATCATCTTTTTCCTTTTATTGGGGATTTAGTTCACTCACACTTATGATTAGCAACACGTGTTCCTATTTATACCATCTTACTTTGTCCTTTGAGCTTATTTTTCTTTTTTAACCTCTTATTAAAGTATAATACAGGAAAACACAAACCCTAAGTATACACACAAACTAAACAAACCAATGTAAAAAGCACCCAGATCAAGAAACTATATTACCACTATGCCCAAACCCCTGCCTTTTATATCCCCTTCCAATCCTTAAACCTGCCTCCACAAAGTTACCAAATATCCTGACTTCTAATATAAATTCATTTTCATATTTTTCAACTTTTGTTAAAGGAATCGAATTACAGTATATCATGGAGTATTTATTGTGCCTGGCTTCCTTCGCTCAATGTTATGTTACTAAGCCTCACCCATATTGTTGCAAATACCTGTAGATCATTCTCATTGCCATGTTCTCAGCATGTGAATATATTTATCCATTCTATCATTGATTGTCACTAGGTAGTTTCCAGTTTAAAGCCTTAGGAATAATGCTGCTAAGAACATTCTTATACATATATTTTGATTAACATAAGCATGTATTTCTGTTGAGAGCATACTTCAGCATGGACCACTAGGTTATAAGCCAAGTATATATTTAGTTTTAGCAGATACTCTCAGTGTTCCAAAGTGGCTCTATCAATTTCCACACCTGTCAGCAATGTATGAGTTTGTGGTGCTTCACAGCCTCACCAACACTTGGTGTTTCCTACCTTTTAAATTTTAACTATTCCACAAGGTATATTGTCATCTCACTGTAGTTTTAATGTTCATTTCCCCAATGACTGATAAGTTTATCATCATTTCAACTATTTATTGACCATTTAAATACCCCTTTTGCAACATGTTTCTTCAAGCCTCATTTCTTTATCTACATTTCTTTATATATTGTGAATATTGGCCCTTTGTCAAATATACATGTTGCAAATATTGTCTACCATTCTTTCCACTAATATTGTCGTTGATGAACGCAGTTCTTAATTTTCATAGAATTCAGTGTATCTTTTTTTTTAATGAATGTTTTGTCCTGAATCAGAAATAGTTCCCTACTACAAAGTCACAAGATATTCTCACGTTTCCCTCAAAAGGCTTTATCATTTTACCTTTCACATTTAAGTGTTCAATAAATCTGAATGTATATGGTGTAGAGGTCCAGATGTATTTCTCCCCATCCAAATATCCAATTAAGCCAATAATAATTATTTAAAAAACCGTATTTTCTTCACTGCACTGTACTTCTCAAATCAGATATGTATTGATCTGTTTTTGAATTCCTTATTCTATTAGCCAGTTTTATGACTAGTATAAATGGTGAATGCCTATCAACCACAATGTCTGAATTTAGCCGTAACATATTTTCATACCCAGATTATACGGCCTACAAGTTGGTCATTCTTCAAGACTGCTTTAGCTATTTCTGACACTTCATATAACCATATAAATTTTATAAACAGCTCTCATTTTCCACACTCAAAAAAAACTTCTAGAAGTTTTATTAGAATAATGTCAAATCTACATGTGTGAGGAATTAACATAGTTTCTTTTGAGTTTGTCAATGAGCATGATTTTTTCCAATTTTTGTTTTTAAATGAATTCACGTATCATAAAACTCAATGTTTAAAACCTACAATCGTTTTCAGAATATTCATAACATCAGACAATTATCACTAACTATAGAAAATTGTCATCATCCCCCCCCAAAAAAAATCCTCATCTCCATTAGCACACATTTCCATTTCTCCCAAACCCCTACATACACCACTTACTTTTCTGTCTCTATGGATTTACCTATTCTAGACAACTCATATGAAAGAAATCATAAAATATGTGGCCTTTTGTGACTGGTTTCTCTCACTTAGCATGTTTTCAAGATTCATCCATGTTGTATCATTTATCAGTACTTCATTCCTCTTTACAGCTAAGTATTCCAAAATGCAATGTCCAAAATATTATCACTTTTCATTTTAACCACTCACGGATATGTAGGTTGTTTCTGCTTTTTCAGCTATTATGAATAATGCCACCATGAGAATTCATGTACAAGTTTTTGTGTAAACACAAGTTTTCAGTTTTTCTTGGATATATATTTAGAAGTGTAATTTCTAGGTCACATGGTAACTCTATGTTTAACTTTTCCAGGAGCTGCCAAGTTATTTTTTAGAGCAGTTGCACCATTTTCTATTCCCATCAGCAACGTATAAGGATCCAATTTCTCCATATATTCATCAACACTGATTATTATCCTTTTTTCATTATTATTATACCCATGTTAAGGAGATTAAGCAGCATCTCACTGTGATTTTAACTTGCATTTCTCTAATGACTAAAGATACTGAGCATTTTTCATGTGATTATTGGCCATTTGTTTATCTTCTTTAGAGAAATATCCAATTTTTTCATCCATTTTAATTGGGCTGTCTTTTTATTGTTGAGTCGTAAGAATTATTTATCTCAATAATCTAGTATACAGAATAATTTGCTATTATTTTCTGTCATTATTTGGGCTGTCTTCATTTCCTTGATAGTGTTCTTTGATGTACAAAAGTGTTCAATTTTGATAAAATACAATTCTTCTTCTATTTTTTTTTTTTTTTGGCTCTTTGTGCTTTACAGGTCAGATTTTTTAAAAACCATGACCCAATCCAAGTCTACAAAGATATACATCCATCTTTTCACGTAAGTATTGCTCTCAAATTTAGGTCTTAATCCATTGAGTTAATTTTTATATGGTGTGAGGAAGGGGTACAATTTCTTCTTCTCCATGTAGATAATCCACCTGTCCCAATACCATATGTTAAAAAAAAATTCTTTCCCCATATTTTCTCCTTAGCACCTTCATTAAAAATCAATTAACTGTAACTATTAGGATTTATTTCTGGACTTTCAATTCTATTCCAATGAGCTCTATGTCTTATACGATGTCTTCACTACTGTATCTTTGTATTAAGTTTTGGAATTGTGGACTGTGAGTACTCCAACCTTGCTCTTCCTATTCTAATTTGTCTATATTGTACTCTTTGCATTTCCAGGAGAATTTTAGAATGAGTTTGCCTATTTCTACAAAAAAATACCACCTAGGATTTTGGTAGAAATTATGTTGAATCTGTGTATCTATTTGGGAAGTATTAAAATACAAATAATTTAAATCTTCCACAAACATCAACAGTTTATGTCCTATTTAGGTTGTCTAATTTTTTCAATGATGTGTAGTTTTCAGTATATAAGACTTGTACCTTCTTGATTAAATTTATGAAGTATTTTACTCTTTTGATGCTTTTACAAATGGAATTTTTTAAATTTCCTTTTAAGATTTTTTATTGCTAATGCATGAATATAAAATAGTATTTTTTTTCCTTCTGTGACTAGTTTCTTTTTTTAAATTTATTTGAATTCAAGTTAGTTAACATACAGTGTAGTAGTGGTTTCAGGAGTAGAACCCAGTGATTCATCACTTACATATAACACCCAATGTTTACCCCAATAAGTACCTTCCTTAATGCCCATCACCTGTTTATCCCATCCCCCCACCCACCTCACCTCCAGCAACCTCAGTTTGTTCTCTATATTTAAGTATCTCTTAGAGTTTGCCTCCCTTTATATTTTTATCTTATTTTTCTTTCCCTTACCCTATGTTGTCCATTGACTGATGGATGGATAGAGAAAATGTGGTGTGTATGTATGTGTTTGTGTATGTATGTATGTATATATATATACATACATAAACATATATGTATATACATATACATATATACATACACAAACATACATGCATACAAATATATACACACATAAACAAACATATACATACACATACATACAATGGAATATGACTCAGTAATCAAAAAGAATGAACTCTTGTCATTTCCAACAACGTGGATGGAACTAGAGTGTATTATGCAAAGTGAAATAAGTCAGAAAGACAATTATCGTAGGATTTCACTCATATGTGGAAAATAAAAAAACAAATGAACACAATTTATTTCTATGTAGTGCTTGTGTATCCTACAAACTTGCTGAATAGTTTTAATAGTTTTTTTGTCGATTTCTTAGGATTTTCTATATACAAAATGACATCATCTATGAACAGGAATAGGAACAGGAATTTATTTCTTTTGTCCCTAACATTTTCTTAGGGAGAAAAGCTCTAGTCTTTCACAATTAGATATGTATGATGTTAGCTGCAGGTTTGCTATTTATTTTAATATTTATTTATTTAATGGACTTTTTTCTAACCAAGACTAAAGTATACTATACATTTCTTTACTGCTAAGCCTTGTAGGCTTATAGTAGTTTAGACAGTTGCTACAGACTAAGAAGGGAACTTAAAGGCTATTAAACCACTAACAGATTTATTAGTCCTTAATCATTAAGACACAGAATTTCCCAAAATACATTGAATGGAAATGTTTTAGTTAATGCTATACAACCACCACCACCTTTTCTGTTGGGCAAGAAACCTAGATTTGTTTCTAACATCTTCTTCTTCTTTCCCATTCATAGCCAATCTATAAACAGGTCTGGTTTACTTTAGTCTTCTGGATCTGTTCACATCTCTCTACCTACACCATCACCACTATAATCCAAGCTGCCATTATGTCTTGCTTAGACACTGGCAACCCATCTCCAAATCTTTCCCACAATCCCTCTTGAACCACCCCCCTCCCCACCCCCCAGTCAATGTTCTATCATGTAGCCAGAGTGGTCTTTCTGAATCACCATCTTCAAAACATACAATCTTCTGTTTAAATCTCTCCCATGCTCTCTGTCTGATATGCGCATGAAGACAAAAATCCTCAGCAACTGCACAAACTCTCTCAAGTTTAGCTCTATCTTATTAATGTCCTTCGATTTTCCATATTCTAGCTTTACTGGCCCCTTTTACTTTCTCAAGTGAAACAGGCTCATTCTCATCACACTGGTTTTATATATCATGTTCTACCTGCTAGGAAAGTTCAATATACAAAGTCAAGTATAAGGAAGTTCTACCAGCATTAATATATCTGTACAAAACACCTGAAATTCAAGCGTTGGATTTATTCCTTTTACTTCACTCACGCATTCATATGACAATGAAAACAGCAGATAAAGGATCACCTTCATAGCTGATGTTTATGTTTAACTTGGTACAGAAACAGACAATTGGGGTCTATGAATTCTTAAAGCCTAAAATACTGACATTCAGCTCCATTCCTTTCATTTAATAATCTGAGATATACTTTTTAAAATAAAAAAGTACTATCTTAAGCAATCCTCAAAAATTGTATTAGCCTTTTTAACAACTGTTTAAAAAGTGATTTGAAAAGACATACTTATAGAAGGGTAAACATAGCACAGAAAACTCTGGGTGTGGGTTGAGGGAATAAATAATCCTAGTGGGGAAGAAAAAGATAAATGTCAACTATTTCACTCTTCTGTCTCAAGACTGTCAATTTTAAAAGGTCTCAGGATTAGTGATTTTAAAGTATGTTACAGGATTATCTTCTATCATGCAAAGTGTTATAAGTAGAACACACATTCTTTCTAAGTGCACAAGGAAAAGTCAGTAAGATAAACATGTTGGCTCATAAAACCAGTCTCAATAAATATTCAAAAATTGAAATGATATAGAGTACATTCTCTGATCACAACAATGTAACAAAACTTAGTAGCAAACAGATACCTAGAATATCCCCAAAATATTTGAAATTTGAACCATGCGCCCTTGAATTACCATGGGCAAAAGAAGAAATCATGCAATTAAAAAATAATAAAAGCATAACATATCAAAAATCTGGGGGTGCAGTCTAACCAGTGCTTAACAGGAAATTTAAATTCTTAATTAAACTTAAATTCATAATTTAAATGAATATATAAAGTCAATAATCTAAGCTTCTACCTTGAGAAGCTCAAAAGAAGTATAGCAAATGAAACCCACAATAAGTAGAAGAAAAGAATAAAAATTAGAATGGAAATCATGGAAACAAAAAACAGTAAAGAAAGTCAACAAAACTTAATTCTTTGAAATTATTTAAGCCTCTAGCAATCAAGAAAAAAAATCTATTAACATTACCAGAAATAAAAAAGTCAAAATTATAGATCCTTAAGATATAAAAGCATAAGCTGCCAATAAATTCAACAACTTACATGAAATGACAAAATTCCACACAAATTAATAAAGCTTAAATAGAAACTGATATACAAAGGTTTCAGAAAATGGAAAGGGGGAATATTTCCCAACTTGTTTTACAAAGCAAACACAGAAACTTGATAAAGATCAAATTACTGATGGGTATCCCTCATGAACTTAAGAATAAAAATCTTTAAGAATATGTTAGCAAATTGAGGCACCTAGCTGGCTCAGTCAGTAGAGCATGCGACCTGATCTCAGGGTTGTGAGTTTCAGCCCCAAATTGGGTGTAGAGATTATTTTAAGAAAATAAAATCTTTAAAAAAAATAGGTATTATCAAATTGAATCCAGCAATATATTAAAATAATATTTCATAATGAAGTGCAGTTTAACTCAAGAATGCAAGTTGATTTAACATTTGAAAATCAATATACTACATTTACAGAATAAGGGGGGAATCATATGATCATCTTAACAGATGAAAAAAAAATCATCTGACAATACTTAATACCTCTTACGATAAAACCTCTCAACAAATCAGAAATTCTTTTAAAATTTTCTCAACTGTTGAAGGACATCTACAAAATCCATACCTATGATCATACCTAATGGTTAAAGAGTAACCTTTTTTCCCTAAGAATAATATGAAGATGCTCACTCTCACCAATTCTTTTCAAATTGTACTGGAGTTTCCAGCCAGTGCAGTAAGAAAAAGAAGGCATAAATATCAGAAATGAAGAAATTAAAATATTGAAGATTTTAAGAAATTTATAAAAATACCAATATGCAAAAAACCTATCTTTTTAAAAAATTTTTTATTCATTTTTGAGAGAGAGAGACAGACAGTGTGAGCAGGGGATGGGCAAAGAGAGAAGGAGACAGAATCTGAAGCAGGGTCTAGGCTCTGAACTCTCAGAATAAAGCCCAACACAGGACTGGAACCCACAAACCATGAGATCATGAACTGAGCAGGTAGTGGATGCTTCACCAACTGAGCCACCCAGGTGCCCCACAAAAAACTATTTCTACAAAAGATAACCACTATTAACATTTTGGTATTATTATTTTTGTTGTATGAATACGTACGGTTTTTTCCAAAAGGAGATTTTTTTGTTGAGTTCTCCACGTAATGGCAGTGGTCTATATCCATGTTATTAAATATTCCTGATAGCATTTTTCATTTTAAGTAGTATTCTATTGTATGAATATTGAATATTCTATGCACACTTTAATCGAAACCACGTGGTTGAATATGTAAATTGTTCCAAATTGGTAGTTAATCAAAATGCTTCAACTTTAGATACATAATAGCTGGATATTTATATATATCCATGATTCTGAGATAAGTTCCAAAGAACACAATTTCTGAGTAATATTATAAGCACATTTTAAGATTTCAATTCTTATTGCCAGTTTCATGACAGAATGTATATACCACTTTTTATGCCCAGAGAAATGCATGGATAATGGACACTTTATGTGCTTTCCCCAAACCTTTTATCTGCCTCTTGGTAACATCCCCAATTTTCATGCAGCCTTCTCATCTCTCTCCCATCCAACCTATGTCCTTAGGTTGAAGGTAGCCCCACTCCGTATCTGTGAATGAAACACATAGCTCCAACCTAAGCTGAGCAATTTAATGAGCTGCATCCAGCTATGGACTCAGGGATAGGCTCATGTCTTAAGTTGGGCCAATAAGACCTATAGAAATTGAGCATTTCTGTGAAAACAACTTCCTCTCCCTCCCATCATTCCTGTCATTCCTCCTGCAAGTAGATAAGGCAACAGACTATCTTAGGAATTGTTGATAGCCTCAAGCCAGCCTTAGGATGAAGCTGAAACTACAGAAAGCAGAAAGAGATGTTTAAAAAAAAAAAAAAAAAACAGGTTCTAGATAATACTGTTGAACCCCTGAAACAAGCCAGTCTTCTGAAATTCAAACAATGAGAGACAATAAATATCACTTAAGTTATTTGAACTGGGTTTTCTGTTACTTGCAGCCAAATATATCCTAATACAGAAGAGTTATCTGTATTATTCTTCATAATCCATGAAAATAATCTTTCAAAAATATTACCTTATTGGGGCACCTGGGTGGCTCTGTTGGTTAAGCATCTCACTTCAGCTCAGGTCATGATTTCGATAGGTTCAAGCACCACGACTAGCTCTGTGTTGACAGCTCAGAGCCTGGAGCCTGCTTCAGATTCTGTGCCTCCCTCTTTCTCTGCCTCTCCCCCATTCACACTCTGTCTCTGTCTCTCTTTGTCTCTCTGCCTCTCAAAACTAAAAATATAAACATTAAAATTTTTTAAAATATTGCTATATTTATATATTATTTTTGCTTTACATTTCTTTGACTACTAGTAAAGTTTAAAAATGTTTTCAAAGGGGCACATGGGTGACTCAGATCAATGTCCAACTCTCGATTTCAGCTCAGGTCATAATCTTGGGGTCATGGGATTGAGCCCTGCATTAGGGTCTTTGCTGAGCATGGAGCTTACTTAAGATTCTCTCTCCCTCTGCCCCTCTCTCCTGCTCACTGATGCTTTCTCACTCTCTCTAAAATAAATTAAAGAAAATAAATAATGTTTATTGGATGTATGTATTTCTTCTTTGGTAAATTTTCTGTTAATATGTATTACTCTTTTTTTCTGTTGGTGTGTCCAAATTCTTTATTTTTAACAACTTAATACATAAAATATTAGCAGTTTGTCACATGTATTAAAGTTGTTTTTTGAGTTTGTTTTTAATTTTTTTGTTGTTTATTTTTGAGAAAGATAGAGCATGAGTAGGGGAGGGGCAGAGAGAGAGGGAGACACAGAATCCGAAGCAGACTCCAAGTTCTGAGCTGTAAGCACAGAGCCAGGTGTGGTGCTCGAACCTAGGAACCCTGAGCTCTTGACTTGAGCCAAAGTCTGACGCTTAACCAACTGAGCCACCCAGGTGCCCGTTTTTTTGGTTTATTTCTCACCTTTGTTTTTTTATGGACAAAGGTATCAATAATTTCCTTTATAATTTTATCCATTAGTAATAAACTTAGAAAGTCTATTAACACTTTAAGATTACATAAATAGTAAGTACATTTATTGGAAAGACAAATAGTCACTGCTGAGTCCTGAAATAACAATAGTATGGAAGTTCAAATAAAAGAAACATTTTTAATCCAGAAAAAAGTACAAAGAGATTAAAGCCAAGGAAAAAAAGATCTAAGACTTGAGGGAATAGACACCAGAAATCCAAGATGTGAATACTAAGATTTCCAGAAGGAGAAAAGTGAAGCTATAGAGAAAAGACAATAATTGAACAGTAAGAGAAATTTTCCCTGAAGCTAAAGCCTGCAGGGGGAAAAGGCTCAAGAGTTCCAGGTAAAACTGCTAACAAACATACATTCAGGGATATCCTTAAGAATTTCTTAATTCCAAGGATTAAAAGAAAGTATCACAATCTTCAAGGCAGAAAGCACAAGCAATAAAGAAAAAAATTAGGCTGATATCAGACATTCATCTCCAACACTAAAATATAGATGATAATGGAATCACATTTTTAAGATTATTTAGAGGGGGAAAAAATGAATCCTAAGAATTCTGGAATCCAGCAAAAATTTGAAAGGAAGACATTTGTAAAAATACAATGAGTCAGATCACATATCACCTAATATAAGAGAAATTCTGATAATAAACTGGAATCAAGTACTAAGTTATCTTAGCACAATTAACATTGTGACAGTGAGAATGGAAGAGAAATGATAAGGAAGAAAACATTCCTTATTATTCTCTGAGAAATGGTAATAAGAAGAAAGAAGCCAAAGTGTTTTTAAGAACAAAATTCATTGCAAGAATACCCTCTCTCGCAGAAATCTTGTTCTAATATGAAAATAATAATGACAGTTGACATTTATATGGTACTTATCATTTACCACAAACTGTTCTATGTGTATTACATATATTAAGTCACTAATCCTCACAAAAACTATGAATAAAATTACAAGTAGGCAAATAAACATAAAAGTGTAAACTATATAATCAAGGTAATTAGGTCTTAGCTTAAGAGAAAGAAACTCTCTTGGTGGCTCAGTTGGTTAAGCTAATGACTTCAGCTCAGGTCATGATCTCACAGTTGGTGAGTTTGAGTCCCCGCATCAGGCTCAGGCTCTATGCAGACAGCTGAGCCTGGAGCCTGCTTCAGATTCTGTGTCTCCCTCTCTCTCTGCACCTTCCCCACTCACACTCTGTGTGTCTCTCTCTCAAAAATACATACTTTAAAAAATAAATAATAAAAAAAAGAAACTCAACTAATGCATTAAAAATAAATCTAGTTACACCATATTTAATATAAAGGTATCAACAGAAAGCTGAAAACAAATCAATGGGAATTCATATTAAAGAAAGTATTTGTGTTTATCTCTTTTTCATCCTGAAATCCAAAAAAGCAACTTTTAAAAATGTAAAAATACACAGAAACCCTGAAAAACAATAGAAAGGTAGTAATTGAGAATATTATCAAGTACTTGAGTCTGGAAATGTATCCAACTACTAAACTCAGTTGATCAGAGAATAATAAACCCAGGCCAGCAGCCAAATAAGGTAATTGTTAGCTGCACAGTTCCAGTAGAGCCCATCAAGTAACTCTAAAGGCTGCAGTTCAATGAACTTGAGTATAAAAAAGAGTTAAAGTCCATACCCTAACTCTGCACAGTCATGATTGAAAGCTAGCTCTACTATTTATCACCTGTGTAATCCCAGACAAATTCCTTAACCTCTCTGAGCTGTTTCTTCATCTGGCAAATGAATATGCTAGCAAAACCTACTTCAAATTACCATGTGAAGCCAGGAGAACATCATAAATTCTGATTGAAGATCAAGTATTAATAAGAGCTCCAAAAAAGAGAAAATGGAGAGAAGTAAATTGTCAAGTAATCTTTTTTAAACCCTCTGTAACTAAAGAACTTGAGTTTCCAGATTAAATAGGCCTAGCTGTCCCCAATACAATGAATTCAAGGAGACTCCTTCCAGGGCACATCATCTGTTTCAAAAAAGGAAAATATCCAAAAATGTTTGAAGTGAAAAAAAAAAAAAAAGCATTCTAAGGATTACAAGTTAGAATTGCATTTAGTTTCCCAACAGCAACTGTGAAAACTACTATTTTTTCCTCAGAAAAACTAAGGGAAAAATGAAATTCCAGTTTAGAATTTTAATATTTATTTTTGAGACAAAGTCGGAGCATGAGCGGGGGAGGGACAGAGAGAGAGGAAGACACAGAATCTGAAGCAGGCTCCAGGCTCTGAGCTGTCAGCACAGAGCTCGACACAGGGCTCAAACCCACAAACTGCAAGATCATGACCTGAGCCAAAGTAGGACACTCAACCAAATGAGCCACCCAGGTGCTCCCAGTTTAGAATTTTAGATCTAGCCAAGTAGTAATCAAACGGGTGAGCAAAGACATGTTCACACATGCAACATCTCAAAAAAAAAAAAAATCTCCCATGCATTATTTCTCAGGAAGCTGCTCAAGTATGTGACAAAACAGAGAGCTTAAAACAAGAAAGAGGAAGACTTAGAATACAGAAAATAGTGGATCCAACACCAAGAAATGATGACAAGAATTCACAGAATGATTCTAAGAGAAGTCCAAGGGTAATGGCTGTGCAGAAGATTTAGAAAGCAAATCTATACTGGAGCACAATGTTGGATGGTTTCAGAAGGAATGCTTAAATGAAGAGTAACACTGAGGGGTGCCTGCGTGGCTCTATCAGTCAAGCATCTCACTTAGGCTTAGGACTTGATCTCAGTTTGTGAGTTTAAGCCTCATGTGGGGCTCTGTGCTGACAGCCTAGACTTACTTCATATCCTGTGTTTCCTTCTCTCTCTGCCCCTCCCCTGCTCGTGCTCAGGCTCTGTCTCTCAAAAATGAAAAAAATGTTAAGAAAAAAAGAGAGAGAGAATAGCACTGAGACATTATCAATTCTTAATCATAGCAACTTGGCAAATAACATGGAGTGGAATTAGTGATAGATATATATAGTAAAATAAAATGACAAGAAATATGAAGCAATTACCAAATAAGCCTCAAGACTAAAGATACTTGCAATATTATGTATTATATACTTTGCAATATTATGTAATATTATGTACTTTGATTAAAATAAAATATAAATTTAAAACAGTAACACCAGAGGGGAAGCCAAGATGATTGAACAGCATGGAAGTTTTTTTGTGTGTCTCGCGTCCATGAAATACAGCCAGACCAACACTAAACCATCCTGCACACCTAGAAAACTGATTTCAGGATTAATACAACAATCTGCACAACCTGAACCGCAGAATTCAGCACCACAGAGAGGTGAACTTCAGGAGCAACAAGCCGAAGCAGGCAGTACCCTGCTTTTGCAGGCAGATAGAGGACTGAGATGGGGGAGAGAGGGAAGAATACTGGAAAAGCACCCCTCCCCAAAAGCATCTGGAGAGAAAGTTGAAAATTGGAAACAGCCACAGGGACTAAACTAAAAAGGGAGAAAGGAGAGGGTTTAAATTCCATTAAGACTGTAAACAAGAGGAGCACAGAGTCTGCAACTCCACAGCTCAATACCTGGAGGTGCTGTGGTGGGAAGGGCAATCCCCAGGAGCAGAGTGTGGTCTGGGAGGTTCTTGGGCCACATGGGAAAAAGTGGTTCCACTGCTGGAAGGACATTTGGTAGAGACTGTTGAAGCCACCTGGTCCCAGCAGACCCCAGAGAAGGGCCACATTCGCTGGTGCTGGAACAAGGTCATTAAGGGTAAAGCCTGGTGCCAGATGTGTGTTGTGATTTTCCATAATCCCTGAAACACTGCTGCTACACTATCTTGTGAACTTTTTCTGGGGTGGCTGGCACCTGGCCGCAGTCTCAGGGCACCAGCAGCAGCAGGGTCCAGCAAGCATTCCTGGGTGCAGCTGACATTGGGCCATTGCTCAGTGAGATCCTCCCGCAGAGGGGCAGAAGGGGTCAAAGCCACAGTCCTTCAGAAGTAAGGGGAGTGAATGAAAGCTGAAATGAAAAAGCAGGGAGTGGATGAAAGCTGAAGACAGAGGATGGGTGCACGATTGCTGATGGGGAGAACAGAGTTGTGATACTAGAGACTGGGTAGCTGGGCGATGCCATTTTCACCGCTCCCACGCGTGTGCATACGCACCTACAAGCGCCACAACAATCCACCCCATAGGCTAGCAGCGCCATCTAATGGAGAATGGAACCGTTGCACTAAGCCCCGCCCAACTGGGCCAATCTCGCTCTTCAAGAACACAAGTCTCACTGCCTGCTTAGTTTATGGACTATCAAGCACTTCATAGTCTGACTTCTAGGGGAAAATGAAGTAATTTCAGTTGTATTTCAATATGTTAGCAGATCCATCTATTCGATTTGATTTTCCCCCTCTCTTTTTCACTTTTCTTTTTCTTGAATACAGAAAGAGAAAAAAAGATTCATTTTTATTTTCAATTTTTATTAATTTTTTTACTATATTTTTTACTTCTGTGTAAATTTTTTCAAATTCTATTTTACTTCCATCATTTTAGTTTAGTCTACTTCAGTGTATTCACTTTTTCAAATTTTCAAACTATTTCCATTTTTTTTCTTTTTCATTTCTTTTTCTTGAATACAGAAAGAGAAAAAATTTATTTTTATTTTTAATTTTTATTAAAAATATTTTCCTTAATTTTTTCTACTATATTCTTTACTTTTGTTTAAGTTTTTTTTCAAATTCTATTTTACTTCCATCATTTAATTTTAGTCCACTTCAGTGTAGTCATTTTTTCGAATTCTCAAATGATTTCCTTTCCCCCTCTCTTTTTTTCTCTAATCTATCAAACCACTTTCAACACCCAGACCAAAACACATCTAGGTTCTAGCATCATTTATTTGATTTTTTTGTATATGTGTTTTTAATTTTTTAATTTTAATTTTTTAATTTTAATTCCTTTAATTTTAATTTTTCTACCTCAGTAATTCCCTTTCTCCCTTCAAAATGACAAAACGAAGGAATTCACCCCAAAACAAAGAGCACAAAGAAACAACAGCCAGGGATTTAACCAACCCAGATAGAAGCAAGATGTCTGAATCAGAATTTAGAATCACGATAATAAGAATACTAGCTGGAGTTGAAAATAGAATCCCTTTCTGTGGAGATAAAAGAAGTGAAAACTAGTCAGCATGAAATAAAAAATGCTATAACTGAGCTGCAATCATGGATGGGTGCCATGGCGGCAAGGATGGATGAGGCAGAACAGAGATTCAGTGATATAGAGGACAAACTTAGGGAAAATAATGAAGCAGAAAAAAAAGAGGGAGATTAAGGCAAAAGAGCACGATTTAAGAATTAAAGAAATCAGTGGCTCATTAAAAAGGAACAACATCAGAATCATAGGGGTCCCAGAAGAGGAAGAGAGAGAAATAGGGGTAGAAGTGTTATGTGAGCAAATCATAGCAGAAAACTTTCCTAACCTGGGGAAAGACACAGACATCAAAATCCAGGAAGCACAGAGGACTCCCATTAGATTCAACAAAAACCGACCATCAACAAGGCATATCATAGTCAAATTCACAAAATACTCAGCCAAGGACAGAATCATGAAAGCAGCAAGGGAAAAAAAAGTCCTTAACCTAGGAAGGGGAAGACAGATCAGGTTTGCAGCAGACCTATCCAAAGAAACTTGGCAGGCCAGGAAGTAGTGGCAGGATATATTCAATGTGCTGAATCAGAAAAATATGCAGCCAAGAATTCTTTATCCAGCAAGGCTGTCATTCAAAATATAAGGGGAGATAAAAAGTTTCCTAGACAAATAAAAATTAAAGGAGTTTGTGACCACTAAACCAGCCCTGCAAAAAATTTTAAGGGAGACTTTCTGAGGGAAGAAAAGATGAATGAATGAATGAATGAATGAGTGAATGAATGAATACCAAAGCAACAAAGCTTAGAAAGGACCAGAGAACACCACGAGAAACTCCAACTCTACAAGCATCATAATGGCAATGAATTCATATCTTTCAGTACTCACTCTAAACGTCACTGGACTCAATACTCCAATCAAAAGACAGAGGGTAACAGAATGGATAAGAAAACAAGATCCAACTATATGCTGTTTACAAGAGACCCACTTTAGACCTAGAAGACAGCTTCAGACTGAAAGTAAGGGGATGGAGAATCATCTATCATGCTAATGGTCAACAAAAGAAAGCCAGAGTAGCCATACTTACATCAGACAATCTAGACTTTAAAATAAAGACTGTATCAAGAGATGAAGAGGGGCATTATATCATACTTAAGGGGTCTATCCTGCAAGAAGACCTAACAATTGTAAACATCTATGTGCCAAATGTGGCAGCACCCAAATATATAAATCAATTAATCACAAACATAAAGAAACTCATTGATAGTAATATCATAATAGTAAGAGACTTCAACACCCCACTCAAGGCAATGGGCAGATCATCTCATGAAAAAATCAACAAGGAAACAATGGCTTTCAATGACACACCAGACCAAATGGACGTAACACATATATTCAGAACATTTCATCCTAAAGCAGAATATACATTCTTCTCCAGTGCACATGGAACGTTCTCCAGAATAGACCATATATTGGGACACCAATCAGCCCTCAGCAAGTACAAAAAGATCGAGATGATACCGTGCATATTTTCAGACCACAACGCTATGAAACTCGAAATCAACAACAAGAAAAAATTTGGAAAGGTACAAATACTTGGAGACTGAAGAACATCCTACTAAAGAATGAATGGGCTAACCAAGAAGTGAAAGAGGAAATTAAAAAGCATACGGAAGCCAATGAAAATGATAGCACCACAACACAAAACCCCTGGGATGCAGCAAAGGCGGTCATAAGAGGAAAGTATATAGCAATCCAGGCCTTCCTAAAGAAGGAAGAAAGATCTCAGATACACAACCTAACCTTATGCCTTAAAGAGCTGGAAAAAGAACAGCAAATAAAACCCAAAAACAGCAGAAGACAGGAAATAATAAGAGCAGAAATTAATGCTATCAAAACCAAAAAACAGAACTGATCGATGAAACCAGAACCTGTTTCTTTGAAAGAATTAACAAAATTGATAAACCACTAGCCAGTCTGATCAAAAAGAAAAAGGACCCAAATAAATAAAATCAAGAATGAAAGAGGAGAGATCACAACCAACACAGCAGAAATAAAAACAATAATAAAGAATATTATGAGCAATTATATGCCAATAAAATGGGCAATCTGGAAGCAATGGACAAATTCCTAGAAACATATACACTACCAAAACTGAAACAGGAAGAAATAGAAAATTTGAACAGACCCATAACCAGTAAGGAAATCGAATTAGTAATCAAAAATCTCCTGAAAAACAAGAGTCCATGGCCAGATGGCTTTCCAGGGAAATTCTACCAAACATTTAAGGAAGAGTTAACATCTACTCTCTTGAAGCTGTTCCAAAAGACAGAAATGGAAGGAAAACTTCCAAACTCATTCTATGAAGCCAGCATTACCTTGATTCCAAAACCAGAGACCCCACTAAAAAGGAAAACTATAGAACAATTTCCCTGATGAACATGGATGCAAAAATCCTCAACAAGCTAGTAGCCAACCGGATCCAACAATACATTTAAAAAATTATTCACCACGACCAAGTGGGATTTATACCTAGGATGCAGGGCTGGTTCAATATCTGCAAAACAATTAACATGATTCATCACATCAATAAAAGAAAGAATAAGAACTGTAAGATCTTCTCAGGAGATGCAGAGAAAGTATTTGACAAAATACAGCATCCTTTCTTGATAAAAACCTTCAAGAAACTAAGCATAGAAGGAGCATACCTCGAGATCATAAAAGCCATACATGAACAACCCAACACTAATATCATCCTCAATGGGGAAAAACTTAGAGCCTTCCCCCTAACATCAGGAACAAGACAGGGATGTCCACTCTCACCACTGTTATTTAACATAGTATTGGAAGTGTTACCTCTGCAATCAGATAACACAAAGAAATAAAAGGCATCCAAATTGGCTAGGAGGAGGTCAAGCCTCCACTCTTTGCAGATGACATGATACTCTCTATGGAAAACCCTAAAGATTCCACCAAAAAACTGCTAGAACTGACTCATGAATTCAGCAAAGTTGCAGGATATAAAATCAACGCACAGAAATGAGTTGCATTCCTATACACCAATAATGAAGCAACAGAAAGAGAAATCACGGAATCGATCCCATTTACAATTGCACCAAAAACCATAAAATACCCAGGAATAAATCTAACCAAAGAGGTGAAAAATCTATACACTTAAAACCATAGAAAGCTTATGAAAGAAACTGAAGAAGACACAAAAAAATGGAAAAAGATTCCATGCTCCTGGATAGGAAGAACAAATATTGTCAAAATGTCAATACTATCCAAAGCAATCTACATATTCAATGTAATCCCTATCAAAATAACACTAGTATTCTTCACAGAGCTAGAACAAATAATCCTAAAATTTGAATGGAGCCAGAAAAGACCCCAAATAGCCAAAGCTATCTTGAAGAAAACCAAAGCAGGAGGCATCACAATCCCAGACTTCAAGCTATACTACAAAGCTGTAATCATTAAGACAGTATGGTACTGGCACAAGAACAGACACTCAGATCAATGGTTCAGAATAGAGAACCCAGGAATGGACCCACAAACGTATGGCCAAGTAATCTGACATAGCAGTAAAGATTATCCAATCTTTGGGAAAACTGGACAGTGACATGCAGAAGGATGAAACTGGACCACTTTCTTACACCATACATAAAAATAAACTCAAAGTGGATGAAAGACCTCAGTATAAGACAGGAAGCCATCAAAATCCTTGAGGAGAAAGCAGGCAAAAACCTGTTTGATCTTGGCCGCAGCAACTTGTTACTCAACACGTCTCCAGAGGCAAGGGAAACAAAGGCACAAATGAACTACTGGGACCTCATCAAAATAAAAAGCTTCTGCACAGCGAAGGAAACAATCAGCAAAACTAAATGGCAACAGACGGAATGGGAGAAGATATTTGCAAACGATATATCAGATAAAGTGTTAGTATCCAAAATCTACAAAGAACTTATCAAACTCAACACCCAAAAAACAAATAATCCAGTGAAGAAATGGGCAAAAGACATGAATAGACACTTCTCCAAAGAAGACATCCAGATGGCCAACCGACACATGAAAAAATGCTCAATATCACTCATCAGGGAAATACAAATCAAAACCACAATGAGATACCACCTCACATCTGTCAGAATGGCTAACATGAACAAAAAAAAAAATTAGAAGAAAAAAAAACATTAAAATCATTAAATAAAAATGAAACAGTAAAACCAAATGAAGGGATGGTTAAAGATATTCCAGGCAGACAGAAAACAGAGCAGAAGTGGCAATATAAATAGCAAAAATAATGAAATACAAATTTTTTTAATTTTTATTTTTGAGAGCACATGTGCACAAGTGCACAAGCAGGGGAGTGACAGAGAAAGGGAGAGAGAGAATCCTAAGCAGGCTCTGTACAGAGCCCCTCGTGGGGCCCAATCCCACAAACTGTGAGATCATGACTTGAGCCAAAACCAAGTGTCGGAAGCTTAAGTGACTGAGCCACCCAGGGGGACCCAATGAAATATAAATTTAAGTATAAAATAAAAACACATAATTATATGATAAAAGGTACAATTTTCAAGATGAATTTCAAAGATGAATCAACACTCAGACATCTGCTTGCACCAAACGTACCAGAGCTAAACATATGAAGGAAATCTTTTTTAAAATCCAAATCTGACTGGAATCCCATTATAGGGACTTCCCAATCATCATGGAGTAGCAGCAACCAAACTGACCCTTTTACCATAAACAACTAGGTAACAGTCAAAATAACAGTCTAAACAGTCAAAAACAGTTTAAAACACTGGCTATTAGGCAGTGGAAAACAATGATCCCTTAAACATGCAAAATCAATGTGATGAGCCCCAAGACTGCCCCAGCTTACTGCCTTGAGGGAGGTTCTAGGTCATTGTACAGGGAGAGCAAAGAGTGAGGCAGAATCCAGTGAACTTCCAGATTTGAGGATATCTGGAATCTTAAATACAATGAAAATATGTTTGATAAGAAAAAGACTTTTTCAAATACACAAAAGCTGGAAGAATTCATCACCAGCAGACCTGCACTACAAGAAATGTTAAAAGAAGCCTTTCAGGGGCACCTGGGTGGCTCAGTGGGTTAAGCTTGTGACTATGGTCCAGGTCATGATCTCATGGTTTGAAAGTTCAAGCCCCACATCAGGCTGTCTGCTGTCAGCTCAGAGCCTGGAGCCTGCCTCAGATTCTTTGTCTCCTTCTCTCAGCCCCTCCCCAATTCATGCTCTCTTTCAAAAATAAACATTAAAAAAAATAATAGATAAAAGAATCTCCTTCAAACAAAAGGAAAATGCCACCAGATGGGAATGTGGATTTATATAAAGGAATTAAAGGAATTAAGATGTAACCAGAATTAACAACATGGTAATAGATTTTTTTATTATTTAAATCTCTTTAAAAGATATTTGACTTTCATCAAAGTAATTACAACATAACGTGGTAATTCTAACATATGTAAAAGTATAATATATGACAATATTAATACAAAGAAATCCAAATCCGAGGTTTTGTTTGTTTTTACTCAAGGTGAAATGGTATAACGTCGCTTAAAAGTAAGTGGTGTTGGGGCACGTGGGTGGCGCAGTCGGTTAAGCGTCCGACTTCAGCTCAGGTCACGATCTCGCGGTCCGTGAGTTCCAGCCCCGCATCGGGCTCTGGGCTGATGGCTCAGAGCCTGGAGCCTGCTTCCAATTCTGTGTCTCCTTCTCTCTCTGCCCCTCCCCCCTTCATGCTCTGTCTCTCTCTGTCTCAAAAATAAACGTTAAAAAAAAAAATTTTTTTTTAAGTAAGCGGTGTTAAGTTAAAGATACATACTATATACCCTAACACTAAAAAGGTGAAATGGGGGTGCTTGGATGGCTCAGTTGGTTAAGCATCCAATCTCACAGTTGTGAGATCAAGCCCTAGTCAGGTTCAGCACTGGGCATGGAGCCTGCTTAAGACTCTCTCCCTCCCCCTCTGCCCCCTCCTCACTTGGGTGCTCTCTCCAGCTCTCAAAAAAAAAAAAAAAAAGAAAAAGAAAGAAAGAAAGAAAGAAGGAAGAAAGAAAGGAAGGAAGGGAGGAAGAGAAAAAAATTAAAGAGTTCTAACTAATGAACTAAAAGATCAGATAAAATGAAATCATAAAAAGGTCCAATTAGTACAAAAGGAGAAAGAGAAAAGATGACAATAGGACAAACCAATAGCAAGATGACAGATTTAAGGCTAAGCATAACAATAATCATATTAAATATATATGATTTCAATAGCCTAAAAGGCAAAGATGGCCAGATTGGATATAAAAGCATGATTTAGCTATATTCAGCCTACAGAAAACACATTTTAAATATAAAATCACATACAGGTTAAAAATTTAAGGATGGAGAAAGATAACCATGCTAACACTAATCAAAAGAAAGCTAGACTGGTGATATTAATCACACTTATTATTAGATTTCAGAGTAAAGTCTATCACAGCTACATAGGTATCAATTTATTACAATATAATAATCTCAAACTTCCATGTACCAAAGCACACAGCCTCAAAATACATAAAGCAACAACTAAAAGAAATGAAGGTTTTAACAGAGAAATCCACAATTCTAGTTAGAAATTTCAATACCCATCTCTTAATAAATAATAAAAAGTGTAAATAGAAAATCAGTAAAGATATGGAAGATTTAAACAATATAATCAAATAATATGTATTGGTTGACTCTTCCAAAAACAGAATACACATTGTTTTCAGGTGCACATAAAACATTTATCAAGATAGATATTTTGCAGTATTAAACAAACATCAAATTTATAAGGATTGAAGTCAAATAAAATACACTCCATGACAACAATGAAAGCATATTAAAAACAAGACAGAGAAAAAGATGGTAGGAGTTAGCGGTAACATCAAATTCTATGTGATGTAGCCTGACATATGCCTCAGTTTAATTTAGGAGCGCTCTGCAGTGCTCTTCCTGGTACATATGCCATACCTTTATTTGTTTCCTCCCCCATTCATGAAGACCACTCTTGTCCCCAGTACCGTCACATTTGAAGCTTACAGTTCTGTCCTCCTCAGAATCTATTCCTCTTAAGAAAGGAAGACATTTCTTTCACATGCTGGTTGGCTCTCCTCATAGTTTAATCTTATGTGAGTATTTTACAAGTATCTCTCCTAGTTTCTGAATGTTAATGTGTCCTGGTTTACATTCCTTTGGTCATTTCAATCAGAATTAAGAAGATCTAGTTAAATGTCTATGCTCAAATCACTTCCTTTAATCATAATCTACATGTCTTTTCTAATGTACCTTTCTTTCAAAGCACCAAGAAATGGAAAACTTCATTGGGGTGCCTGGCTGCCTCAGTCAGTAGAGCATGTGGCTGTTGATCTCCAGATTCTGAGTTTGAGCCCCACAGTGGGTGTAAAGATTACCTAAAAATAAAATCTTAAAATAGACACACACACACACACACCCCTTCACAAACTTTCCTTATTTCATGAACTGTACCTTTTCCCCTCTGGATAATTACTTTCAAACATCTGGTTAAAGTAAAACATCTTCCCAGATATGTAAATCAGGAAAAAATATATCCATAGAGTTAACAAGCAAATTCTTCCTGCATTGCCTTAATAAAACTGGTAGTAAAGGATTTTCAGAATTTTCAGAAGCTCAAGTTAAAGAGTGAGACTTCGGGAAAAAGAGTGAGAAAGACAAAATTAGTGACAGACCCAATAGCTGAAGTCCCTGTTCAACCACAGCCTTAAATGTGTGCAAGCATACACACACACACACACACACACACACACCCTACTTCTTTATTAAAATGCATAAAGCAGCCAGAAGCAGGAGCACCAATAAATTCTTCTGTATAAGCAGAATTTTTTAATGGCTCCCCGAACACTAATAACCACTGCTCTCTTATGTGTACTTGACTCTGTTTAACCTTTTTCTGGTGCTTTTTAACTTCTCCAAGTCAGGTACTAATATGGAACTAATGTGGGCTTTATTTTCCCTATAGGAATAGCAAAAAGAGCAGTGCACATTATCGTAATAGCACAAGTCCTTCTAGTAACGGTAGGACTTTAGATCAAAGCCTATGTGTTACAGCTCAGGAAAAGAACTTAATAATAATTCCAAGGCTAAGCAATCTTGTTTTTAAATATCAGATATTTCACTGAGTATTAGTCCCCCCCCCAAAAAAAAAAATACTCTTGGCTACTCAGTGACCCAGTAGGAGGGAAAAAGGACATCCTTTCTGTCTTGGCTAAGTTGCTGTTGACCTCAGCAGCAAGAATATCCGTACAATGGCTGACCATCACAGCCTGACAATGATGAAGTATTGCTAGAAATATGAACTCTTTTTATATTGGGAAGATGATTTTCAAGGTGGTTCTCAGTGCTGGAAATAGTAACAATTTAAGTGAATGGGGTAGGGACAATGCCACGCTCCCATTCATATCAATGACACATCTCAATATTCCAGGTTCCTTATGCGTTGCTAACTTGAAATGTATAAAAACATATCCCAGACTCAGCACTTCTGCCTGTTTCATCTCCATTTAACATTTTTTTCCCTCTTTTTGTTTTGTGTGTGTGTGTGTGTTGTTGTCATTTTTTATGACTTTTCTCACACAGGATACCTTGGAGATGCTAAAAACACTTTCATGGTAGAAATGAACAAGATGCATTAAGATTTTTTTCTTTTTTTTTTGCCTACAGACTTTTAGCTGCTGGATACTTTTCCATTATTTTATTTTTCTAATACAGAGGTCACCCCAGTATCCTGACACTAGGTAGTTGTTTTCCAGCTGCATTAATCCATTTCCTGCTGAGCTTCTGCAAAAAGAGGAATTCATTGGACACTAGCAGAGAAAAGACAAGGGAAAAATTAAGGGAGAACGAGGAAGTAAACAACAAGACAGAGTAAAACTGGATAGGAAGAGGGGTCCAGGAACCAAAATATATTCCTTTAAATACAAAGAAAGGAAAAAAAATGACAATGTGCTGGTCTTTTGGTGAAATGTAGCTACCTTAAGGTTCTTATCTGGGTCTGATTTAAATATCATCTTGAAATAAGAACTGAATTCATCACTTCTCTCAGCTGAATAAAAATATGACCACCAAACAGTCCAAAGCAATAAAATTAGTTGCTTCCAGTATCAGCCCAGTATTTTCATCAAAGCTGTAGTCAGATATGTAGCTAAGCCAACATAGTTATAAATCATTGCTATGACACTGTATATGTATGTTTGCCATACCTGGAAATGCATTGTGTTTGCATTCATAATTATTTTCAGGTACAGGATCACACATGCACATCAATCTGGGTAATAGCTACTTCTTATCTAAAGTTAACTAGAAATATCAAAATACCCTCTAAGGATACCTATCTACACAAAGAAGTTGCAACACATTTCCTTCTGTTTTAATTACAAGATAAGTGAAATGACTACAATAAGCAGATATACTTAGTACATAAATTCTGAAATACTCTTAAGCATTTTTGAAAATATAGCCCTAAAGAGATCATTTGCAACATGATAACCAAGATAACTTGCAACCACAACACTGATAATGAGGACATTAAAAAGATGCTAACATCTGGCTAATTAGCCAAAATGATTTGTATTCCTGTATCTCATTTCCTTTCATTATACTTATGTAATAAAAACTTGCATCAGGAGCACCTGGGTGGCTCAGTTGGTTAAGCAACCAACTTCGGTTCAGGTCATGATCTCACAGTTCCTGGGTTCGAGCCCCACATCAGGCTCTGTGCTGACAGCTAAGAGCCTGGAGCCTGCTTCGGATTCTGCGTCTTCCTGTCTCTCTGCCCCTCCCCTGTTTGTGCTCTGTCTCTCTCTCTCTCTCTCTTAAAAATGAATAAACATTAAAGAAATTAAAAAAAAATCTTTCATCAAACCAACTCATTTTATGAGTAACTTCCCTCTCATCTCTAAATGTAATAACCAATAGCTATCAAAATTGGCCAATTTCTATGAGTTTTCCTTCCCCTACCCCCCCCCCCCCATTCCCAGTCTCTAAAATGAGCAACAGCACATGATGTGCCTGGGTGGCTCAGTAGGTTAAGCTCCAACTTCAGCTCAGGTCATGATCTCGCAGTTCATGAGTTGGAGCCCCGCATGGGGCTCTGTGCTGACAGCTGGAGCCTGCTTCAGATTCTCTGTCTCCCTCTTTCTCTGCCCTTCCCCTGCTCATACTCTGTCTCCTGCTCTCTCTCAGGAATAAGTAAACATTAAAAAAAATTGTGGGGGTTGGGAGCAGGGTGCCTGGATGGCTCAGTCAGTTAAGCATTTGACTTGAGCTCAGGTCTGATCTCACCATTCATGAGTTCCAGTCCCCAATCTGGCTCTGTGCTGACAGATCAGAGCCTGGAGCCCACTTCAGATTCTTTGTCTCCCTCTCTCTCTGACCCTCCCCAACTCGCACTCCCTTCCTTCCTCCGTCCGTGTCTCTCTCTCTCTCTCTCTCTCTCTCTCTCTCTCTCTCTCTCTCTCTCTCTCAAAAATAAACATTAAAAAAAAGTTTAAAAAATTTTAGTAAATAAAAAAATTAAATGAGCAGCACAAAGTTAATTAAGAGATCTTGGTTATGCAAAAGCTTTATGAATATGTTGGTGATAATTAAGAGTGACCAGTACAGTTCTAGGTCAACATTAATTACGACAATGGTAACAGTTAGCTGGGATGATAACCTCTGTTACTGAAAGCTTGTCTATGTGCAATGCACTGATTCTGCTGTGATTTAATTATCCCCAACTTATAGATGAAGAAACTGAGGCTTAGAACAATTAATGATTTTAATTCACATGGCTGATAGCCAAAATTTGAATGGCAGCCAGTCTACCTTTAGCTTAATAATCCTCATTTCCAATTGCCTCACTAATACTGACATATCCTAAGCCAAAATACCAAGGATAGGATTGCTATTCACACTTGTTCTAATATTTATGTAAAACTGTGTATCTTTCTGTGCATCCTGGAGTCTGTTTCAACTAAATCTCAAAGGTCAGTGCTTTACAAAAATTCTAAATAACCTTATTTCCGGCGTGAACTACCAATACGACCAACAATTAGAATTTTTACTTACATGTTGTACCTGGAAAATAATCACCGATATTATCATCTTCAACAACAAAGAACTGTAACAAGAAATCTAAGCCATTTTCTTTAAAAATTTTTTTCTTTAAAATTTTTACAGTAGAATTTTTTCTAGGGTAGCTCTGAGTGTTTTTCAAGATATGCAACTCTTTCAATTCCTTCTATAGCAGTTCTACATTCTTTCGTAAGTGGCCAGCTTTCACGAAGGGCAGACAGGGTTTCCAGCTCCACACAGTAATAACAGTGACAATAATACCTTGCATTTCTCTAGCGCCTTTTCTCCAAGGAGCTCCAAGTTATTGGATTAGCTCCACCAGTTTCCCTTGCCAACACACTTCCAAGTATAATATTACCTTTTATTACTGTGCATTATAAGGAGAGAAAAATATTTCAAGTGCAAACAGTATGCTAAAGAATCAACAAATATAGATTATCCCTTAATGCAAACACATTTTGAGAAAAATGTACATATGTTAACACATTCTTCAAGCCCATTATTAGGAGAATTCTTGATTTCTTTTCACCTTTCACTCAATTTTATTTCCATAGCTAACGGCTACCAGTCAAGTTTTAACTATTTGAATGTTGGGTTAATGCATAAGGAGATAATCAAGTTGGCATTTTTGTACTTTATTGTGAAACAGGGTATTGAAAAATAGATCTGAATGTGGACAAGCATTCTCTTAATTGAATGCTGTCTTAAAAAATATTCTGTGAAAATGGAAAAAACAATTTATCTATAAATTCTGAGGCAGCTAACCGTTTTCCTGCAGAAATCCAAGAAGGTAACCTGTGAACTTAATTATAAGTTTGCTTCTACCACAAGCATTCCCTTGTCATACTGAAACACTCAAATGCTTTAATCTGCCTACCCAGTGCTGATTGAAACACAATGGCTGAATAACTTTCACTCTCATAACTAAGCAAAGAATCAACCCAAACACATTTTTTTTTACTTCTTAGAAAATATCGTAATTATGTGAACAATATGATGCTGACTGATCCACATGACTTCTTTCCTTCCTTCCAGAAATATCCATACCACTGAGGATCCAGACAGCCAGATGTAGAATATTTACTTTTGTGATCTCATTGTTTATGACAGTCAAGTCAAACAGAAACTTTTCTGTGAATCAACCCGTTTCCCAGTCGCTGTGTATGAATGCTCCCGTGGACATTTGTTGTAAATACTTTGACCACATTTGTCACGTGTCTGGAACTTACTTCAGAGGCAAAATGGGGATATGCAGCAGATGGGCTTAGAATTCACAAAAAGCTCTCTCGTGAGGGGAAAGATTAGAATTACATGATCACAGCAGAGGAAGTTGTTAACTCAGCAATGTCAGACAGAGTGTCCTGCCAAGCACCAGAGGGTGAATTGGGGGAGAGGGAACAGAGTAAGAAATTAAAAAATGACACCAGAATGTCACAAATTAAAAATGACAGTGACTAAGTCAAAGTTATAATAGTGACTAAGTATACTATATGTATTTTTTACAGTCCTATTGTCTGTATCAAGGGTAGTACCTGGTAAGAATCTACAGTTAGAATTCATCACAGGATTTCATTTCTTCCCCATAAAAAGAAACTTCTAAGACAAAACAAGCTGATTTTGTAGACATTTTTAATGGCCAACATTTGCAAATATTTTTTCAGTGCCCTACCATATGCCTCCAAGTGTACTGATAACTACATAAATATTAACAAGAAATAATTAATTTAAAATCCCCTGCAGGACACCTGGGTGGTTGAGTTGGTTAAGCGCCCAACTTTGGCTCAGGTCATGATCTCCCTGTCCGTGAGTTGTAGCCCCATATCGGTTTCTGTGCTGACAGAGTCTGGATCCTGCTTCGGATTCTGAGTGTCCCTCTCTCTGTCTCTGCCCCTCCCCTGCTCACACTGTTTCTCTCTCAAACGTTAAAAAAAATTTTTAAACCCCTGTATACTTGTTGCTTTTTTTATTTGAAATACTACAGATTATTAACTCAAATTTTATTCTACTAATAAAACTAAGTAATAATGATTGGTCTACATTGACGTGTCCAAGCTTTCTTATAACAACAAGTAGAATGCCAGCTTCATTAAATCCTGTTGCAAAGTAAAAATACTGGCTACACATATAAAATATGGTAAACTTAGCACAATTCCACAATATAGCTTTTTTTTAATGTTTGTTTATTCTTGAGAGAAAGAGGGAGAGACACAGAATGCAAGTGGGGGAAGGGCAGAGACAGAGAGGGAGACACAGAATCTGAGGCAGGCTCCAGGCTCTGAGCTGTCACCACAGAGTCCAACATGGGGCTCGATTCACAAACCATGAGATCATGACCTGAGCTGAAGCTGGACGCTTAAAAGACAGCCACCCAGGCGCCCCCAGAATACAGTTTTTATTCTTCCTTTTGAAAATATTATCAATGCTGTCAGAGAGGAACAATGGATCTCTTGGACGTAATGGCATACTCAATAAGTAGAGTACTAGCCAGAGGTGAATTTTTTCTTCAGTACCCAGTACACCTAAGAAAACCTACCCTTTTTCAAAAGGGTGATTATCATCATCATCATCTTTAAAAGCTCTCTATTCTCTACTGGTGATAAAATTAGAACAGATTTGAGGGTGATTTTTGGAGGCAAGTTGTGTTTCCAAAGATGGTCACACCTTTTGCAATGAGACTTTGCCACTCTCCCTTGAAGAGGTCGAGTTTACTCCCCTCTCCTGAAACCTGGACTGGCTCTGTGACCTACTTTGACCATGGGATCAATTCAGATGTGGTAGAAGTAACATTGTACATCATCACAGGTGCAGTCTTAAGAGATCTACAGCTCTGGTCTGACATTCAGACACCGTGTGGAACCAGCTGCCATGCTGTGAGCAGGTGGGCACAGTTCAACCCATCCTTCAAATATGTTCTTCCTGCCTTATTTCTTGCCAGAGATGGTATTAAGTAACCAAGGACACCTGAAATCCTGAAGCACTAAGCGTTAATGTCTAAAGTAACTCTTCTTAAGTAAGAAATAGAGCAACTTTCTTAAAATTCCCCAAAGAACATCCATGTAAAAAGAGCTCAAGCACCTTTCTATTTGGGTTGGGGGCAGGGTAACTCCTCAGCTGAATAAGATCAGTTTGAATCCCAACTCTCCCAACATTATTTGGGTCTCTATTTTCTCACCTCTCATTTTTCTATTTGTTCTAGATTTTAATTGGAACAATGATTATGAGAATGCAAGGAGATATATGGGAAAGGGCTTGCAAATTGTCAGCATCATGTAAAAATATAGGAAAAAATATTCAATAAGCTATTCTTTACATAGGAGGTTTTTTTAATAATTTTTTATGCAGGCACCCCTACATAGTCAGATTTTAATCTCGTATAGAAATGGCACTGGGTTGCTATATCCAGCTTTCAGGAAGCATGAAGTTGGAATGTGACTTTCCCAGAATTAGGGTACCAACTCCAAATACAGCAGACTCAGCAGGCATTTGCCTTTGTGTATTCACTCAACAAACAGTAATTAGACACTGATGATGTACCTGGGCACTGCCCTTCACACAGAAACACAGTATGAACAAAACGAAATCCAGGCTCTTTTAGAACTTTCATTTGCATGACTCAAGACATGTTATTATGCTACTAAGTGCTAAGAAAATAAATAAATAAATCTAGGTTAAAAACCAAACAGTTACCAGGAGAAAAGGGAACTATTTTAGGGAAGGCCTCACTGATAAGGTCAATTTGTGTGGACACCTGAAGGAAGAAAGTAAATCAAGCACATACGTGCAGAAAGGTACTCCAAATGGTGGGAAGAGCCAGTGCAAAAGCCCTGAGGTGGGATCATGCTCACTACTGCCTATGACCAGCAGGGAGGCCAGGACAGCTGTGGCAGAGACAGTGAAAAAAGGAAGAGTTGACAGCAAAGAGTCAGAGCACTCCAGATAAGGTGAGGGCTAGTGGGCTGTGGCAACAACTTTACTTTTATTCCTAGTGAGAGGAGATAACAAAAGAGGTTTTGAAGAGAGGCAAAGCATAGCGCCATCTACCTTTTTAAGAAATCATTTGGCCCGGGGGCGCCTGGGTGGCTCAGTCGGTTGAGCGTCCGACTTCAGCTCAGGTCACGATCTCACGGACCGTGAGTTCGAGCCCCGCGTCAGGCTCTGGGCTGATGGCTCAGAGCCTGGAGCCTGCTTCCAGTTCTGTGTCTCCCTCTCTCTCTGCCCCTCCCCCGTTCATGCTCTGTCTCTCTCTGTCTCAAAAATAAATAAATGTTAAAAAAAAAAAAAATTTAAGAAATCATTTGGCCCGAAAACAGTATTTTATGGAAGTCGAGCAGGAGCCTGTATAGAAAAGCTTTTGGAAGTCGAGCAGGAGCCTGTATAGAAAAGCTTTTGCACAGTCCTCGCAAGAGACGATGCAGCTTTAAGACAGGCTATAGTTGTCATCGGGTGACAAGTGGCTGCATCCTGCATCCATCTAAAAATCAGAGCCAGTGGATTTGCAAATACATCAGGGATAGTGGGAGGGGGAAAAAATAGGAGTCAAGAAATACATGGGTTTATGGTTTTCAAAACAAAAACAAAAACAAACCAAAAAAAAAAAAAAAAGGTGGGGGGTAGTAATTTTGAGATTGCTTTGTTGAAAGATAACCGAAAATTTGGTCATTTTTAACACCAGGTTTTCAACGTCCTAGCCCCCCCCCCCCCCCCAAAAAAAGTAAATGTCATTCATTTCTTTACAAATGATTTAATTGTCATATAAATGTACTAACTTGGGGAAATATTAGGAGATGCAAAAAAGTAACTCAAGTTCTATTTTATTTTTTTTCTTTAGTTAAAACTTTATAACTAAGCACAGCTGCAGACTGCCCAGGCATAATTATAGCTCCACCTGGCAGGGAGGCCCCTGGGTTTGAAGCATAGCATTTCATGAATAAAATGAAAGAATGTGTGAAATTGTATTTTTAAACAGTTGAAATGGAAGAAGACGGATAGGTGGCAGGCTGTCTTGGCTAGACCACAGCCTAGTGTATGGAAATGTCCTATGAACGTCACCTGTCACACTGCCCATCTTAGCAGAAATGAAGCTGCCTTACTATGGGGTGTTCAGGTCATACACTAGGTCTTCTTAATACCAATACTCTTAAGTTCACAGCACTGCAGAAAAGGAAAAGGCACAACTAACAGGCATCCTTCTTGTGCTCACATTCTACAAATATCTTTGTTTTCTTGAGGAGCCAGTTTACCCAGAAGCAATAATAAAAGAAAATGTGTACAGTACGCTTCAGGCCTGGGCCCTGGGATGTGAGCAGAGTCCCTCCAAGTGCCAGGGATCTACCCAGCCAGGCCATGGCTGGTGTGGCCCAGACACTCTGCTCCCTTTGTAGCCACTGACGCTGCATTTTGCCATATCTACACAGTGGGTCAACCCTCTGCAGTTGGCTCCAGTCAGAGAAAACCATGCCTCTTTAAAGAGAAAAGAAGCTGGGGCGCCTGAGTGGCTCAGTCGTTTGAACGTCTGACTTTGGCTCAGGTCATGATCTCGCAGTTCCTGACTTTGAGCCCCACATGAGGGTCTGTGCTGACAGCTCAGAGCCTGGAACCTGATTTGGATTGTGTCTCCTTCTCTCTCTCAGCCCCTTCCCCACTCTCTCTCTCTCTCTCTCTCTCTCTCTTTCTCAAAAGTAAATAAACATTTAAAAAAAGAGAGAGACAGAGAGAGAGAAAAGAAGCAAAAATGATTAAAAACAAATTTAAAAAACCATTCCTGATCACAGCAGAGATCATATAGCTTAGATAGGATCATCTGCTCTTCTATCATAGGCTTTTTGCAAATTGTGTTATCAGTGCAATGGGAAAAACGCCCTGGGGGCTCTGTGACACCTTGTAGGCTGCTGCCCAGGCTGTAAGCATGCTTTCCCAAACCAAACAGTGTGGGTGTTACAGAGAATCAGGAAGTTTGGTGGCCAGAGCGATTAGTATTGGCTCAGGCCCCTGCCCAGGGCAGAGTGATCCGTGTGCGGAAGGTGCTAGATCTGTGTCACTCCCCTCCTACCCCCAGCTGCCTCTCACACAGAACATGACTCTCTTGAACTAGAGCTGCTCTAATGTCTCCGGAATCTGTTTATTACTTTTACTGTGTAAATAAAGCTCCTTGGTTCATATACCCTCCTCCCAAAAACAAAATGCGTGCAACTGATGAGAATTACACTGACCACTGTTCCATTTCTATTTGCTCAACTATTTGTATTTTGCCATATTATCAAGTTCTTGGATACATTAACTAGCACCGCAATTCCCTCAATATGACATTGTCAACTCCTCCTGGAGTTACCAACAAAATCCAGATACTTTGCTCTCTGTGCAGTCTAATCTTTGATAAAAAGAAAATTTAATCTTGTATTGTTTCAATTTACCCATCCTTAAATCTAAATAAGAATTAGATTTTCTAACTAGACACTAATGTTACACATACTAAAGCACAATGCTTCAAAATAACTGAAGTATGTTTTCATAAATAAAAGAATTAACAAACCCCTATGATAGCACTTGTTTTTCAATATAGCCCTCTTAAAAACCTATGGATAAGTAAATCAAAGTAATGTGTATGAGTAACAATTTAAGAAGTTATTTATTATCTCCATAGTATTCTTTTCAAATATTCATGTAACATTTTTAATTAATCCAATGGTAAAATTTTAAAAATAACCATAGAGTTACATTCTGTGGTTATAAGGAAATGAAAAAATTAACAAAAAGAAAGCCAAAAACTAACCACTTAGTAATTTTAAAACACTCTTCTGAATAACTCAACATCTAAGAATAAAATTACAGACCATGACGAAACAATGGTTCCCACTAGAAAGAACCTGAAGTTCCTGGAAGAATGACAGATTCCAGATCTGGGGCAGGCATTTGCTCCAAGGTCAGCCTGGGAAATCTTGTCCCTTAAAACAAAAAGTTATCAAAAACTACAAGTACCACATGAACAGGACCCTAGGAATCACTGCAAAATCCCAGTGGACAAACAGGAGTAAAACAATATGAACACTGAAAAAGTAAGGACTACAATGGATTAAAACATAGCAAATATCTTAAGATCTATCCACTTGTAGTAATACTTTGAAAGTAGTCACTGTTGGAGGGTTCTAGAACACCAACCCATTTTGAAAAATGGTAAATAAAAGATTCAAGAATGTATCCTGTTATTTCTACAAAATCTCTTTCAGAAACATTTAGTTGATATAAAGAAATAATAGAATTGAAACCACTTTGTAACTCCTGATGAAATAATTTATCTGGAGACTGATCATAGATGGCCATTAGAAACATTAGATACAACAAATAAGAAACCCTATAATGATGGAACAGACTGAAAACACTTGTGGTCAGTGATTAATCTTAATATTACTAGACAAACAGTCAGACATTATGGGTCTCTTTACAGGATAATAGGAAGGGCACACAGTTCCACCTATGAGAGTTTCTTGCCAAAATTATTAAATCCACACCTAAACCTGATCAACTTTTTGTTTGTAACCACCAGATGACAGGAAATAAGCAGAGATAGATGAACATGTGAAACAATACCATGCGAGTAAACATCAGCCAAATTTTAAATAAAAAATGCCCAGGGGTGCCTGGTCAGTTGAGCATTCGACTTTGACTCAGGTCATGATCTCATGGTTTGTGAATTCAAGCCTCATATTGTGCTCACTGCTGTCAGCACAGAGCTCACTTCAGATTATCTGTCCCCTCCCCACTCTCTCTGCCCCTCCCCCATTCGTGCTCTCTCAAAAATAATTAAAACATTTTTTTAAATGCCCATTTCTTTACTAAAAAGTAAAAACCAAACAGGAGGAGAAGGAGGATAAAGGACCAGTACAGACCAAAAGACACATATCAGGGGTGCCTGGGTGGCTCAGTCAGTTAAGCATCTGACTTCGGCTCAGGTCATAATCTCACAGTCAGTGAGTTCGAGCTCCACATTGGACTCTGTGCTGACAGCTCAGAGCCTGGAGCCTGCTTTGTATTCTGTCTCCCTCTCTTTCTGCCCCTCCCCAGCTCACACTCTGTTCTGTCTCTCAAAAATGAATAAACATTAAAAAAAATTTTTTTTAATAAAACAAAATAAAATAAAAAAGACATACATCAGCCCAGATGCCATGCATGGGTCTTATTTGCTGATTCAAACAAACCAACTGTGAAGAGATATTCACAGACTTAAGTAAAGAAAATTTAAACATTGACTGGCTATGAAAGGATATGAATAATTTGTTACCTTTCCATTTGGAGATAATGATGTTTATTTAGGAGTCCAAATCTGTTACAAATGCAAATAGAAGGATTTATAATATTATGTCTGGCTTTGCTTTAAAATAACCCCCAAGTGTGGGGGTGTATGGTATGGATCAACAAGATTGGCCATATTTGTTGAAATTGGTGGTATACAACTAAGGGCTTCATTATTCTAGTCTTTCTACTTCTGTGCATGATTAAAGTTTTTCATAATAAAAAGTTTCTTAAAGGAAATGAATGACGATAAGAATACCACACAGGGTGAGCCACCTGGGTGGCTCAGTTGGTTAGGCATCCAACTCATTTGACTCAGGTCATCATCCCACAGCTTAGGAGTTCGAGCCCCACATCAGGCTCTCTGCTGTCAACACAGAGCCCACTTCGGATCCTCGGTCCCCCTTTCTCTGCCCCACCCCCGCTTAGGCTATCTCTCGCTCTCTCTCAAAAATAAACATTAAAAAGAATACCACACATCAAAATGTGATATGAGGAGTGATGTCATCACCATGGCCTAAGACTTCCCTCATTTTGTACCCCCTCCCCAATGATGTAATTCAGCACCCATCTGTAGAAAAAAGTGCCTTGTGGGAGCTACAGGATCCAGTACTCAAGGGACCCAAGAGCAGTCTCACCCACTCATGCATGGAATGATATGGACCTCAGTCCTGGTTATAGCCTGTGGAATAATATAGACCTCAGTCCTGGTTATAGCCTGTGAACCAGCTCCAGCCCTTTGTAGCCATAATCTGGGAGCCCCTGGAAAACACTGTCCTAGACTATCACCCATGGGCAAGAAACCCTTTGCAGACATTCTGGTTTCTAGAAAAGAAGCTCCAGTACACTGCTGGAAACAAAAAAGTATTAGTTTCGATGCATTAGAGAAAGAACAGTTTGACTTTACCTGCACCACCCCTTCACAAGGCAGCACAGCCAAGAGAGATCTTCTCAGCTTCTGATTTCTCTTGCCGTAGAAAGCGAAAGCATGTAAGTGAGCACCCAGCTTCCCCAGCTGGGTGGGACAATGCCAAAAAGGCTTATGTCTCTCTTTCCCCATCCAGAATACTAAATTATGAGCTGCATGACTGGGAGGCAAAATGGGGCTACAAGAGCATGACGGGACACTAATAAAGCAATAAAGGGACATGAATGCTATCAACTGCATTGTGGAGTTCCTCAAGAAGCCTCCCCATGATCTTCTGGGAAATCATTACCTGTGGATCCCTTCCAAGTGGCCCACAGGCACTGCCAGCACTCAGTGTGCCTCACCCACACACACCCCAACTCTGTGACCAGCTCCATGTGCACTCTTTCAGTTGCAGTAGTGAGAGCAAGCTTTAGAAGATGGCTAGTGATCGTAAAGAAACTCAGGTCAAATCTGTCAGCCATGGAGAGACCACAAATTTAAGCTTTAGCACTATCTTTTGAAAAACAAAAGGAAGGCTGATCAGCACAGAGCCTAATGCCTTGCATGATTAAGAGAAGTATTCTGCCAAGAGGAAGCCAGAAGTGTGCAACAGGTATATCCACAGAGGGTCCGAGAAACCCTCAAATCACTAGCAGAAATGACAAAGTATTTCTCTCCTGAAGGCAATTAGTAAAATTGGAAGAGGTGACTGCTACCTCAGATGAGAAGTAATACACACTTCAAGAAACATGAAAAATTAGGGGCACCTGGGTGGCTCAGTCTGTTGGTGTCAGACTTTAGCCCAGGTCATGATCACCTGGTTCGTGACTTCGAGCCCCACGTTGGGCTCTGTGCTGACAGCTTGGAGCCTGGAGCCTGCTTCAGATTCTGCTTCTCCCTCTTTGACCCTTTCCTGCTCACACACACTCTCTCTCTCTCAAAAATAAATAAACATTAAAAAAAAATTTAAAGAAACATGAAAAATCAGGTAAATATAACATCAACAAAGGATCACAATAATCTTCTAGTAACTAATCCCACAGTTATGAAGATTAGTGATTTACCTGATAAAGAATTCACAATAGCTATTCTAAGGAAACTCCATGAGCTACAAGAAAACACAGAAAGATAATGAATAAAATCAGGAAAATGATACATGAACAAATTGAAAAGTTTAACAAAGCAATCAAAAGCCAAATAGAAATTCTAAAGCTAATAAACACAATGAATCAAGTGAAAAATGCAATAGAGACCATCAACAGTAGGATGCATCCAGCAAAAGAAAGAATCTGTGAGACAGAACACAGGAACTGTGAAATTAGACAGTCAGAAGAGAACAAAGAAAAAAAATGACAAGGAATGATAAAAGCATAGATGATCTATGGGATAAATCACTGTATGAATTACTCAAGTTCAAGAAAAGAGAGAGAACAGGGAAGAAAGCTTATTTAGAGAAATAATGGCTGACAATTTCCCAAACCTGCAAAGAAATTTTGAGCTTCAATTTCATGAAGCTCATTGGTCTCCAAACAATTTAAAGAGATCCTCTCCAAGACTTATTAAATGAAGCTTTCAAAAATCAAAGGCAAAAAGAGAATCCAAAAGCAGCAAGACAGAAGAAGTTTGTAACTTAGAAGGGAACCCCCAATGAAGCAGAAACCTCACAGGCCAGCAGCATGGAAGGGTACTTTCAAAGGGCTAAAAGAGAAAAACTGCCAAGCAAGAATGCTTTATTGGCAGAGTTATCTTTTAGAAATGAAGGGATGATAAAGACTTTCTCCAACAAACAAATGCTGAGGATATTTTTTACCAATGACTTACAAGAAAGCAAGAAGTTCCTCAAGCTGAAATGCAAGGACACTAACTAGTAACATAAAAATAATACACTGGTTAAAGTATACAGTCAAATTGAGAATACTCTAATACTAGAATATGTTGGTGTGTTAACTACTCAACTCTAGTATAAAGGTTAAAGATAAGAGTATTTACAGCTAAAATAATTTATTAATAAAAAACACAATATAAAAAGATATAAATTGTGACATCAAAATAATGGGGGAAAGTAAAAAGGTAGAGTTTTTGTATGTGATCAAAGTTTAACTATTATCAGTTTAAAATAAGTAACACATCATAGAGTTGGAACAATTTACATCCCATGGTAACCACAAATCAAAAACCTACAGCAGATTCACAAAAGGCGAACAGAAGAGAATGAAAGCACACCACTTGAGAAAATCATCAATTCACAAAAGGCACCAGCAAGAGAGGAAGAAAGGAAAAAGAGAACTATGAAACAGTCAAAAAACATTAAAATGGCATCAGTAAGTCCTTACTATCAATAATTATTCCAAATGTAAATGTAAATCTAAATCTAAATTCTATCAAAAAGCATAGAGTGGCTGGATTTAAAAACAACAACAACAACAACAACAACAAAAAGACCCAACCATCACCTGCCTACAAAACACTCACTTTGGCTTTTAAGGACATCCATATGCTCAAAGTGAAGCGATGGGCAAAGATATTCAATGAAAGGGGAAGCCCAAAGAGAGAAAGAGTAGTTGTACTTATTTAAGACAGAATAGATTTTTTTTTTAGTTTTTTTAATTTATTTGAGAGAGAGAGTGCAAGCAGGAGTGGGAAAGAGAGAAAGAATTCCAAACAGGATCCTTGCTGCCAATGCAGAGCTGGATGCAGTGTTCCAACTCACCAACTGTGAGATCATGACTAGAGCTTAAATTAAGAGTTGGACACCTAACCAACTTAGTCCCCCAAGCACCCCTAAGACATAATAGATTTTAAGCCAAAAATGATGAAAAGAGACAACGAAAGTCATTAAATAATGATACAGGGATCAATTCATCAACAATATGTAATAATTGTAAATATGTACAAAACCCAAATCAGACTACCTGAAAATATTTAGCCAATACTAATAGATTCGAAAGGAGAAATAGACAATATAATAGGGAACTTCAATATCCTACTTTCAATAACGGATAGATCATCCAGAAAGAAAATGAACAAAGCCAAGTTAGACAACACTTTAGACCAAATGGAGTAATAATATATAGAACAAGACATCCAACAGCAGCAGAAAACACATTCTTCTCACATGCCCATAGAACATTCTCCAGGATAAATCCTATGTTAAGTTACAAAATAAGCCTCAGAAAATTTAAGATTGTTATCATACTAGGGTGCCTGGGTGGCTCAGTTGGTTAAGCATCTGAATTCAGCTCAGGTCATTGTCTCACCATTCAGGAGTTTGAGCCCTGTGTCAGACTCTGTGCTGACAGCTCAGAGCCTGGAGCCTGCTTCGGATTCTGTGTCTCCCTCTCTCTCTTTTTCCCCCTCCCAACTCACACGCTGTCTCTTCCTCTCAAAAATAAACAAACATGAAAAAAATACTTTTTTAAAAGACTGTTATCATCCCAACTATCTTATCCGACCACAATGGTATAGCACTATACATGAGTAACAAAAGCTGGAAAATTCACACACATGTGGAGATTAAGCAACATACTCCTGAACTATCAATAGGTAAAAAAAAGAAATCGAAAGGGAAATTCTTTTTAAAAATAGAAATACAATATACCAAAGCTTATGGAAGGCAGCCAAGCAGCTATAAGCGTAAAGTTTATAGCAATAAATGCCTACTTTAAAGAAAGAAGGAATATCACTAACATCCTAACTTTACACCTCAAGAAACTAGAAAAAGAACAAACTAAGTCTAGAGTTGGCAGAAGGAAGGAAAAAAGAAATATCTGAGCAGAAATAAGTGAAATAGAGACCATAACTACAGAAAAGGTCCATGAAACTAAGAGCCGGAGTTTTAAAAAGAGAAACTAAATTGACTGGGTATGGTTTCAAAATGTCAACAGAGGAAGTTCCTGAACTTACTTTCTCCCAGACACACCAAATCAATAGCTACGCATAGAGCAATTCTGAGAAACTAACTGAATGACTCCTAAACATCAGGCAAATGAGAAAATACATGTTGAAGCAGGTTAAGAGAGGCTGAGATGTAATCTTGCCATAAACCTCACCCCAGCATGGACACACATAACTGGGAAGAAATACACAAGTCCCAGCTTCTCCCTGAGGAGCAAAGGATTTGGACTCTACATCTTGTGCCTCAACCTTTAAGATTTCCGTCTGAGAGATAGGCCCCCACACTAACTAATTTTGAAAGCCAACAGGGCTTACATTCACAAGACCCACAGTTCTATAGTAAATTAAGAGACAGTTATTAAAGGGCTCATGCAGACTCACATGGCTAACCCACCTGGGCCCAGCGGGGAGTCAGCGGACATAAACACTGAAACTTTCCATGGAGACCCACTCACTTATGTCAAAAGCTTCTGCCTGAAGGGCAGGCTTCTATTTTAAAAGTTATCTAGGGGTCAGTTGCGATACTCTCCAAGACCACAGAAACAATCTCTGTCAAGTATATCTAAGGAAATAAGAAAACCAAATGAACACATCAGTGAGAAAGAAGCCATACTCACAGTATGACAGAAATTTTAAACGAAGTTCAAATAAACAAAAAATTAACTGTATGATTTCTAATAAAAAGGACCTAAATTAATGCAAGAAAATAGATAAAACATAAACATAAGAATAACCACAAAATAAAGAGAAATGGTAGTTTAAGATCTAACTCCAAAAAAGCAATTTTCCTTCATTCATTCATTCATTTATTTATTATTCTTTCTTTTATCCATTCCAAAATATCAGTTGAACACCTAATACAGAAGGCACTATTCTTAATGATAGGGATTCAAACAATAAACCAAGCCAAAAAAAAATCCATACCCTCATGGAGTGCACATTCTAGTGGTGATGGGGGCAGGGGGTGGAGAACACAGACAACAGAGTAATTAAGTAAAATATATCATGTATTAAATCAAAACCACACTCAGATACCACCTCACGCCAGTCAGAGTGGCCAAAATGAAGAAATCAGGGGACTATAGATGCTGGAGAGGATGTGGAGAAACAGGAACCCTCTTGCACTGTTGGTGGGAATGCAAATTGGTGCAGCCGCTCTGGAAAACAGTGTGGAGGTTCCTCAAAAAATTAAAAATAGACCTACCCTATGACCCAGCAATAGCACTGCTAGGAATTTACCCAAGGGATACAGGAGTACTGATGCATAGGGGCACTTGTACCCCAATGTTTATAGCAGCACTCTCAACAATAGCCAAATGATGGAAAGAGCCTAAATGTCCATCAACTGATGAATGGATAAAGAAATTGTGGTTTATATACACAATGGAATACTACGTGGCGATGAGAAAAAATGAAATATGGCCTTTTGTAGCAACATGGATGGAACTGGAGAGTGTGATGCTAAGTGAAATAAGCCATACAGAGAAAGACAGATACCATATGGTTTCACTCTTATGTGGATCCTGAGAAACGTAACAGAAACCCATGGGGGAGGGGAAGGAAAAAAAAAAAAAAAAAAGAGGTTAGAGTGGGAGAGAGCCAAAGCATAAGAGACTGTTAAAAACTGAGAACAAACTGAGGGTTGATGGGGGGTGGGAGGGAGGGCAGGGTGGGTGATGGGTATTGAGGAGGGCACCTTTTGGGATGAGCACTGGGTGTTGTATGGAAACCAATTTGACAGTAAATTTCATATATTAAAAATAAAAAAAATTAAAAAAAAATTAAAAATAAAAAATAAAAATAAAAATGTCAAAAAAAAAATATATCATGTATTAGATGGTATATAAGGTGAATGATTAATGCCTTCACCCCTAGCCCAAAATGCCCAGTCCTCATAACCTGGAACATGTGAACATGTTACTTTTTATGACAAAAGGGACTTTGCAGAAGTAATCAAAAATCTTGACCTGGGAAGATTATCCTGGATTATCTAGATGGACCCAGTGTGATCACAGAAGTCTTTATAAGAGGGAGGCAGGAGTGTTAGTAAATTCAGAGAAAGAGACAGATTTGAATATGCTACACTGCTGAGTTTGAAGATGAAGGGACCAAGAGCCAAGGAATTCAGGCAGCACCTTCAAGTTGGAAGAGGAAAGGAAATGGATTCATTCCTTCTGAGAGCCCTTCCCAGCCCTGCTAACACCTTGATTTTAGGACTGATCTCTAGAATTATAAGGGAAAAAAACTTACCGTTTAAGCCACTGAATTTTTGCTAACTTGTTTAGCAGCAATAAGAAACTAATACAGATGTGAAAAAATAAAGATGAGTAAGGACATGGACCTGCCAGAGAATGCAAATGACAAATTGTAATAAGCCTTGTTATGTAAACTGTTTCAGGGCATAGGGGTAAAAAGTCGGTATGATAAACTACTTCATTAATAAAATTCAAAGGCAAATAACAGGAAATTAGGGAAAATGATACAAATGGCAAATAAGCATGTGAGAAGCAAAAGAAATGAAAATTAAAACAATGAAATGATGTGGGGTTTTTTGTTTGTTGGTTTAACAGATTGGCAAAAATGATTAACATCCAGCACAGGTGAGTACGTGGACAAAAGGCAACTTCTTATACGCTTCAAAGAATTTTAAACTTGTAGAATCTTTTTAGAGGAAAATTTCTTTCTTTTCCAATTTTTCTTTTCAAATTTTTATTTGAATTCTAGTTAGTTAACATACAATACAATATTGGTTTCTGGAGTAGAATTCACTGATTCATCACCTACATACAATACCCAGAGCTCATCTTAATAAGTGTCCTCCTTAATCCCCATCATCCATCTAGCCCATCCCCACCCACCTGCCTCAGTCAACCCTCAGTTTGCTTTCTATCGTTAAGGTTCTTGTGGTTTTTATCACTCTCTTCTCCTTCCCTACTACACATATATTCATCTGTTTTGCTTCAATTCCACATATGAGTGAAATCATATGATATTTGTCTTTCTCTGACTTATTTCACTTCACATAATGCATTCCAGCTCCATCCACATCAGTGCCAATGGCAAGATTTCTTTCTATGGCTGGGTAATATTCCAATTTTGGTGTTTATATCTATATCTATCTATCTCTATCTACTGATAGAGATAAATAGATATAAACCCTATCTACTGATAGATATAGATAGATAGATAGATAGATAGAGATATACAGCACTTCTCTATCCATTTATCAGTTGACAGATATTTGGGCTCTCTCCACAGCTTGGCTATTGTTGATAATGCTGTTACAAACATCAGGGTGCATGTACCCCTTCAAATCTGTCTTTTTGTATCCTTTGGGTAAATACCTAGTAGTGCAATTACTGGATCATAAGGGAGTTGAAATCTGGTGATTTTCATCAAATTTTCAAATATGTATACCTTTTGTCCAGTAATACATTTCTAAGAATCATCCCACAAAAATGTTTGCATTCAAAATCAAAGAAGATCTCAAATGGAAAGATATTCCATGTTCATGGATAGGCAAACTCACTATTGTCAATATGTCAGTTCTTCCCAACTTGGTGTATACATTCAATGCATTCCCAATGTGTATTACTAAGTAAAAGAAGTTATTTTATGGATATAAATAAAGTGATTATCATGTACATATGGAGAGGCAAAAACAAAAAACAACAAAAAAAAAAAAAAAAAAAGAAAAAGAAAAAGAAAAAAAACCCAGAATGAACAACTGAGTATTTCAAGGGAAGAACAAATTTGAGGGACTAATGTTACCAGACTTTAAGACTTACTATAAAGCTATAGTAATCAAGACATTCTGGTATAGGCAAAAGAATAGAAAAATAGATCATGCAACAAAAAGAATTCCAAAATAACCCCACATAATTATAGTCAATTGATCCTTGACAAAAGAGCAAAGTCAACCTAATTGTACAAAGATAGTCTCTTTAACAAGTGGTGCTCAAACAACTGGGCATCCACATGCAAAAAAAAAGAAAAGAAAAGAAAAGAAATGAAAAGAATATAGACATAGAACTTAAACCCTCTACAAAAATTAATTCAAGATGGATCATAATCTTCAGGTAAAATGCCAAGCTATAAAACTCCTAGAAAATAACATAGGAGAAAACCTAGAGGACCTTTGGTATGGAGATGCCTTTTTACCTCAAGTACACCTAAAATACAATCCCTGAAAGAAATGATGAATATCTTTTCTTTCTGAAAAGAAATTAGAACTAAATTAACTAACTGCTGCTAATTAATTAACTAAATGCTGAACTAAATTAAAGTGAAAACTTATGCTCTGTGAAAAGGGGTATCAAAAAAAATTATAAGACAAACCCCACAGACTGGGAGAAAATAATTGCAGAAAACACATTTGATGAAGAACTGTTACCCAAAAATTTTCTGGATACCCTTGAAAAGTCAACTGTAAGAAAATGAGCAACCTGATTTAAAAATGGACCTAAGACCTTGACACCTCATCAAATGAGATATAAGATGGCAAACACGCATGCGAAAACATGTTATACATTATAAGTCATCGGGGACTTGAAATAAAATGAAAAATGAGATAACCACTACATGCCTCTTAGAATAGCCAAAATCCTGAAGACAGACACCACCAAACGCTGGTGAGGATACAGAATGGGAACATTCATACATTACTGATCAAACTGTGAAATGGCTCAGCCACTCTGGAAAACAACTTGACAGTTTCTTACAAAGCTAACCATACTCTTACTTTACAATCTAGAAATTGTGCTCCTTGGTATTTACCCAAAACCTTGAATGGTCAGAACAGCATTTTCTGTTATCTGAACTTCAGTCTTCTTATCTCAGCAAATAAAATCACCATAGCCAAGAAACTCAAAGTTGTATATTACTTTCTTTCTTCACCAATCACATACACTCATAAGCAAGTCCAACCAACAGTATGTATCGTCAATCTGGCCATTTTTCTCTACTTTCATTGCTGCTGCCTCAATCCCAGCCACTATCACTGCTCCCCTAGGCCACTATAATCATTCTCTAACTGGTTGTCCTGCTCTCACATTTGCTCACCTATAAATCATTCCTCACACAGGCCAGTATGATTTTTTTTTCCTTTTTATTTTGCAATCGTTTCCATCTTACAAAAAAGTTGCAAGACTAGAACAGGAATAGAACAAAGCATCTCTGTGTACCCTCCCTCCAAATTCCTAAGAAGTAACATTTACCACATTTATCATTCTCTTTTTTTCTATCCACACACACCTTTTTCTGTAACATTTGAGATACCTACCCTTTTACCCCTAAATATTCCCAGGTATGTTCCCTAAAAATGAGAACTTTCTCTTACATTAACAGTCTACATATTTTATTCAAATTTCTACATAATTTATTCAAATTTGAGCAGTTGTTCCAATAACTAAGGGATCTTTTAAAGAATAAATCAAAACACAGCATTCTTCTGCTTAAAATGCTCCAGTAGTTGTCTATTGCATTATAATATCTAAATTCCTAACTTCAGCCTGAAAAGCCCTTCATGTTCAGACTCCTGCCTACTTCTTCACCCTCATTTCCTTCCATTCTCCCCATTTTTCACTTTGATCAAGCCCCACAGGTTTTCTTTTTGTTTTGCCAGCACACAATCTCATTTCTACCCCAGAGCCTTTGCAACTACCATTATTTCTGTATGGGATGGTCCTCCACACAGATCTTCAATGGTTGACTCTACATCCCTCAGTTCCAGGGTCCCCTTCTCCTTCTGTATGTTATATTGCTATCTCCTTGTATGATTTTCAGGAAGGAAGGTGGGGACATTTAAGTTCTAAGCTGTTACCATGTTCCTACAAGAACCCTCAAAGATTGAGTTCTCTATATTTTTTGTGTACTTTATTGTACTCAAATTATTTATGAACTCAGTGTAGAGTACATATGGTATATTCAAATTAAACAATAACCCTCTTCTACAGTCTCTCTAGTTTAATGGCTGTTTGTCCCACCAGAATGTTCTTGAATATTTACCATTAAATTGGTGTCTTTGAGGTAGGAATAATTTCTATCTTCAACACATTAACAGTGTAAAATAGTATGCATTATAACCCAATGGAAGCTTATCAGTAATCCAACAAAAGTTTTTCTGATTACAAGATATAATTCTAAGGACATAAATCAAATGCTTTGTTTCAATAACCATATATAATCAACGTTAATGTGTACTTAACGTATTTATGTAATATAATGTGGCCCAAACAGTGCTCAGAACCACTGCAGCCCCTTGAAATCATGAAGAGAACATCATGGGACATGATGTCAATTTTAAAAACAACATGGCAAGAAATAAAAAATGACTATTGCTATTACTTTTGGCTTTATGTCATTTTTCTATAGTGCTATCCTGTGTTGTCCCTACTCCAGATAGCAATCTCTCCCCTTCTCACACTGAATGACAAGGATTACATGTTTGAATAAAATGTCAACGCCCCATATTATGCAGGGTAATAGGAATCCATCATCTAAATATCATTACACGCAAAGACTGTCATCTTCAAATTTTCCTTTACTATTCATAGCTGAGAGAAACAATATCTTTAAGACCTTGCCTGAGTTTTCAGCTAAAATCCACTTGATTTCAAGGTGACAGTGTGTGTTCTTAAGAGCTATTACCACCTTGGATAATTATAAAGCTAGAGAAAGGCTGCTAGAGGGAACAAAAGAAGATTAACACCTCTGTGTGTTGATGCAGCATAACTGAGGCAGAATTGCCAGTGACCCAGAACTAAGAAAGCTGCAGCAACCGCCCGCCAATGGGGAAAAAAAGTGAAATAAGGTCAAAGTGAAGAAACCTTCGTCAACAATTAAAAACAAAGAGCTTACTTCATCTTTTTGAAAGCTAAAGACATTTGTGGCCAAGAACAGAGGATCGATGCTGTCAAGGTCACAATTGCTAAAGTGAGTTGTTTGGCAATATTAGAAAGTACAAAGAACAAAGAGACAAAAGTAAACAAAAATATTGTTGAAATGCAAAACATAGGGCACTGGGAACAGGATTTCATATTTGGCCTTGGCACACGCACAGGAACAGACACTGACTACCAAAGCTCTGGGGGTTTGCTACTGTTGTTTGTCATGGTGGCCTGAAGATTGTGCCGAGTTGAATTCAGTACTACTCTTTTTCACATTTGTTTCCCTCAATAAATACATTCTAAACCAGTGGGCTCTGTCTGAATCCTAAACCAATGTCATTAGAAAAAAGATGTTCAGACTTTTTAGATTTATTATCTCACTCTTTTAGAAAATATAATTTGTGTATGCTATAAAATGTGTATACTATATTACAACAAAAATGCCTATAAATTCCTAACTATATGAACAAGCCTATAGTGAAGACAAATGATAAAAATCGTTTACTGGTAAGTGGCCCATGATTAAAAAAAAAGATATAGGGATTCTGACTCCATACGTCTAGCACGGAGTCCAAGTGACATGGGCGCACAGTTTTTACATGTATTAGTTCATGCTAATCCACACAACAATTTTACCGTTAGGTTATTCGATACCCAATGCAGGTATTATTGTTATCCCCATGTACAGATGAGAAAAACAGGCATAGAAAGGTTAAGTCATTCCCCAAGTTGACACAGCTAGTGAATGGGGGGAAGAAATTCAAATCCGTGTAGATGCACCAAAGCCAGGGTTCTAAGCACTACAAAAAACAGTCTCAAAAAGTTAGCAAACTAGGACTGTCCCAAAGTACAGTTAAGCAGGGAAAATTGAACAAGTGAAAATCCCAAGTAGGAAAGATGGGTGGGTGTCCAGCAGGGAGTTTCACCAATCTGGGTAACCCCCAATATGGGGCTTCTCACTCACCAACAACATGACTCTCACAACCAAATCCCTCACACGTGTTAGTCACATTTAATCAGTTTCGTGAGATGGGACTATTCTAAGAAGACAAAGATAGGAAGTAAGACACAAAAATTGCTTCAATAAAATATCACCCAACCAGAGCAGTTCACTGTCAGCTTTTTTTTTTTTAATAGAAGCCTTTCACCATATGGAACTAATTATCGCCATATGCCATTCCATACTTCTATTTCCTCTCTAACAGCTCATTCTTCAAAAACTCAGTAGCTTCCTCCCTTTACATTTGTAAATGCTGTTGACTATGGATAAAATCCATGTTTACTTTCTATTCAAAACCTCATAGGAAAGCTTGTTTTAATCATCCACAGATGTTTCATTCAGTTCTGCTTAGCTTGGCACAGAACTTCTGAAGGAAATAAAAGAAAAATCTTTATTTTATATTTCAATTGTAGATTGTTACAGACTAAATAAAATGCCAAATTGTTATTGGAAACAACACAGCCACTGTAATAACGATAGTCGACATCTCATTTCTACAATTATAATTTCTTCTGGCATTTGTTTAACTCAAGATGGTTTCCATATTTTACAAAGGGCTTTATTTTCCTTCTGTGAATGAACCCACACTGAAGCCATAGAACTTTGTAATTTATTTTTAATATAGTCTTAAACATTTAAGAAATACTGAAATTGTTGCATAACATATAGTGATTAGGCTTTTAAATACTTTCCACCCTTGTGTTATCATGTTTTAATACATATTATCATTTGAATTTCTTTAAAAACACACCTTACCCCCCAAGACCACTTCATACACATCAAACATCCCTATGTCTCAGTTCTTCCTGGTTTCCATTTCTTATTTCTTTAATAAAAAAACAACTGAAGGGACACCTGGGTGGCTCACTGATTTCGGCTCCAGTCATGCTCTCATGTTTTGTGGGTTCAAACCCCATGTAAGGCTCTGCACTGACAGCACAGAGCCTGCTTTGGGTTCTCTCTCTCATGCTCACTCTCTCTCTCAAAATAAATAAACTTTAAAAAAATAAAACATTGTTGGGGCGCCTGTGTGGCTCAGTCAGTTCAGTGTCCGACTTTGGCTCTCACGGCTCCTGAGTTCCAGTCCTGCATCAGGCTCTGTGCTGACAGCTCAGAGCCCGGAGCCTGCTTCAGATTCTGTGTCTCCCTCTCTCTCTGCCCCTCTCCCACTAATGCTCTCTGTCTCAAAAAATAAACATTAAAAAAATGTTTAAGTAAAACATTGTTTTAAAAATTGAGGTTAAGCATTCAGTATGAATTACATTTATAATTCACAGTTATTAAATGTCAGAGGGAGAGTCAGCTTTTCTGCTGCAAAGTTTATTTCTATGAATTTGTAGATTTTCTACTTATCTCTAAAATCTGTTTAACACCATTTCCTTATAATCTTACCCTTCCAACCAACCCAAAGCTCACCTGATTTCACTGATATCCTTGAGTTTTCTAATGAGGTGCTTTCTAATCTCTTTTCACTCCTCTAATGCCAAGAATCAAACTACACCCCCCAAGACCCAAGTCCAAATTTTACCAAACGTGTATCTCTTCCTAAGGCCAGGCAGTCACATTGCTCATTCAACATTTTATTTGTATTTGCATGGCAGAGCACATCTTCAACTTTCTTTGCATTCCAATGTGCTAAAATAACATGGTATTAAGTTGTTTTGGTTTTTATTCAGTACACAGAGTTGAAGATACTTTCCCTTCAAGCACTAGAAGGAGTCTCTGTGCACATTAAAAAAAATAAAAAATAAATTTTTTTTTTAAATCTGCTTAAAGAAAGAATGAGCCCAAGTGATACTGAAAGAGGGTCAGTTATGACTGCTTATAATTATTTCAATACATGTGCCAGAACTCTGGTTTGATTGCACTTATTCTGGTTTCTAAGAATTATATCCTATTGCTCTTCTTCATTTATCTACTTCGTGTCAAAGAATTTGGGCATTACTGCATGAAAGAGTGAGCATATGAGGGCGAACGACTGAGAATATGTCTAAGAAAAGCCACCAAAACAAATGATATGTTTTAAGTCAATGTAGGGAAGGAAATGGTCTTCTTTATCTTGCCGTATTTTCCTATGTAAAAGTGACAGGCCTTCAGATAACAGTTCTGTAATCTATGTTGATAGTGAGAAAAAATATTTACTTTCCCAAATTACCTGATCTACAAGTTATATACATTTATGAACCAACACCAAAGAAAATGACAAATCTATTAAAGACCAGAGTGTACTTTTTGATGACAAAGTCATGAATACTATTTAATGTAAGATTTTCTGCCTCTAATTAATTTTAAGCTATTAGTGGCTATGAATAACTTAGGGTGGTTTTTTTTAATGATTATTTCACCATGATTCATTTCAGAAAGAGGAGTAAGGCTTAGTCATCCCCTATATACAGACACTATAATCAGGATGACTGAATTCCTGTGAGGCAAAGACAACAAATTATAATCTACACCCCCATGAGAATAAACAAAGCTTGAACTCATAAAGTAACTATAGAATTTTTCCTGGTATAAATTTCTGGGGGTGCCTGGACAGCTCAGTTGGTTGAGTGTCCAACTTCTGCTCAGGTCATGATCTCATGGTTCCTGAGTTCAAGCCCCATGTTGGGCTCTGTGCTGACAGGCTCAGGGCCTGGAGCCTGCTTCAAGTTCTGGGTCTCCCTCTCCCTCCCTCTGCCTCTGCCTCTCTCTCTCTCTCTCTCTCTCTCTCTCTCTGTGTGTGTGTGCTCCCCTGCTCATGTGCTCGTGTGTGCACTCTCTCTCTCAAAAATAATAAACATTAAAAAAATTTTAATTTAAATTGTAAAAAAGAATAAATTTCTGCCACCATTTCCATGGTGTCCTCTAGACCAGGTCCCCTTTAAAGAAAAGGGAGAAGTGCAGTACCAAATGCTCACTTGAGCACCAGCTCTCTATGAAGGATCCTTTTCTGAACATAAATACAGGCAGCTAGTTGCTGTGAAAATAATAGGGAGAGTGAAAACAAAGTGAATGAATGAATGACTTTCTAAACAGATCATGATTAGAATGAAACCAGAGGGGAAGATAAAAACAGTATAAATCTATACAAAGAGAGACACTACATTTTATACCGCAGTTCAATGTTTGTGTAATTTAGTTCATTTTTTGCAATTCAAATATAAGGTTTTTAAACTTGTTTAACAAAGGGATGTATCACCCTGTGAGAGTCGATCAATCTGGGAAAGGTCAAGAAAGTTCGACCTACTTCTACCAAAAAAAAAAAAAAAAAAAAAAATCAGAGGGTCATTAGTTTCTTAACCTGTGAAATTGCCTATGTAATATATTTCCTCCAGCCTAAGGTGTGATCAATTGTTAGACATATTTACTAAGAAAAAATATATAATTCCAATTAAGTTATGATGGTTTATCAACTGTAAAACATCACAATTTTAGATGTATTAAATTGTGGGGAAAAAAATGTACTTCTCAGTTTCAAAGAAATAGTCTTTTTCATACATCCAAGTAGAAACAAAACCCTAGTTTTGGAACACAACACAATTCATGTTTCTAAGGAATTTCAAACGTGTAATACTTGCTTTAAAAAAAGAAACAAAGAGGGGCACCTGGGTGACTCAGTCAGTTAAGCATCCAACTCTTGATTTTGGTTTAGGTCATGATATCACGGTTTGTGAGATCAAGCCCCTCGTGGGGCTCTGCACCGATGATACACAGCCTGCTTGGGATTCTCTGTCTCCCTCTCCCTCTGCTCCTCCCCTGCTCATTCATTCTTTCTCTCTCTAAAAATAAATAAATAAACTTTAAAAACATTTTGAAAAAAAACAAAGACATGGAAGATAACTCACAAGTAACATGGAAGATTAAATTGTCTGCATAGGTTCAGGAATCTGTTCAAATTTTCCAATGCTAATTATGAAAGTAAAAAGTGTTTACAATTAACAAGAGAAAAGCTTTAGAAAATTAACAAAATATATAGGATTCTAATAGAGATCTGGCTTGATTTTTATCCACAAAAGTCACTTTTCTCTTGTTTTGTTCCTTACTTCTCTATTACCCCTTTCCACACACTGTTCCCATTTTAATTGCTGCTATAGCCCCTCTCAACCCCTACGTTGCTCACAGCTTCTAGAACTTTTGCCCCATTTGTAACAAGAGATATTCAGCCTCAATCCTCCTATTTGATTCCTCTGAAAGAGAGAGGAGGGAGCTGGGATAATAGCGGATTAGAATTCAAAGATACCAGGACTCAGGATTTGGAAACAGCTTCAGGGAAGTTCAAGGTTAACACTATTAATCTTCTTTCAAGTATTTAAACTATCTTACAGATGCAAAGATTAAAAGGATGCTTATGTTTCTCAAGTGTTTTTAGTGCTTTCTAGTTGATCACAAGATTTTGTTTTAATTAGCATGGTAATACATATGCACATAGATTAAGTAAAAAACACAGAGTCCCTTTTCTACTAGATGTTGAATGTCATGAAAGAACACTGCTCCCACTCTAACAACAACAAAGTCAAATGACCTACAAAATTCTTGCAATGCTTGAGCCGATCAGAGAGCGAAAATCCTAATGCAATGAAGCAACCTGAATTCCAAAAAGGGACAAGCATTTCCAAAGAGAGACTGGACATATAAACTGTTTAGGCTTTCGTTGAGCAAGGCAGAAACAAGTGGTCATCATCCAAACAGGTAAGAAGTGGGGCGCCTAGGTGGCTCTGTAGGTTGAGCAGCCGATGAGTGGCCGACTTCGGCTCAGGTCAGGATCTCGCGGTCCGTGAATTCGAGCCCCACGTCAGGCTCTGGGCTGACAGCTCGGAGCCTGGAGACTGTTTCGGATTCTGTCTCCCTCTCTCTGACCCTCCCCCGTTCATGCTCTGTCTCTCTCAGTCTCAAAAATAAATAAACGTTAAAAAAAAAAAACAGGTAAGAAGAAACTAGCCAAAGTTGTAACCCATTCATAAAGGGCAAGTATGGGCTGGCATACCCATTTGGAATAGCGTAGGAGGCCCAGACACAAGGAGGGTTTCCACTCAAAATTCCTGTTCTATGAGCCTCTTCTGGGTACTCATACTCATGACAAAGACTGGGTACAGGGACAGCCTTCTTCAGGGGCACATCTCTGCTGCTGCAGATGGAAAACCCAATGGACTCTTCTCTTATGAGGCAATAGCCTTAAGGCATTACAGGAGGGACAAAAAGCCTGTCACACTCAGAGTCCAGGCAAAGATCCATCACCTGTGATAAAGGGGCAAAGGCAGAAACCTGGTCTCTGAAGTGAGGCAGGCAATGTTTTTGTTGGGTCCAGGATTCTGGACTGTTACCAAGTAAAGGTCAGCTCCTGCGAGGAGCGAGACAAGAAATTTTCTCCTACTTGAGGCCAACCACAGACACAAGACAGAGGGTAGCCGCCACCAGAAAGAGAGGAAGGAATGCCCACGGCGAAAACTACCCCAAGACTCAGGCACACAGGGGCTTCCTAAGACCGAGGCTGGACCAACACAATCAAAAACTTTCTGCCCCAACCAGGAGCCTAACATCCATTAACAAGCAACAGCAACCTTTCATTGGGAAAGGCAAAAACATAGGTGATGAGGTTTTGGGGTGATAGTGAGGTTCGTGGGGTCCCGAGCCGATAACCAAGGAAGAATTCTTGAAGAGGTCTTGGTGCAAAAAGGTGACAGGGACAGGACAGAGGGCAGAAAGAGCTGCACTGTTAGTGTGTGTGTGGGGGGGGGGGGGCGGTGAGTGGTTTATGGAGGCAGGGGTGGAGTAAAGTCAAGAGGGAGGTTCCAAAGAGACTTACTAAAGACTTACTGGAGGCCTAGCTATTGGTAAGCCCAAGTTGGTTTTCACCCTAACAAAGCATTAACATTAAGACAGTAGGGAGTTCCTAGCCTATTGATGGGATTGCCTTTTTCTGGTAAACTGATGGAGACTCTTATCAGTTTGACCATTTGTTTTTTGTCCTATCCCATTTGGGAGCAGCCGAGAATGTCCAAGAAATATCATACATGTCCCACGGTGGGAGGCAGGGGAAGGGGGGTGCTGTTACCCTATAGTTTGCCCTCGACTTGCCCCATGCTCCCTCATCACAGGGAGAGGTTCCTTCTGTGGCTCAAGCAGGTAGGGTAGGATAAGAATATTGAGAAAAGCCTTCCAGCACCCTATGCCTGACTCTAAACACAAAATAACAGCAGCCACCAGAGGGGTAATTTGAAGCCTGTGGTCAACTGAAAGTAACCACAGCAACAGCTAAAACAAAATCCACCTCAGGCCTTGAATAGATTGATTGAAAATCCACACAAATGGCATGAAAGAGGACAAGTATGCCTACTATAGGCAAAAATACTATCTAACACAGTGTCTTTGAATCTTCTACACATAACGTGTAGCATTTGATAAAAAGTCTAAGACCAACAAAAAAGCAAGATAAAGGAAACTATTGTCAAGTTATTAAACCAATCAAGAGGAACAAGCACAAAGATGAATTAGATGTTAAAACTATCCAACAGGGATTTAAAAATAACTATGATTAGCGACGTTGGGGTGGCTCAGTCAGTTGAGCATCTGAGTTGGATTCAGGTAGTGATCTTGCAGTTCATGGGTTTGAACCCTACATTGGGCTTACTACTGTCACTCCAGGCCTGCTTTGGATCCTCTGTCCCCGTCTATCTCTGCTCCTCCTGCACTCATGCTCTGTCTCAAAAATAATTATTTTTGGGGCGCCTGGGTGGCTCAGTCGGTTAAGCGGCCGACTTCAGCTCAGGTCATGATCTCGAGGTCCATGAGTTCAAGCCCCGCGTCAGGCTCTGTGCTGACAGCTCAGAGCCTGGAGCCTGTTTCAGATTCTGTGTCTCCCTCTCTCTGACCCTCCCCCATTCACGCTCTGTCTCTCTCTGTCTCAAAAATAAATAAACGTTAAAAAATAAATTAATTAATTAAAAAAAAATAAAATTTTTTTTTAAATAGCAATGAATATATTAAAGGACCTAGAGGAAAAGATGAATAACATGCATGAACAGATGGGAAATGTCCATGAAGCAATGGAATTTAAAAAGAAAAAAAAAAAAGATGTAGGACAGTATCAAATGGCTTAACCCATGTGTAACTGAAGTCCAAGAATCAAGATAAAAATATTTGAAAGTATAAACAATCAAGAATTTTCCAAAACTAATGAAAACCAATAAACCACAGATCCAAAAATCCCAAAGAACTATATGCCAAACTATTTTGAAAAAGGAAAAATTATTAAGAAAAAACACCTAGACATAGCATAGACAAACTCTTGAAAAAAGTTCATCCAATGCTCTCAGCGGCTGGGTCCCTGAAGACGTCAGCTTCACCTTTCTGGCTTCCCATCTGTCCCAGTCTATGGTCAGATTTGAGGTTTCCTGATCCATTTCTCTAGCTCTCTGGTTCCTCCACCATCAGTTTATCCCCCAGGCTACAATCTATTCTCTTCCAAGCACTACTACTGTATTTGTTCAGACAGGCTTTCTAGAACCTTCCTTGTAAATTGCATACCAGGTTCTAATTCCAGCCCCAGGAGTAGGCTCTAGACAAGGAGTAATCTTAAAAAGGTCTGAATATAAACAAATGTCTACATAAAGCCAAAGTAATAAGGTGTTATTACCAGGTTTATAAATAATTCTTTTACCAGCATTATAATTTAAGTGAAATGGAGCGAATTTTCACACAATAAATGTCTATGAAATCAAAGAACATAATTCCAAACTTATTTTAGCAGAATGTTTAAATAAATGGAATATTCAGCCTGATTTCCCATACAAATATAGTAATTATTTCATAAAAACTAGTACCACTCTAAAGACTAGGATTTGCCAGGTGCTCTTGAAAATAAATGCTTCCGAGGAAACTCCAAGGGTCTGAGGTTAAAAGATGAAAAACACTAAAACATCCACTCTATTTCTTTGACTGACCCAAGGTATTATAGTTGATTCTCATTATGCATGGTAGTTACATTCTATGAAGTTACTGCAGATACTGAATTACCAAACCATTGCTCATAAGGGAAATATAGAGTTGAGAACTTCTAGCCACAACTGTTTCACCAACAATGTACAACCTTGTTTTCTTTCTGTTTTAGGACACCCTATTTAATATATATTGTTGAGTCATTAAACTCACAGCCAACAGCACTGTAACTCATGCCTGAATGAAGGTTATCTAACATTTTTTTTTTCTGTAAGGCACATCACAGCCTTCTTGTGCTTACTTAGACTGGAACATGAGACAGTGCATCAGCATTACATCGGGGGGGGGGGGAGGTGCATTTTAAAGAACACAAGTCACCAACAAAAAGCACAAAAATGTGACAAATGTGGCCCTAAAGAGTCCATGCGTGCGTAAACACACACACCTACACTATTAGCATTGAAAGACAAAGGTAGACCATCAGCTTATTTTACCTTAGCTGGGAACTCATAGGGTAACTCAAATTTTTCCTCATTCTGAGCATGTCCACAAATAGCTGCACAAGTACTACAAACAATGATTTGGGGGTTGTAAGTAAGTTTTACCAAGTAGGCAAATTATTTGCAGATTCCATATTTATGAATGAAGATCAACTGTATCTCCATCTCAAACGTCCTCCTTAGTGGCCCAACTTGATATATACTTTATATACATCTCGCCTCTTAATTTTCTTACCTTCATCAACCTCACCCGTTTGTTTCAATGCTTATTTTCATCCTTCCTAATCAAGACTCCAGGGTCCTTGTCCTAGCAATGCCTTCACATGGATTAAACTGGGGAAGGCATATTCTGCCTCACACATAAACACTATCATGGACAGTACTTTCCCATAGTTCATGATTTCTATTTCAACAACATCCACACAAAACTTATATTCACAGCCTAATATCACTTTCTTCTTTGATCTACTCATATTTTCAGAATCTATAACCTTCCAACAAGAAAGCTTCAAGTATGAGTTTCTAAGGTAAATCATTATTCGGACCATTTGGTTCTCAATTACTTACGTCGTTTACAATTTTATTAATTTAGGAAACTCTCAATAATTACCCCAACTTTACTTCACTTTGCTAAGAAAAACCTGATCAAATACTGCCTCCCCTTTGTTCTCCATAGAGATGCATTAAGTCTATAGGCTTCTGCCTTTCTTTGGACATATAGAAACTGTCCATAAAAATACATATAGACAGAACTATGATTATTCACTGGTGAACCAGATTTTCAGCTGTTTAATTTAGTTCCCTCTGTAATTGAGAAGGAACAGGAAATCAGGAAAACTAAAACATTCAAGTCTAGATACCCTTAGCTGCTTGACTAGAGGCCTCCTAAAAGGTTCATGATTTACTTGCATATAAGCTGTCTCTGATAGCACACATCTAAAGGTTTGGAAGGAATCTTGAAGGTCTTCACCTCTGAATTGTGGGCACCAAAGGAGGGATCAAGGGTGCTTTTGTCCCCCCACTGTGAACCCAACATCAACACTTTGACTGCCTCACCACAAACAATAAGAAATATTCAGTTCTCAGCAATAAATGATAAACATGTGGATGAATCTTGGAACACATGTTCAGTGAAATAATGCTTACACAAAAGACATTTTTTGATTCAATTTATATGAGGATCAAGACTAGGCAAAACTAATCTATAGTGGAAAACAACCACAACAGTTGTTCCCTGGTTGGGGAAGGGAAATGATCTGAGTTGGAGTCTGCCTGGAACCTGCCTGAAATGATAATGGACTAACATTTTGGAAGGTAGCTATGCTCACCACTATACCACTAATGCTGCACAGCAATAATGGACATTTTGAAAGGGGTTTTGGATATGTAAGTGCATGCACCTGTGACAGAATGGTAAATTTAAGCTTGCGCATTCCATCATATATAAGCTTTACATCAAAACAAACAGGATAAAAATGAGTAAAGCAAAATGTCGTTAAAAAGAGCAATTAAGTAGTAGGTATATGGGTGTTCTCTGTAAAATTCTTGCAACTTTATTGTGTTTTTGAGAATGTTCTTAACCAAACATCTCACGGAGGGCAGGGATCATACCTTCTAAAAACACCCTGAAAATAGGTTTAATGAAATGAAACTGAATTTGTCTCCAATATTCTATCCAATGCCTAAATTCCTGCACAATGGGTGCATCAAGGAGTCATGGAAATCAGTCATATCCAAACGTTCATGGACCAGCTAACATCAGAAGTACCTCAGGTGTTGATAAAAATACAGATTCTAAGCCCTAGCCAGACCTACTAAAACCAGAACCACTGGAGTACTTTCAACAAGCCTCTCCCCCAGGTTCTCTCATGTGTGACCAGATTTGGGAGTGACAGATCTGAATTGTATACAACCACTGCAATGATTATGAAGTTTCTTTTGGGTTGGCTCATTCCATTTTTGGAAAGCCTGATTCAGTTTTTCTTGTTGGTTTTGTTTTTGTTTGTGTTTTGTTTTGTTTTTCCCTTACAAACTATTATGTCCTTCTTTGAGATCTACCACTTATCTATTCTTAATTTGGGAGTCATACAGTGAATCCTTCTCCCCCATTATTGTAATTATAGCTCTTATTATCTGTGCCTATTACATTCTATTAGGTACCATGTTCTGTGCTACATTTGATGTACATTACCTCACAGCAGCCTTTTAAGTTTCATGTCCATACCTACCCCTCTTCTTCCCTCCTTTCCTTCTACCAAGCAACCATCATACATTCAACTTCTATGAAGGTTTTGTAATATATACCTTCTTGTCTCTTCACCATCTTTTTCAGCAAGCAGTCGCAAACTAAACCTTTGACATTTTACTCTGCTGTGAATGAGTTAAGAGCTTTTTCTGAAAATAGGTTTTGGCATAAGCAGACACTGCACAACGTAAAAAGTCTGGAACAAAATGGAAAACAACTTTTGGCTACTTCACAATTATGCCTAACACCAGTTCTACTTAACAGGAGATAGTGTGTTCCTCTATTCAGTCACATAAATGATTTCAAATGATCTGGAAACCACAGTTTCTACTATTTACAATTTAGACATGTTTGAAATTTGAAATTAATCCTTTCAGCTGCCATATTTCATAAGCTAAAAATTATTTGTATAGTATCTCAATGTAAAAATAACATTAGCTCAAGGTCTGTTTCATTTTGTTTTGAATAGTTATGTTCAAACACTCCTGCTCAACGCAGAATTTGCAACAAGCTGGATTGATTTTTTTTTAAGATTTGGGGATAAAAATCACCAACTTACCCTTTTTTTTCTACATTCCACTGAGATTTCTCAAATTTACAATTTTTACATGAACTACCATCGTCTTCTGCTCTGAATCATATGGAAAGTGTAACTACTTGGTGTCTTCTGTTGATATTCTTGGATGGCATACATTTTTTCCACAAATTTAATATTCTTGTTAATGTATATTGTGTTTTGTTAATGTATTCATAAAGTTTCTTCAACTGCTCATTTCAAAATTGGAGTGTCCTCAATTTCCAGTCTATTTAGCCATTGCTAGGCTAAATCATGAAATTGCTAAGTATTGGCCAAAACAGTTCAATCTAATATTAATTTAATTTGGATTTTACAAGATGAAGCACAAGTACTGTCAATTAACAATTCTCCTTCTTCTTCCTCTCACTAGAATGACTCTCAAACACTTTCCTCTCTACTACAGTCTCAAGTAGAATTTTGTCCTGTGAATATTCCTTTGTCATTTTGAAAATGTATACTTAAATCTGACTTGAAGACTAGCTTTTCATCATTTTGACTCAGCAGTTCTTCAACAGCCACCCATCCCATGCAAAGTCAAGGATGACATTCAAAGGCAGGATGTAAATACAAGTGTTTCTTATTTTCTTCTAAATATTCTTTAAATTCTACTTCAAGTGACTTTAAGGAATTTTATAGAGAAAATGCTTATAATCCTCTTGCCATGTGGCACATTCATCATTTTGACTCAGCAGTTCTTCAACAGCCACCCATGTGGCACAAAGCACTAAGGAGCCCAGAAAAAAACATCAGCTCCTACAACTATCAGGAATAGGTAGAAGGAAAAAAATTTTCAATAGTAAATAAAATCTTTCCGTAAAGATATTTACTTTTTGAATAACATCTAGATATCAAGATGTGGAGATTTCAGATGAGTTTTATTTTGTCAATATAAAAAAGCAAGTACTATTGAGAATAATTTACTATGAAATATTGTTTTAACCAATGCTCAAAGTTTAAAATTCCTAACTTGCAAAGATTCCAAGTGAGAGATACTTATCTTTTACTGGTTAATTCCCTTCCCAGACTTAACCATTATGAAATACTTGGCATCTATCTGTATTACCTGCCAATTCCATTCCTTAGACTCTCATACTATCTTGTCTTACTAGTTTTATACACACATAATCTCACCTACTGATTCCACACTCCTTAAGGAGAGGGAATGGGTCTTAAACATCTTTGTTTTTCTCTCAAAGTCTTGTGCCCTGGAAATACCCTTGCACACCAGAACTTATCTCCTGTGATTAAAGGAACTATTTTTTCCCTTTGAACAATATACTTGCTCAATTTGCATCTTTCATGTTCTATCTCTGCTATTTCTAGAAAGGCAATGGCTCAACAATATACAGTGGTCAGGGTACAGGCACACCGGAATTTTCTTTCACACTTCTAACTCAGGTGCTACATAAATTCAGGTGCTTGAAGTAGTCGTGTTCAGTGTAATTATAATGTATACATGTACCTCATTTACCAGAAATTAATCAGGAATGAGCTCAACATACCTAATGGCCAATTAAGATACTCCAGGTCTTAATTTTAGAGATGTCAAAATACTTAATATTATTAATCTTTCAGAACTATGTTAAGATCCACGTGTAGATTGAGTCCCTCTGCTAAAGAAACTTACTCTCTGTGGGAAGTTATAAACCTAGGAAATTCAAGTTGTTTTGTTTTGTTTTTACAAGATCTAAAGGAATCTGCATGAGAGATAACTTTCAAATGAGCACACAAATAGCTCGTGCCTTAATATTGATTATTACTGTCAAGTGAAATACGGACAGATTTCCAAAGGCTAAAATCTAAGGCAATTGTTCAGGTAATTAAAGTTAAAAATCACAATAAACATCTAAATAATTGAAACAATATAGTCATTATCTAGATATGGAATCCTGGGCCCAAGGTTCACTTCCTGATTCTATCATTATCTTAAACTGGGTAGATTTGGGATAGTAATTTAGTCTCTCCAAGTGTGTTTTCTCCTATCTAGATAAACTTGTACTATGTGTCCACCTACTTGAGAAAGAGATTTTGAAAATTAAATTACAGCAGCATTTCTCAACCTTGGCACTGACATTACAGGCCTGATAATTCTTTGCTGCAATTGTGCGCATTGCAGGATATTCAGCAACATACCTGACCTCTACCTACCAGACAGCCAGGAGGGCGTACACATACACACACACCCCACAGTTTTAACAATTAGACGTGTCTCAAGACGTTGCCAAATGTCTTTTGGGGGGGTGGGTGGCCCAAGGTCACCCCACCACCAGTTGAGAATGACTGAACTGTTTACATAAAAGCCTTCATTTATATATCAAATACATACTGGTTACTTAGTATGTGCCAGACACTGTGGCCAAGTCAAATAAAATGTGATTCATGTCCTCAAATAGTTTACAGCCTAGTAGGGCAGACAGATAAACAAATCAGTATTTGCAGTGATGGCAGTTTGGGAGCCTGTTGGGAAGGTGGGGCAGAGAGCCTAACATTCAGATATTAAAAGGTAGAAGCCACAGGAATTGGTAATTAAATCGATGTGGAAAGTAAGTAAAGGGAGGGAAAAAAAAATGCCAACAATGGTTTGTTATTTAGTACCTAAGTCAAGGAGTTTTTTTCCACAAAAATAGGAACATTTCCCAGAAGAAAAAAATTCACACCACATAAGTGTTCATAAAATAACTATTGACTTCCTTGTGACTGCGTGAATTTTAACCAGTGGAAAAAAACACTTAGATTAACTACTCCATTTCTTCCAGTTTGTGCTATCACCAAAATTATCAAGACCAACAGGGGTTGGTTAATTCCTAGTCTGTAACTGCGCTATCCAGGTGCACAAAAAAGGCAGTAACGTGGTAAGGGACGACATGCACCATTTATGGCTTATGGCACTCACTGACCAACACGTCATTTTAACATTATCTAAGAATTTCATTTGCTGTCCACTTTGAAAGCCCAAGTCAAATGCTTCTGTCCCAGTGCCAGAAGAAAATGTAAACCAGGATAACAAACCACCTTTCCCCCAAGACAGTAGAAGTATGTCACTTTTCAGAATACGATCTGCATGTGAGGTCTGCACAGAGGCAACTCTTATTAGCTCCCCTTTGCTGTGGAATGGCAGGGCAAACAACTATCCCATTATCTCACGGCACTTTCCAGTTTGTGTGAAACCAGGACAGGATCGTTTCAAGACACATAACACAGCAGTCATTAGAGAGAGCTAGTTAGACGCTGCTAATGGGACCCTTTGGCCTCTGGTCCTGCTGAGGTATTTGGAGGAGTTCCAAATACCTAACCATATTGATTTCAGATGAATTTTTCTTTGCAAATACATGTTACCCAACACCCAAAAATATATGAAATCCATCCTAGTTTTTAGAGTTTACAAGCCCAATGACAATAGAATTCTGTGTGGAAATATCTAAATTCAAGTAACAAAGGCAATTTGAGAGATCAAAAATAGAAACCATTATTGGCATATTAAAACATTTTAGTTACTTAAGAATTCACATTTCTAAGAAAAGAGGCCTTATTAAGCGACATTTGCTCAATAGGCAATTTTCCCCCATTTAATTTTCATAAATAGATCCCGATGAAATGTATTTCCCCTAACAAAGACTGAACATTAACAATAAATGATACATCTTCAAATTTTAATTAATGTCAAGAGCTTTATTTTGCTTCCAAGCAACTTACAGAAACATGTTATTAATATAATTTAATTTAAGGGGTAGGCATGTGTTTTCTATTTTTAAAAAGGTGGTTCTGAAATCCTGGCCCTGTCAACATCATTTAAACATTCTCCTTCCATGCCTCAATATAATAAATTAAATCAGCATTTTAATTGTGCCCATGTTTTGTGGTTCCTGGAACTACAAAAAGATTCTCTATGAACGCACGACATCTCCCCCAAAGAAAAACCCTACCGAGTGATTTATTACTCGTCTGGAAGATATAAATAGGTCTCTCAATAAAGATAGTATGGACTGCTGAAAGCTCTAGCCTTATACATCTCTGTAGGGTGCCTTAATTTAGCAGATATGCTAAATCAAACAAGGTTCTGGCTATAGCATTCATGGACAATTCTGCCATGATGCACCATTCCTCTACTGAACAGCAGGTTTATTGTAACCAGCATCATTTTGCACATGCATAAGAATCAGAGGGAAATTGGGCTTTTATGTGTAAATATAAAGAAATCAAGGGGTCTCAGCTCCCGAAGGGAGAAATTTTAACAATGCAGAATAACCTTTAGTCTTTTTAAAGTACCATCTTTTTATACAATATTTTAGATCACACCTCATTATCAGTCATGCTTCATTCCGAGTTTGAGTCCAGCCAAGAAACGATTATTTTATAAACTAAGACACAAACCAGCAGTTGAATTTGGCTATGCCTGAACCAAGTAGGTATCATGATCCCTAGAAGGGAGAGAAGCTTACAGAAAGGACTTATTGGCCACTTCCCCCTTACGTCCAAATCTATACACAAAAATTGATCTAATTTCTAGAACTTACTTCTAGACCCAAGTAAAAGCAATTATACTAATCTTTTAAAACAGAAATTACAAATTCAACTAATTTGAAAACAGAGATGAATACCAAAAATCAAGAGTAGAAGCTGACTCTTTTAAATTGTAGAAATGTCATATGTAGCTTTTGTAGTTAATGCTTTGTATTCATGATCATGGCATTCACTGCCAGATCTAAGGATGACATCTCCTTCATCCTACCAGGATGTGTTTTTAAAAAGGAGGTCAGGGCAGGGTGCCTGGGTAGCTCAGTCAGTTAAGCATTTGACTCCGGCTCAGGTCATGAGCTCACTGTTTGTGAGTTCGAGCCCCGCATCGGGCTCTGTGCTGACAGCTTAGAGCCTAGAGCCTGCTTTGGATTCTGTGTGTGTCTCTCTCTCTCTCTGCCCCTCCCCTGCTCATGCTCTATCTCTGTCTCTCAAAAATGAATAAACACTTTTTAAAACTTAAAAAAAAAAAAAAAAGGATATCAGGGGGACAAGATTATCATATACAATACCTCGTTCTGGTTAGTCTAGAAATACATATCACCATTCCTCATCATCCTCTTTAAAACAGTAAGTTTTCCCAAAAAGCCAATACAAATTTGGCAAAAAAAAAAAAAAAAAAAAAAAAAAGTCATTCATATTCAGACTTCTACTCTATTGCTATTTGCATTTCTATCTGGCCTTGTCAAAGATAGATTTTGAGCATGAGCATCATACATACTTACAAGAATTAAAATCACTCATCAAACATGAGTCTGAATTGGAGTTCTTTGTGGACCACAAAAGTGGCCATGATATTTTAGCACCTCCCATCAGGAGATACAGCCTTTTTTTCTACCCCGTGAATCTGGAATGTTCTTGTAACTTTGACCAATAGAATGCAGGAAAATGGCAATATACCAATCCCAAGCCTAAGTCTCAAAAGGCCTTGCAGGTTCCAATCTTCAACTCTTGCAACTCTGTGCCCACCATGGAAACAGACCAGGCTAGCCTGTTAGACACTGGGAACCCACGTAGGAAACAGCCACAGTCATCCTGGCTGTCCCAGATATGGCCATCATAAACCAGTAAGCCCAGACAATCTATCAGTTCACTATAAATGCATAAGCAAGCCCAGCCAAGATGATCCAAGCTTGTCCTACCACCATAACAACTGCCCAGTTTAACCCAGCCAACATGGTCAACCTGCAATATTATGAGCTTCATCAAATAGGTTTTTTTTTTTCAATATATGAAATTTATTGTCAAATTGGTTTCCATACAACACCCAGTGCTCATTCAAATAGGTGTTTTTTAGGCCACGAAGCTTTGGAGTTGTTTGTTATGTTCAAATAAGTAACGCCTACAGGTCCTGTAACCTCCTAACTGAATCTTCCCCAGACTCTAAACTTCTTTTCAAGTTTCCGACTATGTTTATAGCCTTTACCAGCCTTTATTATAGCTAAAAAATGCCCCCAAATGATTTTATAAGGTGTATCTAAGTATTTGTGATTTACATACAAATGCCCTAAAGGGAGAAACAATGCTCTGTATTTTTTCCCCTCACCCCACCCCCCAATGCTTTGTATTTTTTTTTTTAATTTTCCCATACACTAAACACATAGTAGGTATTAAATAAATACTTGTCGGTTTGATTTGAAAATAGATGAATTTTACAAGGCGTTTAAATTTCATAAGCTATACTTACCTTATTTGTAACTGGTCAATAATACTAGCCTATTTCTCCACACGAGAAATTTTTTACTTTTCACGTTATTTTATAAATATAATTTCATAGTAAGAACACTGAAACTAGATAAAATTTAACACTTCTACCCGTATCAAAACATAAAAACACCATTAAGAGAAAATAATCATGATGTATTTAAGAGCTAAAGTCCATAGTATACAAAGAGCTCTCACAAAGCAACAGAAAAAGACAAACAACCGAAAATAAAACTGAGAAAATAGAAATTCATGTATTGTGAGGTACAAAGGAAAACAAACCTGTGAAAATATGCCTTGTCTCACAGATAATCAGAAAATGTAAATTAACATTAGGAGACGTTTATCCATCAAATCATCAATAATTAACAAGATTAAATAAGATCCAGGATTGATGACTATCTATGGAAATAGGGTGTCTTACACCTTCTTGATAGGAGTACAAAACAGCACAGCTTTTAGAAGTACAGTCGGGAAGCATCTAGCAAAATGTTAATGGGGCATATGCCTTTTGAACCCAAAATGTTCACTGAAACTGAACATTTTGGATTTTTAGGATTAAACCGGACAGCTGTATCAATACTCTCCAGGCAAATATGGATACATCCATCCCTGGAAACTACACAAAAATTTGGGGAGAATCTCACAAATCTGTCGGTTCTATGCACTGACATGAAAAGATTATGAAGTTTTAAGTTTAGGGGTACCTGGATGGCTCAGTCAGTTAAGCCTCTGACTCTCGGTTTGGGCTCAGGTAATGATCTCACAGTTTCTGAGTTTGAGGCCCGCGAAGGGATTTGTAGTGACAGCATGGAGCCTGCTCAGGATTCTCTACCTCTCTCTCTGCCCCTCACCTGATTACTCTCACTCTCCTTCTCAAAATAAATAAACTTAAAATAATAGAATTAAAAAAAAGAAATGGTAAGTTTAGAAGGAGGTTGCCAAAGAATAGTGCAATATCCTGTTTTAAAAATAAGTACATAAATGCACAGAAAGAAGGCCAGAATGAGATACACTTAAAAAGCCACTATTAGGGGCACCTGGGTGGCTCGGTCAGGTAAGGGTCTGACTCTTGATTTTGGCTCAGATCATGATCTCACAGTTTTTGACACCAAGCCCCACGTCAGGCTCCACACTGACAGCAGAGCCTGCTTATGATTCTCTCCCTCTCTCTCACCCCTCCCCAACTCACACATACACATGCACGCTCTAGCTCTCTCAAATAAGAACTTTAAATAGCCACAATTAGTGTGGTTGGGAGAATGGAAGAAGACAATTCACTCATGTATCATTTGAATTTCCCAAAAGCACTGACTTACGTGATTGGTGTAAGATGTATTTACAGTACACATACCTGGGCAGAAGGGGGCGGAGCATAGGTAGATTCACATGAGTCAAACAGAGCTGTGCCTTCCTGGAGGAAGCTTTAGCTTTCACCCTGGTTCAAAGCGGTGGAGTGGCCGGCATAGCACACAGGTGGGAGCCGGGACTAGCACGGGGTACCCTTGTAGCATGACTTCTTCAGTGGCAGAGGAGACTATCAAGCAGTTAGCTGTACTGGGAACCTTGTGCTTGGCCTCGAGGAACCCCACAGAGCAACCTCTGGGAATCTGGAATGAAGGGAGACAACATGAACCTCTGGAAGTTAAACGTGAACATTGATACAAACTGGATCAGAGGAGAGAGAACTGTCACCTGAAATACTTTTAATAAAGTTAGCCATTACTCATCACCACGCCGTCTCCTATGCCAAGCACTATGACTTTTCACACAGTGTATCTCAGTGAATCCTCACAACCCTTAGTTGTTTTTAATTTATTGAAGGGAAAATGAACTTGGAGAGATTAAGGAAATGACCAAGGGTCATGTAGCTTATATAAGGCAGTGCCAGGGATGTGGACCCACCCTGGTTTAATTCAACACCTATGTCTTTAACTAACATATGCTATCTCTGGTAACGGGCTAAAAAGGCCTCTGGGTCAGCAATACTGGACTACATCCCTGCTGTATGTATCAGTGCAGCCAAGGATAAAATGTATCAATTAAAACCAGCACTGCTCAGCCATGGGAGCACAGAACAAAGGGTTTCAGGGGAGCATAGGGGATAATGGTACCTATTCAAATACTTCCTGTGCAACAGTGACTCTGATCCAAGGATCCATTTGGTTCAAGTAGCAGGCCAACTAGGACACAAAATTTACACACGAAATCAATTTTTTCTACTGTCAGGATAAAGGTCAGGGCCTCGACTATATAGCAAGGCAATATCACCTCAGAAGAACTCTTAAAAAATGAACTGTTGTTCCTCCATGTGTTGTAGGTAAGTTTTTCCCCACTATTTGGAACCTCTATGGTCTATTTCCACCATCTTTTGCCATGCTGTTTTAGGCCTGTTTTGAATTCACCCAGGCGTTGTTGAAGAAGATACATCACAAATCTATCACAAACCTAGGTCAACTGGATTCTCCCCACAGACCCAGAAATAATGAAGAAATGGGGCAAGTGAAGTAAGAGAAGTTGCAGCCAAGAGTACTGTGTCCTTAAGCCGAAGGAGTGGATTCATGAAACAATTCTGGCAGAACACACAGGAAACTCATGGACATTTCTATCAGTTTTACATACTGGGGGGGGGGGGGGGGTAAAGATTTTTTTTTTTTTTTGAAGAATGGATTCCACTGTTTTACACAAAATGTGTGACCACTGGTGACATAGAAAGAAGACATGATTGGGGCGCCTGGGTGGCTCAGTTGTTTAAGCATACGACTTCGGCTCAGGTCATGATCTCACAGTTCCTGAGTTCAAGCCCCATGTCGGGGTCTGCGCTAACAGCTCAGAGCTTGGAGCCTGCTTCAGATAATGTGTCTCCCTCTGTCTCTGCCCACCGCCCCCCCCATTCATGCTCTGTCTCTCTCTCAAAATAAGTAAACAGTAAGAAAAAAGAGAGAGAAGGAAGAGATGATTGATGCCTTTTAGTCAAGTAATGATTATTGTTTCTTTGGAAATCAGTTCACAGGCATTCATGGCTGTGGTTGATCGAGGTATGTGGCTGGCAATGGATTCCAAGGAGTTCTCCAGAGTGACTCTATCCAGTATTTGCTGAAGGGTCTGACTTAAAACTGTAGAAGAGCCCTCATAATTAAGATTGAAGTTTGGGTGAGGGTTTTAAATAGTTGTATTTTTTAGGCATTATCATGGGCACAAAGAGAATGCAGAGTTTTCTGGAAATACTAAGCAACTCCTTTTGAGTGGAAGCCTCCATCAAGAGGCCATGGTAGTTTCAATATGGGGTCCAGAGCTACTCATGAGCTGTGGTCTCAGGCATTACATACCCTCTCTAACCATCTCTAACCATTTCGATGTACTAGGTAAAATGACAATCACAGAGGAATACTGTGAGGATTAAAGGTCTGTAAAGTGCTGTGTATGGAGGCTAGCACAGATTAAGTCTTGCCAAATGTCAGTGTACCTAGCATCATAGTGGCAACAAAGATTTGAAGAGGAGATGGGAAGTGATTTGCAGAACAGAAAGCAGTACAACAGAGGAAAAGCATGAAGCAAGCAAGAAATAAGGAGAGTGAACAGGGTAGATGGGGGGACTAAAGAAGATTTGGGTGATTTTCTTTCGGTTTGGGCCTCACTCTACAGGGTTATTCAGTAATTTACTCAAGCAGAAAAACATATACTAGGAGTTCATTCTGTCCCCAGCACCACTGTAGTAGAGGAAATACAAAGGTAGATAGGGCAGAATTCCTTCCTTTAAACAAGTCCATTTGTTAGGAAACAAAGACAAATAATTACAGTCCTAAGAATGGGGTTATAATGGAAGAATACACAAAGTGCTAGGGGAACAGAGGATAGACTATGTTTGACAAAGAAGGGAGAGATCTTCCTAAAACTATCAACAGTTGGTCAGAAAAGGGGTTGTCCAAAAAATGACGAGAGATATTTAGAAAATCAAAGCATTATCTCCACCCACTCAGAAAGTCTAAAATAGCTGGGATTCTAACCTACTTGTACTTCCACACATCAGGATGAACCTAAAGCAATGGGCCCTAAAAATCTGTCTCATCCACAATCTTCTTAAAAACAAGGACAAGACAGGGCACCTGGGTGGCTCAGTCAGTTAAGCATCCGAATTCGGCTCAGGTCATGATCTCTCAGTTCATGAGTTGGAGCCCCACGTCGGGCTCTGTGCTGACAGCTCAGAGCCTGGAGCCTGCTTCAGATTTTGTGTCTGCCTCTCTCTCTGCCCCTTCCCCACTCCTACTCTGTCTCTCAAAAATGAATAAATGTTAAAAAAAACAATTAAAAAAAAAAAGGACAAGACATCTCCAATTGCCTAGGGAGCCACCTCTGAAGGAAGTTTATTTCCCTGAAGCTGATCCCTGTTCTGACACTTAATAAGAACTCTGGCAAAGGTGAGAAGTTAACTCCTCTCTCTTGTGCATTCAACAAGTTCACAGTTGTTGCCACTAAGGATGGAATGAAGTGTGTACCCACAAATGGAAAGAAGCCAGGTGGGAATTACAAAAATGTTTTGTAGCATCATGTTGGAAGGGGATGGACTGAGTAATCCCTCTCCCCAAGATGTCCATGTCTCAATCCCCAGAACCTGTGAGTAGGTTACCTTACATGGTAACAGAGACTTCAGAGATCTGATTAAGTAAAAAAAATCTCCAGAATCAAATAAGATGACAGAAGCAGAGTTACAGTGACGTACTTTGAAGATGGAGGAAGGGGCCATGAGCCAAGGAATATAGTCACTACAATACGGAAAACACAAATATTCTCTCCAGAAGCCTCCAGAAGGATACACAGCCCTGCCAACACCATTAGCCCCCACAAGACACTGTTCAGACGCCTGACCTCCAGAACTCTAAGAATAAAATTTGTGGGTTTTTTAAGCCAGTAAGTTAGTAATTTGTTAAAGCAGCAACAGAAAACTTACATAGGAGGAAGGGGTTTCCTCTAGAGACCTCAAAACCCAAGCAAATAATCAATACTCTCAACATCGAAGAGAAGAGAAGAGAAGAGAAGAGAAGAGAAGAGAAGAGAGAACATCTAAGAGAAGAGAAACAAAATGGAGAAAGAATTTTGAGCAGGTCATGCGAGACTAAACCAAATTAAGAGAACAGAGACAAGACCAAGGAAGGAGACATGAGCCTCCCAAATCCAAACGCAGCTCTTGGGAGCTTCATTTGAGTGACAGGTTTGGATCCTGCTCTTGGGGAAGCCCAGCATTTCATTGTGATGATTTCTCCAGACAGTGAAGAAAATGGTGGCCCGTGTTTGGCTATCCTCACTGATAGCAGAATGATGTTCCATGCCACAAGTTCGGACCCATTAACACCACAGCCAGGAGTGTCCAGACCCACCCCCAATAAGGAAAAAGCATTATTGATACTAGCCACAGCGATGAAGAGAGAAAATTCTCTTACACTCCCAGAGCAGTCAAAGTTTGTGCTAATGTTTATGGGAGAAAAAGGAAAAAAGTGGCAAAGAAAATACATCTGCATCATTCACATCCCCAAGGAGATAGACTAAGAACTCTAGGGAATGCTGAATTTAGTTCTTTGCATCACTCCTAACATGCAGATCCTTTGCATATTCATTTAAATGGTATTATCAAAAAACATCACCTTCTAAAACAAACATCTTTTCATCTATGAAATTTTCCCCATTTTGACCATGTAAAACCTACAAATTAAACATATACCAGGAGACGAAGGCAATACAGCAGACAATCTCCAGCTAAGAAATTTGAAGAAAAAAAAAAATAGGGAATAAAAAAAAAATCAACCTTTGATGAAATAATTGCTTCTGCTGTTATTTTTTGCTATTGCTTCAGAAATGTTCTGTCTCTCTCTCTCCCTTTCTTGTCCCTATAGTGAGGTGCCCCTGCTGCTGCGAAGATGAAAGGTCCAGTCTCTTTAAAATTTCATGCAGAGCTCTTCACAACATCGAAGCTTTAAAGGCCCATGGCAAATTCAACATATTGTTACACTTGATGGAAGAAGGTAAAAATTACATGCAAAATATACTGTATATTCATTGTCTGGAAATACTATAAAGTTACAGATTCCCATATTTCCCTAACCAGTATGGACATATATATTCTGATTTCAATATTTGGAAACACAAAAGATACACATGGAGTGCGTATTGTAGCAAAAATAAGAATGAAATTCAAACCACCTAAGGTTATATTAGGGTCCTAGGATATGTGAATAGTTTTATTCATCATGCTCCTAAATTGTTCTAGATGTGTGAAGCATATTTTAAAAGACACCAAAAGATACAAAGGGCAAAAAAAAAAAAAAAAGTTTTTTTCTAAAACTTGTATGTATCATGGGGCTCTTTGCCCTAAGTTATTCTCTATAAGGAAAAATTTAGGGACAACTCATTTGTTTTTATGTATAAAATTATCACAGAAAAAAAAAACATTAAGAACTAGAACTGAAGAGAGTGGGATGGAGAGCACAGTAATCACAAAATCAAGTTCATCAATCATTAGTTTAACAGGTAGACTTTATTTTAAAATTTATTTTAAATTCAAAAGTTCAGCATTTAAATTTTAGGTCTGTGTTTTGCTGTAGTTGTTTTTATGTGGCCCCATTTAGCCAGACTCATTCATTTATATTCAGTCACTCTACCTTCAAACATTTATTCAACATCCGAAGTGCCTGAGTGGCTCAGTCAGTTAAGCATCCGACTTTGGCTCCCATCATGATCTCACCATTCATGAGTTCAAGCCCCACATTGGGCTCTGTGCTGACTACTCAGAGACTGGAGCCTGCTTCAGATTCTGTGTCTCCCTCTCTCTCTGCTCCTCCCCTGTTCATGCTCTCCCTCTCTCAAAAATAAACATTAAAACAAATCAAAACCACAGTGAGATCCCTCACACCTGTCAGAATGGCTAACATTAACAACTCAGCCAACAACAGATGTTGGGGAGGATATGAAGAAAGAAGATCTCTTTTGCATTGTTGGTGGGAATGCAAGCTGGTGCAACCACTCTGGAAAACAGTGTGGAGGTTCCTCAAAAAACTAAAAATAGGGGCGCCTGGGTGGCTTAGTCGGTTGAGTGTCTGACTTCGGCTCAGGTCATGATCTCACAGTTCATGGGTTCGAGCCCCGCATTAGGCTCTGTGCTGACCGCTTGCTCAGAGCCTGGAGCCTGCTTCAGATTCTGTGTCTCCTACTCTCTCTGCCCCTCCCCCATTCATGCTTTGTCTCACTCTGTTTCTCAAAAATATATAAATGTAAAAAAAAAAATTTTTTTTTTTAAACTAAAAATAGAACTACCCTACAACCCAGCAATTGCACTACTAGGTATTTATCCAAGGGATACAGGTATGCTGTTTCAAAGGCATATGCACCCCAATGTTTATAGCAGCACTATCAACAATAGCCAAATTATGGAAAGATCCCAAATGTCCATCCATGGATGAATGGATAAAGAAGATGTGGTATCTGTATATACAATGGAGTATTACTCGGCAATCAAAAAGAATGAAATCTTGCCGTTTGCAACTCCGAGGATGGAACTGGAGGGTATTATGCTAAGCAAAATTAGTCAGAGGAAAACAAGTATCATATGACTTCACTCATATGAGGACTTTAAGATACAAAACAGATGAACCTAAGGGAAGGGAAGCAAAAATAATATAAAAACAAGGAGGGGGACAAAACAGAAGAGACTCTTAAATATAGAGAACAAACAGAGGGTTACTAGAGGGGTTGTGGGAGGGGGGATGGGCTAAATGGGTAAGGGGCATTAAGGAATCTACTCCTGAAATCATTGTTGCACTATATGCTAACTTGTATACAAATTAAAAAATAAAGGGAAAAAATAAACATTAAAAAAATTACAAACATTTACTGGATATCTACTACATGCCAGGCACTGTGCTAGGTGTGGAAAAAGAGAAAAAGGGAAGAAAAAAAAAGATGTAGTCCCTGATTCTGAAGGGATTACAATACAGTAAAAGGAGGTGAACACAGTAAAAGGAAAGTGTGATCAAGTCTTAGAGGTCCTCCGGCTGAAGGAGGACTAGTTCCTACTGTAGTAGAAGAAAAAGTTCTATCCAGGACTCAGTCTTTAAGCAGAGGTTTAGAAACCATTTGGCTGCTGCTGATGACATAAACCAAGGCAGTGGTGGTGAAAGGGGACAGATTTCAGCAAGTCAATAGCACAAAACCTGCAACACTTGGCTACTGATTAGAAAGCAAGAGCATGAGAGGAGTGTAGGATGAATCTCAGATTTCTAAAGTTGCCATCACTCACCAGTTCATTATTTCAATGGTCATTTACTACCAAACAGGTGTCAGGTACATACTGGAGACAATAATAAAGAAATCATAAAAGAAGAATACAACTCAGTATTAAAGAAGATGGTAAGTGGAAAACTAGTCAACAAATGACCAAGTACTATTAGGATATATAAGTGCCATGAACAAAATAAAATAGGGCAGTTTCCAAAAATAAAGAGAAGGCCAAGACAGCTATGGCATGGTGATCAAAATGCAATCTCCTGGGGATTAAGGAGGGCACTTGTTGCAGTGAGCACTGGGTGTTGTATAGAAGTCTTAAATCACTAAATCGTAAAACTGAAACTAGTATTACACTGTATATTAACTAATTGGAATTTAAATAAAAACTTGAGGGGAAAAAAAAAGATGCAATCTCAGAGATGGCCATGTAGGGCCAGATCACATAGGATTTATGGGCTGGTAAAGCGTTTTGCAATTTAAGTGTAATGGGGAAAAATTGCATCTTTTAAGCACAGGAATGATCAAAGGTCATCAGAGAAGTAGATTAAGGAGTAAAAAGAAATCACGGAGGGCAGCTTGAAGGCTTTTGAAGTGATGAAGACTGGAGATGATATCGATTTGGACCAGAAAGACAGCAAGGCAGGTAAGAAAATTCAGGTAGTCTCAGGGTCCATTTTATAGACAGAACTGACAGATCTTATTAATGGGGTGGTTCTGCAGGGTGACCAACTTTCATTCCTAGCCTGTGGTTTTAGACACTGGGTGGTTAAAACAACTGAGACAGGGGAAAACCCATAGGGAGGAGGGGAATCAAAAACTAGGGCATGTTAGATTTGAGAAACCTCTTAGACATCCAAGTGGACTTATCAAGAAAGCAGTTGGTTATAGGAGACTGGAACTCATCAGAGAGGTCAGAGCTGGATATGAATTTGGGAGTCTCTCAGTATGTAGATTCAACGTCAAGGAGCTGAAGGAGATCACAGAGGGTTCGGAGGCAGAGTATGATTCAATAGAGTAAAGATCTATGAGACTCTCCCACACTAAGAAGTCAGAAAAGGAGATGAAGTCAGCAAAGGAGAACAAGAAGCCCCAGCCATAGAGATAGAAGGGAAACCAGGAGAGCATATGGACACAAAAGCCAAAGGGACAAACAACATTTTGAAAAGGCTGTGGTCAAGTAAAGCCAAGGCATATGAGGACACAGAAGTGACTCCTAGATTGAAGAAGAAAAAAAAAAAAAAAAAAAAAAAAGATTGTTGGTGACCATAAAAAGAGTTTTGGGGAGCCTGAGTGGCTCAGTCAATTAAGTGTCCAACTGTTTGTTTAGGCTCAGGTCATGATCTCACAGTTTTCTGAATTCCAGCCCCAAGTCGGGCTCTGAACACTGACCTTGCAGAACCTGTTTGGGATTCTCCCTGGCTCTCTCCCTCTCTGCCCCTCCTCCACTCCCAACCCTCTCAGTCTCTCTCAGAATAAATAAACTTAAAAAAAAAAAAATTCCATGGAGCTCAGAGGGCAAGAGACCTAGGATGGTTCTAAGACGAGAATGAGAAAGTAGAAACAACTATTGTCAGCAACTTTCAGGATTTAAATTTTGTTGTAAAAGGTAGCCAAGAGAAGGGGCCATAGCTGAATTGGGAAGTAGGGACATGTGAAGTTAAGGGAAGGGGAATGCCAGAGCATGAGTTTATGTGCTGATAGTAACAATTCTGTCAAGAGGCAGAAACTGAGGACACAAAGAAGAGAAGCCTTCAGGCAAAAGAAGTTGTGATCCAGAACCTTTGATAGTTGGCATTTAATTTTTTAAAAATCTGCGAAGACCATTTCCATATGTAGGAAATTCAAATACAGATTATACATCAAATGACATCATGAAACAATTATCTTAGATGTGAAAATGATAATGTCCTCTAAGAAAATGTTCTTTTCATAAGCAATTAATACTCCAGTATTTAAAAATGAAGAAACATGGTATCTCTAATCTAGTTTCAAGTGATTTTAGAAAAAAGAGATGGATAGAAAGATCAAACAAATGTAGTAAAATTACCAGTAAATCTAGGAGAAGTTTGGCTAGGTGTTTGCTGTGCTATTGTTTCAACTCCTCCATTGATTTGAAGTTTTTACAAACAACAGTTGTGTGGAGGAGAACTACACAGGCTTGGGATGACTCTCTCCCCAGTAGACCTCCTAGAGATCTCCAGCAATCTGCTTTTTATGAAAGCTCCTATGATGATGCTAATTAACAGCTAAATAGTGATTAATTGTCTATTGCTGCATACAAGTCACTTCAAAGCTTACTGGCTTACAACAACCACCACGTTATTTTGGGAGAGTCCCAGGGATCTCTTATCTACTGACAGCACCCACCCACCACATGATCTCATTCAGCCCCATGATTTTACCTCCACATACTGAGAGACTGATGAATCTATAGGCCAAGAATCTGGGTAAGGACTCAGAGCAGTAGCTCTGCTGGGACTGCAGGATTCAAGACTGCCTTACTATCTGGAGCCTGGACGGAGGCTGCTCCACATGGCCTCTCTACAGCAGGATGGCCTGCACTTCTTTACCTAACGGATGACTCCCCCTCTCGTACCCAGAAGTTCTAAGACCTAAGCTTGGCACACATCACTTCCCTGACATTATATGAATCAAAGCAGGTCACAAACCCAAGCCCAGATTCAAGGAGGAAGAGAAGGAGATTCCATTTCTTGATGGGAAGAAAAACATCAAGTTACAAAGTGGGCGTGGCGCATACAACTGTGAATCACTGTGGGCTGTTTTAATCATCTGCCACAGACACCTGCTAAATTAAATATTACCAGCCCCAACTTAAATACAAGCTTGCGTTACACCATAATTATCCTGTCCATATGTAAATGGTTCTTCTAAAACTGTTTGAAAATAATTCATTTTCTTAATTTGGAAGAAACTAGCAATTTAATTATGGTATCAATTTGCTCAATAGGCCATAGTCATTAGTACAAGTCTCTCTCACTGATTCCCAGCCTCAGAGTCCCAGATTCAGATTACAGTGGTTCTGTAAACTGAGGGAAGACCCAAGAGGTTCTAGAATCTCAGGAAGTTCTCACCAATCCCACAGACAAATGGAGAACTGGAACAAGGATGCTCTTCCTGTGTAGGGAGTAGCTCTTCTGTACTCATTCCTGCCCTCTGGGTGATGAGGAAGGCCATAACCTCCAATCTCTTTCCCATCAGTAACTTTGCACAAGTTCATTAGTTTATCACCATTTTGCAGAAGTGACCAGGCCTTCGACCAGGGTCTTGCATGGGAGGAGAGCTGTAAGGCCAGGACTTCCCAAAGCAGAGTGATACAAGATGGGAGCCCCTGCTTTAGTTCTTGTGGCCATTACCAGAACTCCCAAATAGTGGAGCCTGAATTAACATGATTTCTATTAAGATTATTTATGAAGCCTATTAAAGCATATGTGGGATAGACAAAAGTTACATTCCCATCTAGAATAGCTCTTTGCACATGGTCCTTACTATGGAAAAAGTCTATTCATGTCAACCATCAAAATCAAAAAGCAGCATCTGATATCATGCCTCAGGAATTGAGGGATGTGCAGGACTAACCCATCCTGTGCCTCTTGTTAACCTCATCCCAGTCACATCAACTAGCTTGCAGTTGTGCAGTATGGCAGCTCTGAGTGTCACTGATAGATTTTAAACTCAAGTCCACCTGGCTTAACACTTGAGCTACTTGGACTACACTCAGCAGTGACAAAATCAAAGGTATGAATCTCTGATTCTTGGGAAAGTCAAATGCCTCCTTCTTGGAATCAATTACCTAGATGAGAAGGCATTTGACTTTCTCAAGTGCTCCTGAAACCACCCACAGAGGAGGAGTGTTAAATGGAAATGCATTAGAGTTCCTTGGGCTCTAGCTGTAACTCTATCATGAATACACTGTGTGACCTAGGGCCAATCATTTCTCTGTGCTCTCTATCTTCATCTGTAATGGGAAGGGTTTCTATTATAGCTTATTACTCTTAAGACCAAGATCATCTCTGTGTGCTCATGCACATTCGTATGAAGAGCACTTCCATCAGATGTATGCACTAAGGACAGATAAGCATTTACAAGGAAAATGTTACTGTCAATCACAACACATTTTAAGAGTGTATATTTCTTAGGTTTTTACTTCATCCTAGTCTCTTCTAAATAACAACTGCCACTTGAAAATATATTGTGTTTAGTTTCAAATATATATTCATTTGAAATTTGTATCTTCAAATTCTTAGCCTCCAATTTTTTTTCATTTTCCAAATGGTATTTTCAAAACTCATTTACATTACATAAGAAACAAAAGTGTTGGTGAGGATGTGGAGGAAAAGGAACCCTCAACACACTACTGGTGGCAACGCATACTGGTGCAGCCACTGTGGAAAACAGTATGGAGGTTCCTCAAAAAATTAAAAATAAAACTATCCTATGAACCAGTAATCACAGTACTGGGTATTTACAAAAACAAAAAAAATAGAAGCACTAATTTGAAAGGATATATACACCCTATGTTTATTGCATCATTGTTTATAATAGCCAAGATACAGAAGCAGCCCACGTGTCCACTGATAGATGAATGGATAAAGTTGTGGTACATATACACAAAGGACTATTCAGACATAAAAATGAGATCTTGCCATTTGCAACAAGGATAAAACTAGAGAGTATAATGAAAAATAAGGCAATCAGAGAAAGACAAACACTATATGATTTCAGTCATATATAGAATACAAGAAACAAAACAAATGAACAAAGGGGAAAAAAGAGACTAAGAAACAGACTTTTAACTACAGAGAACAAACTGATGGTTACCAGAGAGGAGGTGGGTGGGAGGATGGGTGAAATAGGTGATGGGAAGTAAAGAGTACATGTAACGTGTAACATGTAACCACAGAGTAATATATAGAATTGAAGAAGTATAGAATTGACAAAGTACTATAGCCATTCATGATAAAAGCCCTCAACAAAATAGGTCTAGAGGGAACTTATCTCAACATAATAAAGGCCTTACATGAAAAACCCATGGCCAACATTATACTTGATGATGAAAAACTGAGAGCTTTTCCCGAAAGGTCAGGAACAAGGTAAGGATGTCTACTCTCACCACTTTTATTCACAACAGTACTGAAGGTCTTAACCATAACAGTGAGACAACCAAAAAATAAAAGGCATCCGAACAGTTAAGGAAGAAGTTAAACTTTCCCTATTTGCAGATGACATACTATATATAGATAACCTGAAAGACTCCACCAAAAAACTACCAGAACTGACAAATGAATTCAGTAAAGTCACAGGATACAAAATTAATGTACAGAAGTCTGTTGCATTCCTATACACTAATAATGAAGCAGTAGAAAGTGAAATTAAGCCAACAATACCATTTACAGTTGCACTAAAAACAATAAAATAGCTAGGAATAAATTCAACCAAAGAGGTTAAAGACCCTTACTCTGAAAGCTATAAAATATTGGTGAAAGAAATTCACCACGGGATGCAAAGAAGTGGAAAGACATTCTGTGCAAATGGGTTGGAAGAACAAATATTGTCGAAGGTTCTATTCTACCCAAAGCAATTCACAGATTTAATGCAATCCCTATGAAAATACCAACAGCATGTTTCACAGAACTAGAGCAATCCTAAAATGTCTATGGAACCACAAAAGACCTCAAATAACCAAGACCATCTTGAAAAAGAAAAACAACTAGAGCTATCACAACTCCAAATTTCAAGTTATATTGCAAAGCAGTAGTAATTCAAACAGTAGGGTACTGGCATAAAAATAGACACATTGATCAATGGAATAGAACAGAAAACCCCTAAATAAACCCACAATTATATGGTCAATCTTCAACAAAGGACAAATGAACATACAATGGGAAAAAAGACAGTCTCTTCAGCAAATGGTGTTGGGAAAATTGGACTGCCACATGCAAAGGAATGAAAGAGGACCATTTGCTTTCACCACACACAAAAATAAATTCAAAATGGATTAAAGACCTAAATATGAGACCTGAAACCATAAACATCCTTGAAGAAAGCACAGGCAGTAACCTCTCTGACACTGGCTACAGCAGTATCTTCCTAGGTATGTCTCCTGAGGCAAGGTTAACAGAAGGAAAAGTAAACTGTTGGGTCTACATCAAAATAAAAAGTTTCTTCACAGCAAAGGAAATAATCAACAAAAAGGCAAGCTACAGAATGGGACAAGATATTTGCAAATGACATATCCAACAAAAGGTTAGTATCCAAAATATATAAAGAACTTAGATAACACCGAAAAATAATCCAATTAAAAAAAGAGAACACAGAGGGGTGCTAGGTGGCTCAGTTAAGTGTCCAACTCTCAGTTTCAGCTCACTTATGATCAACAGTTTGTGAGTATAAGCTCTTCACGGGACTCTCCTCTGACAGTGTGGAGCCTGCATGGGATTTCTCTCTCCCTCTCTCTCTGCCCCTCTCCCACTTAATCTCTCTCAAAAAAAAATAAAGAACATTAAAAAAAATTTTTTTTAAGGGTGCTTGGTTGGTTCAGTCGGTTAACTGTCCAACTTCAGCTTAGGTCACAATCTCACGGTTCATGGATTTGAGTCCTGCATCTGGCTCTGTGCTGACAGCATGGAGCCTGGAGCCTGATTTGAGTTCTGTGTCTTCTTCTCTCTCTGCCCTACCCCCACACACGCACTCTGGCATGCGCGTGCATGAGCTTGCTCTCTCTCTCAAAAGTAAATAAGCATTAAAAAATTTTTTTAATTTTTTTCAAATGGGAAGACATGAATAGACATTCCTACAAAGATGACATACAGATGGCCAACAGACACAAAAAAAGATGCTCAACATCACTCATCATCAGGGAAATACAAATCAAAACTAAAATGAGCTATCACCTCACACTGTCACAAAGGCTAAAATTAACAATATAGGAAACACAGATGTTGACAAGGATATGGACAAAGCACCTCTTACACTGCTGGTGGGAATGCAAACTGGTGCACCACTCTGGACAACAGTATGGAGGTTTCTCAGAAAGTTAAAAATGGAACTATCCTGAGATCTAGCAATTGCACTACTAGGTATTTACCCAAAGAATACAAAAATGTTAATTTCAAGGGATACATGCACCCCAATGTTTATAGCAGCATTATTTATAATGGCCAAACTATGGAAGCAGCCCAAGTATCCATCAATAGATAAAAAAGATGTGGTACATATACACAACAGAGTATTATTGAGCCATAAAAAAGAGTGAAATCTTGCCATTTGTAACACCATGGACAGAGTTAGACAGTACAATGCTGAGTAAGAGAAGAAAAATACCATATGATCTCAATCATGTATGGAATTTAAATAACAAATGAGCAAAGAAAAAAAAAGACAAACCAAGAAACATATTCTTAACCATAGAGAACTGATGGCTACCAGAGGGGAGGTTAGAGGGTAGGGGGTGGTAATCAGGGAAATTAGGGATGTGGATTAAAGAGCACACTTATTATAATGAAAATTAAAATGATTAAAATTAAAAAAAAAATTGCTGGATCACTATATTGTACACCTAAAACTAATATAACATTGTATGTTAACTGGAATAAAAAAAAAAAGTCACACTACACTAGGACAGGTTTCTGCCTTTTTTACCCCTATTCAAGTTACTGGAGGGAATTCAAAGAACTATCCCCAATGCCAATCAGTGGCTTTTTTATGCAACAGTAAAAATGATTATATATCAATATTTATAAATATCAGTGTGTAAGCAGTCTGTGTTCTACTGAATAGGTGGGGTGTATTTACATGTGAAGGGCATTCTTATGAGCTTTCAAAATTCGGTTGATGACCAAGATGTCCAGAAATAATCAGTTTAGGCAAAATCAAATGTTAAAATTGGTCATTATTAGTACTGACAATATACTAAAATGATAATGATGTGAGAAATGTTTTGTAAATTGTAAAATATTGCATATATGTCCAAGTACTATTGTGAAATTTAGGTGGCTACCGTATGGCTCCAACTTTGATCTGATGGATAAATCTTTGTAATGTTAAATAAAACTCCTAGAGAAAAAGACCAATGAATCAAAGTAAGATAACCTCAATAAATAGACTGGATCTGAAAACCTGATCAATTTTCAGATTCACTAAGTAATGACATAAGCTGGCTTTCAATGAACAATGATGAGGTCGGTCCCAGGCACAGAGCTAAAGGTTTTCCGTTCAGCATATACATACTTTCCATTCTCACAGCTTTGCCTCCTCCACTTTACCACCACTTAGCACATACAGAAACCAATCAAATTGTCCCACTGTTCGAATCTCCAGGTGACCTAGCCAAGAGGATCAACTATCTGAGAGGCACACAAATCAGAGAGGCTCTGCTGAGGAAATGGGAGATTTTCCCATTTTACAGATGAGGATACTGAGGAATTGAGGCATTAACCAACTTCTTCAAGATCTCACAGCTGATACATGGCAAAGCTGAGATCTACAGGCAACAAGTCCCCAAACCTCGATTTTAACTGCCATGCTCCAGTGCCTGGCAGTGGAAAAATGTGTGCAAAAATCTTCCCATCAATTAATGAAAAATTAAGCTCAGGTCATGATCTCACTGTTGGGGAGTTCGAGCCCAGAATCAGGCTCACTGCTGTCAGATCCTCTGTCTCCACCCCCCCCCCACTATACCCCTCCCCAACTTGTGCACTCTCTCAAAAATTAACAAACATGTAAAAAATTTAAAAATAAGACAGTACTACTTCCACTTCCCCTGTTCGGAAATCGGGCCTAAATTTTAAGACATGACACGTGCCCTGAAATATCCTGTGGGGTCCTTCTCTGCCTCATTCTCCCAAATCTGTGTTTCTATTAGTAAAATATTAACAGCTTTGCCCTCATATGAAGCCAATAACAGAGTATAGAACTGATATATTCTGCAAAAATAATATTGACATGCAAATAGCTTATACAAAATTATAATTAAATTAGGGCCAAGTGAATAGGTGTTATTTATTCAAAAGTCTCCTTTAAGTTAATCAGATACTGAAGAACAGACACCTAAAGAATCACAGAAATAGAATGTACCCTCAAGTTATATCACGAGGAGAAAAAAAAAATCTCTCTGGATACAAAATTCGGGTTTATTTTATCTTACATCAGACCAAAGGGATTTAGGTTGCTTTTTTAATCTACTTGTGCATAATCATCTCTCAGATTAATCATACTGTTTAATAGAATATTATTATTAATTAGACATGTCATTGCTTCGGGCAGAAAATTATTGCAAAATATAAAGGCCTATATTCCAAAGGCTCATAAGAGAAAGATTTCCATTTCTATCATCACACATCTCTTTCAGTTCCAATTCTCAGTGGAAATTCCTCAATGAATTCAGTCCTTGTAACACTAACATTTAGAAGTGTCTCCCATTAAAAGATAGCAGAATTAAGGTTTGCTTTGTAACATACTTTGTTATTCATAAACCAATTACATTTTCTTAAAAGGGCATCTGGGTTCCGAAGAAAATCCATCAGCGTTGCCCTCATTTTTACCATCTTCCATTAGGGGTGTTTGGACTGGGGCATGGGAAAAAAACAACCAGGTCATAGGTTTTATCCACCAACATGCCATCCTCTAAAATGTGCTCATTCTCATCTGGACACCGCTGCTTCCTCTTCATTCCCATAAGCCCCAGGTATTGTATCTGTGCCTCTCTACCCACACAGAAGAACTCTACTGTTCTCTCTTAGGCCAGGATTCCCTAAGGTTCTCTCAGGCACACATAGTAGACATTTATTTTGCCCCTACACTAAGCCATATAAAAGAACCCCCCACAATCATACTGCTTTTCAGGGCTCCAGCATTAGAACAAGGGCACAAGGACCATAGGTACCCAGGTTCCTGCCACTTATGATTTGGTCCATTGACTCTCACCCTCTATCCTCCCTTCCGCCTCTAGCCTCCCCACACTGAGCATCCAAGCAGATGAATGAGCTTCCTATTTCACAGTGAAAAATAGAGCCTTAGCAGAGTCAAACTTCTTCAACTTCTGGCATGTCTAACATATTTTGCCAGCTGTACAAAGTCAATCTGCTCACTTGTATCCAGAATCTCATCTCTACCCACTTCAGGAATCTCCCTCAATCAATTGCCTTCCTCCTCTTGATCTTCATCCTGTCTGCTTTGACTCTTTCCTCTCTGCTTGTGAACTTACAAAAAAACAAAAACAAAAACAAACCCAGCCACATGGTTTATTTATTTTTAGAGACAGACAGTGTGTGTGTGTGTGTGTGTGCGCGCGCGCGCGCACGCGAACAGGGGAGGGGCAGAGAGAGAGGAGACAAAGGATCCCAACCAGGCTCCATGATGTCAGTGCAGAGTCCAATGCAGGGCTCAAACCCACTAACTGTGAGATCACGACCTGAGCCGACACCAAAGAGTCAGACACTTAACCAACTGAGCCACCCAAGCGCTCCTACGGCTGTTGTTCAAATACACATACAACACCAGCAACAACAACCATACACAAACTCTCCCTTAACCCTTTTAACTTTCATCTTCCCTTCACAGCTAAGCTTCTTCAAAAAATTATAAAAGGAATGTTCCAGCCATACAGGAGTATGTGGTAGACTCGGAGATGGAAAACATCATGGCCTTTTGAGAAAGGTAAAGGTCTGGGTGGGTGGACAATCATGAGCAAGTAGTGGAAAGGTGGACAAGAGCTTAGTAACACTGACCTTAAGGGTCATGAAGGATTTTAGCCTCTATCATGGATTTGTTTTGAAGATTGTTTATTTTTGAGAGACAGTACAAGCTGGGGAGGGGCAGAGAGAGAGGAAGACACAGAATCCGAAGCAGGCTCCAGGCCCTGAGCTGTCAGCACAGAGCCCTACATGGGGCTCAAACTCATGAACCATGAGATCATGACCTGAGCCAAAGTCTAAATCATAACCAACTGAGCCACCTAGGTGCCCCATGTCATGTTTTGAAGATTAAGCAAGAGTGCATATATTACATGCCTACTACGTATGATAAAATGTAGCAATTACTTTTTAAAAATATGTAACCCTGACTTTTGTCTAAGTTCATTAGGGCACTTACTAGGCTATAAAAGTGAGATCATTCCCTTTGTTCCCAGGCTTGAAGTCTATTTGAGTAAGCAGGGTAAGAATGAACTTTCTCAACTGCACATACAGGGCTCACCTAAAAAAGTGTTCAGAAACGGTAATGGATACACAAAAGATATATGTAGCACAATCAATACGTACTATACATAAATATGCAAAAATACGAAAAAAATAAAACTTGATCTGAAGCTCCTATTGTGACAGTTGGAGGTTGGGTTTATAGAGTAAGAAATTGCACTAGAAATTGTCAATTAACAATAACTCCATCTCATAGGACCACTTAATTCAAAAGGTGATCCTGGACAGAATCCTAGAGCGGGGAAAAAATGCTCAAAAGGACACCACTGGGAGAAATAAATGATGAAATTGAAATATACACCACAGACAAGATGGAAATAGTGTATCAGTGTTAAATTTTCCAAATTTGATAGGATTATGTCAGAGTATCCTTGTTCTTGAAAAATATACACAGAAAGACTGGGAAATAAAGAAGCATGGTTTGTGAAATCTATCAAGTGGTTCGAAAAATTATCTAAGTGGTCTTTCTAAGTCAAGAGTATAGGGGAATTCTTGGTACTATTTTTTTTTTTTTCATGTTTATTTTCAAGAGAGAAAGAGTACAGGAGAGGCAGAGACAGAAGGAGACAAAGTATCTGAAGTGGGCTAGGCACTGACAGCAGAAAGCCCAATGCAGGGCTCAAACCCATGAACCATGAAATCATGACCTGAGCCAAGGTCAGACACTTAACTGACTGAGCCACCCAGGTTCCCATGTACTATTTTTACAACATTTGGGACTCAAGGGCCAGACTTTGACCTGTCCTGGAGGTCCTCACTTCCCTGTAGCCTCCACACAGATAACTCTCTTTCCCTCTTGGCTACTCTCAGGTGCCCCCTGCTCAAGTATTCAGCTAGTAGGACTTGTCATCTGTCCTGGCACTGTTGGGGCCCAGTGAAGCTTCCCTATCTTTGCATCTCATCTTTTGTCCCCATCTTTGGTCTCATCTCTCAGTCCTTGCTTCTTGTCTCTTGATAATCCAAAAGGAATTTTGGGAGTCAGGGTGAATCCCTTTTCTCTCTTGACAAAGCCTGCCAAGACTGATAGCCTCACTCCAGCTTCCAAAACAAACAAACAAAAAACAAAAAACTTAATTTGAAGCTCAAAGCTGAGCCTTGAGTTGGTGGTTCTAATCTGACATCTGTGCTTTAAGGGACAAGCCATGCCATGTTGGTTTCCACTAACAAAATACACATCCTCTTAGTGTTTTCATAAGGATAACTCTTACTTACAGTTTCCATTTCAAAAATTAAACTGCTCACAACCTCTATCTCCTACTTTGCTAGGTAGAAAAACCACAGTTAACACTAAGTATAAAACCCTGAAGATTCTGATAGGCTTCAACTGCAATTAAAAACGATTTTCCTAGGGGCACCTGGCTGGCTCACCCTGTGAAGCATGCAACTCTGGGCCTCAGGGTTGTGAGTTCAGGCCCCACATTGGGTGTGGAGCCTACTTAAGATAAAAAAAACAAACAAACAAAAAAAAAAAACTTATACTGTTAAAATAAAAGCTTAAGCAGTGGGTAATTCTTTATATGGTTATAAGCCAAAGCTATCGCACCAAAGCAAAGCATAAAAAATTGTAGAGTCTTTGGGCTGCCTAGCTGACTTAGTTGGTCAAACAGGTGACTCTTGATCTTGAGGTCATGAGTTCAAGCCCCATGTTGGGTGTACAGATTACATTTAAAAAATGGAAATCGCGGGGGGGGGGGGGCAGGGGCCTGGATGTCTCCATCGGTTAAGCATCCGATGTCAGCTCAAATCATGATCTCACAGCTCATGGGTGGTTTGAGACCCACATCGGGCTCTGTGCTTACAGCTCAGAGCCTAGAGTCCTCTTCGGATTCTGTGTCTCCCTCTCTCTGCCCCTCACCCACTCACACTCTGTGACTCTCTCCTTCAAAAATAAACATTAAAAAAAATTACAACAAAATGGAAATGGTACAGTTTTACAACAGGCACCCCCTGGTTCATGTTCCAGCCCCAATAATGGGATCAAGATGAAAATATTCATTTTCTGCACAAATTAAGTAACCACGACAGTTGTAAATATATATAGAAATTCTCTACAGGGTTCAACAATTACCCATAGGTAGCAAGAATTTAAGGTGGTAAAATTAGACAGATATAAATAACAAAGCTTGCCTGCACTGGGACCATCTCCAACTTTCCCACAGTGAAGAGAAATCTGTAAGGCTCTAATTTGTTTGGGCCCTGGTGGGCTAGGAAGCCACAAAAGCGGCCTGGACAATGGGAGCAGGGGAAACAGGAAGAAGACATCCAGGAGCCCATAAACTTTTACTTGTAGATTAACTTGAAATATTCCGTGGCCTCTCTCTCTAGATCCTACTTGTATGTGTACTTTTATTTAAATTTATTCAACATTTTTGTCATCAACAAACTTAAGACCTAAATAATCGAACAGAGTAAATAAAAATTCTCTTCTTCTAAAAATAATACCCAAAATAAAGCAGTACAATGTCTTTTTCATAAAGAGTAAACTGTGCAAGTTTTTATTTAAAAAACAAATTCTTATTATATTTTTGAGTGACTAGGAATAAAGGGTTGTAAGGAAATTTTCTTGGAGCTTTAACAAAAATTTATCAGGATTCAACAAATATATATTAAATCTGTATTATACAAGCTTAAGCATCAAATTATACACAAAATAGACCCATGCACATACCCTAAGATTATTAAACTTTAAAAATCTACTCACATGTATCTTCTCATCTTTTTCTTTTACAAAAATTCCTGTTTTTATATTCATACTATACCTGATCACAAGGTAAGCTAAAGCACATTTGCTTTAATAAGTTTTACACATTCATAAATATTTTTAAACTCCATAAATGTTTAACATTAGTATAGCATATCAAAGTTCTCTTCTTTTCTCTGTAAATAAATCATTTCTAATCTAAAGAATTGGGGGTTGGGGGTTGGTACACAGAGTAACAAAAATCCTTCTGGCCTGTGAATCAAAGGACATTCCCAGACACTAGCTTCTCTTTCCAAATATGAAAAACATATTAAATATATATCTTTAAATAAGATGTTTTCCTCATGTTTCCTTTGGGTAGTCTGTTTAGTACATTCTTCTTCACATTGTGCTATGGAATTGTTGCAAAAGACTGCTGGAAGGAAGCCAGAACTGCCATGATATTGTTCCTCAATCAAGATTAACCATGTTAGGTTCAGGCAAAAATTAATTATAATACAAAAGTCAGAAAAAAATATGTAAAAATTACATATATATGCATGTGTGTGCTCACACCATCCATTAAACCACTTTTAAAGAAAAATAGCTAACTACCACTCTTTGTGTTTTGAAGAGGACAGGCTATGGAAACAGACATAAGGCATTCAACAGGATTGAAATTAACTTTTAGTCACTAAGAGGTGACTGGGTGACTTAGTCTGTTAAGCATCCAGTTCTTGATTTTGGTTCAGATCATGACCTCATGGTTCATGGGATCGATCCAGCCCCGCGTCGAGCTCTGTGTCGACAGCATGGAGGCTGCTTGGTATTCTCTCTCCCACTCTCTGCCACTCCCTTGCGCGGGCATGCTCTCAAAATAAACACTTTGTTTTGTTTTTTTTAATATGGAGTGCTAAATATTCTACAGTTTAATTTTTTTTCCCTCCCAAACCCAAGAGGCCATCTGCATCTGCAATTAGGAGTGAAACAAGAGATTTTTCTTTTTTTTTTTTTTAATTTTTTTTTTTTTAACGTTTATTTATTTTTTTGAGACAGAGAGAGTCAGAGCATGAATGGGAGAGGGTCAGAGAGAGAGGGAAACACAGAATCTGAAGCAGGCTCCAGGCTCTGAGCTGTCAGCACAGAGCACGATACGGGGCTCGAACTCACAGAATGTGAGATCATGACCTGAGCTGAAGTCGGACGCTTAACCAACTGAGCCACCCAGGCACCCCGAAACAAGAGATTTTTCAAGCAAACACCTTCCTAAAACTGCCAACTGCCATGGAACTTAAAAGAAGGGGTGCCAAATGACTTATGTGTTTCTGAGCAGCCATATCACAAAAAAAAAAAATTGTGCACGTGTGTGGCCATGTTGCTTACACTTACAATTGCATCTCACAAGTTCATCAAACTTCCATGTTACTTCTGTGCTATCTCACATCTTTTTGCCATGCGTATCACTGCGCTATGCCAACCGATTAGGTCTGTTGCTGTCAATAGTTTTTTCTTCATCAACATCCTCTTTGAATAAATCTTTTGCCACCTGCATTGTTCCACTTCACTTCCTTTTAGCAGCGCTAACTACTTCGAGAGGACAACTGCCATGAAAAAAAGGGGGCGTGAAGTAATCATTTGGTTCTGTGCACACAGTTTCATTTCATGCCCTATGGGGGAGAGTTGCTATCGGCCTTAAACAAAACTGAACCTTTAATGCTTTACTGTTTTACACAATTTATTTTTCAAATAGCAGGGGAGGAAATGTAGGGGCAATCCCCAAATCGGAATTCCTCAAGTATTTCCCCAACCCTATTTTTATGAAAGCAAACTGATTTTGTCAAAGGTCCCTTTCACAGTATAGCCTGTTCTTAGTGCAGTGAGACATAAGCCAACCCTTTTGTGATCCCAAGAGCGAAGCATTTAGTTATTGATACCACAGATTTAGGTGAGTTTTGTAGCATGGCTTATAATGTAAAGTTCCCATAGGGGCGCCTGGGTGACTCAGTCAGTTAAGCTTCTGACTTCGGCTCAGGTCATCATCTTGTACTTTATGAGTTCGAGCCCTGCGTCAGGCTCTGTGCTGACAGCTCAAAGCCTGGACCCTGCTTTGGATTCTGTGTCTCCCTCTCTCTCTGCATCTTCCCCACCCGCACTCTCTGTCGCTCCCACTCAAAAATAAGCAAACATTGGGGCGCCTAGGTGGCGCAGTCGGTTAAGCGTCCGACTTCAGCCAGGTCACGATCTCGCGGTCCGTGAGTTCGAGCCCGGCGTCAGGCTCTGGGCTGATGGCTCGGAGCCTGGAGCCTGGAGCCTGTTTCCGATTCTGTGTCTCCCTCTCTCTCTGACCCTCCCCCGTTCATGCTCTGTCTCTCTCTGTCCCAAAAATAAATAAAAAACGTTGAAAAAAAAAAATAAGCAAACATTAAAAATTTTTAAGTTCACATATCAAAAAGTACAAAAGCAGTGCGGGAGTGGGAGCCAGGGGGAAGCAGTGAAGAGTAAGATTTAATATGAGCAACAGAATGTATGAATGTGTATGGATGATAAAGACTGATCCCAAACCTATCTTGTGGCTGTTTTCCTTTGACACAGGTGTTAGTTTTTCAGGGGCACAAACAGCCTGGGAACCATGGGTCTAGGCCTTTCTCCCATGCATGTATTTAAGGGTCCAAAGTCAGCAGTCAATGAAAACGTGCTGCCTTGGTCACTGGTAACCATCACCTCACAACACTTAGTCAAGCAATTAAAACCTAGCATTAGAATCTAGAGGAGAGAAAAGGGGATAAGGAGAGCAGAAAGGTAACCAACCAGAAGATAGGAGAAACACTGAAAATCATCCACTCACAGAACTTTCTTGAACTGGAAATTTTTTTGTTTTAAAAAGTATATATGGAAGGTCAAGCAAAGCACTTCTTCCCATAAAGGCTTTCATGAAAAATTAAATTTACAGCCCAGACTTTCCTGCCCCCTTGTGGAGAAAATAGAGAGCTATCACCATAAACATGATGGCTTTTTTAAAACTTGTTAGCTTTTTCCGTGGTAGATCTTATTTACTGGCATGGTTGGATCCCCTGATGTTCACAGAGCTTTACTAGCAGTGAAATATACCAAAATAAAACATAAAATCTAAGTAAAAAACGAGACTGCAAGAAACCATCTAATTTGGGACAAAGTGAAAAAGTGTAATCATTAGTTTTTAATACTTAGATGCATAAATACATTTTTATACAGAAGAGAAAGAGCAGTTTTTAAAGGGGCCATCAGAAGCTCTGGTACTGGGTTGCCTGGGTGGGTCAGTAGGTTAAGTATCTGACTTCGGCTCAGGTCGTGATCTCACGGTTCATGAGTCTGAGCCTAGTGTTTGGCTCTGTGCTGACAGCTCAGAGCTTAGATCCTGCTTCAGATTCTGTCTCTGGCTCTCTCTGCCCCTCCCCCAGTTGTGCTCTCTCTCCAAAATAAACAAACATTACAAAAAAAATTAAAAGAAAAATAAAGATCCGGTATTACTGAAATTTTCAACTCAGAGAATGGCCCATCATCTCTCTGTGGAGACTGCCTTGATAGACTCATCTGTGCAAGACCAACCTGGGACACAGAACATACTAAATCCCATCAGCAACTCCTACAAAATCAGAATTCTCAAGTTGCTTAGGTTGCTTTAAAAACCAAAAACTTGTCTAGGGGGTGCCTGGGTGGTTCAGTTAAGCGTCCAACTTCGGCCTAGATCATGATCTCGCCGTTCCTGAGTTCAAGCCCCCATTGGGCTCTGTGCTGACAGCTCAGAGCCTGGAACCTGTTTCAGATTCTGTCTGTCTGTCTCTCTCTCTCTGCCCCTCCCCTACTCATGCTCTCTCTCAAAAACAAACATTTAAAAATTTAAAACAAAATTGTCTAACTTGGTTTCAACTGACCCAAGGAGATAGGAGCTGGAGGTTGTCACCCCCACATTTAATGCCCATCCTGCTCTAACCAACAGCCAACTTTACATGATGGTTTAAGCAGACATCTCCTCTGACCATGAACAAGAAGAGGCTAAATTTCATTGTATATGTTGTGTCATCATATGAAAGGGGTTTTAGTAAAATCCTAAGTTATTTTTAAGTATTTAAGTTGGGGAGAGGAAAAAAAATCATTTTAATAGATAAAATCATGGCAACGTGTCAAAATTCCTGAAAGGCAACATGACCAATCATGGATAGAACCTTTTTCTCAGGTTACAGACCCTCAGATATTAACTGAGCATTCCCTAACCCAGTGCTAAGTGCCAAGGCAACGCAAAAGAAACACCAACCTTGATTCCCACCTTCCAACACTAGACATTTACCAAAGTGCCAACCGTGTGCAAGGGCTCAGCCTACTGGGGAAATGATGTGTATGCAGCAGCTGGGCAAGATGGCCCAAAATGGGCCAACCAGACAATAATAAATGGGCGAGAGAAGGGAAGCTGAGCATCGGGGAATTCCTGAGGAATAAAAATAAGACCTAGGTAGAGAAATAAAGTCTAAAGAGTGAAGAGGAAGAGAGAAACCTGCTCCGTGCAGCACAATCTAAGAATGGCTTATAAAAAGATTAAGCATATTGGATCTGAAAAGTCTCCAGGCACGATTCTCTAAGTAAAAAGTGCCTGTTGCTACAGAAGGCAAGATTGTGCGCACAGGTAGAATGGAACCCGATTAGCCAGAGCCTGGACTACAACACTGGAGTCTGGATTTCATCAACGGAAAGCCACCAGTGATGTCAGGGTGGGGATTATTGATGACATTTCTGCAGACGACTGAAAAGATGGTTTCCAGTGCCCTTAGATTAGGGATGTTTTAAGAAGGGACACGGTCAGGCTGCTGTTAACGTGATTCAGGCTGAGCTACAGAGGAGGCAATGAATCCACAAGCCATTGTCTAAAAAGATTAAATACAGTGACTGGTTGACCCTAAGAACAAACCAAAAAATGCCTGCAGTTCAGATCCCGTGGGGTTGGTATAACATGACATCAACAGAAACAAGAAATTGGGCAAGGAGAAAATTCATGTATTTTATGTTCACTGCCATCTTTCAGGTAAGCTTTCAATGCTATCTAAGAGTGGCAATTTTCTCTCCAACTTTTCTTTTTAAATCAACATAAAGGTTTTTTAAGTTTTTCAAAAAGCCTTTAAAAAAAAAAAAGTCCTCAGAGTTACAGTCTTTGTTTCTATGCCCCAAAATTTAAGGTTTTGGATGTCCTCAAATTTTACCATCTATCATAATTACATATCCACAAAATCACATTAATAATGCCAATAATTTCCCAATACATCTTCATTTAAGCATTTATTGACAATTTCATGAATGCCCAGCACAGTACTAGGTCCTACAAAGAATTCAATTTTTTTTAATGTTGTTATTTATTTTTGACAGAGAAAGAGTGCAAGCCAGGGAGGGGCAGAGAGAGATGGACACACAGAATTCCAAGCAGACTGCAGGTTCCAAGATGTCAGTGCAGAGCCTGATGTGGGGCTCTAACCTCTGAACCCTGAGATCATGACCTGAGCCCAAGTTAGATGCTCAACTGACTGAGCCACCCAGGCACCCCAGTACTACAAAGAATTCAAAAATAAGGATATCAGTCCCTGATCCCAAACAATTTTTAATCTGTAACTGGAATAGGTACATAAACCAAAAAATAGGGCAGATCATAATGTTGTCTTAAAGGGAATACAAATGAAGTACATAGAAAATCAGAGGAAATACACCATTTCAACGAGAAATCAAACAGGAATTTATGTTCCAGAACGAGAAACTCTGAGAGCATGAATGTTGAAGATTGAACATTCCTATATCCCAAGATCTTCTGTGCAAATGAAGGAAAACCTACTCCAGGGTTGAGAGGGAAAATCGTTTCTTTACAAACACAAGAAAGTAGGAAATCAAGAGTTCTATTCAGGGTTCAAAACACTGTAGATGAATCATGAGAGATGAAACTGGAAAGGCAGGCAATGACCTTTACTGAAATGTACTTTGATTGGCAGAAAAATGATTCCTACCTAATTCCACAGGCAAGGACAGCCACTCAAGATTTCAAATGGAATTTTGCTATGATGGGATAGGACCTGTCTGTAACTCAGGAAATTCATGTTCTTTAGTACATTTAATCTGGCAATAATGTACTTGGGACTGGAGAAACAAAAAATGATTGCAATAGGTAAGGGGTAACAGAAAAACCATCATCTAAAGTAATCATTATCAGAGTCTTAGAACAACAGTGAAAAAATAAACTGGATAATCTAATACCATGTTTCTACCAAATACCTCCCATAATCTAGCAAATATGAGTGATGACAGGCAGAATTCCAGGAGCATTTAAATAAAGTAGACAGGAGCAGGATGCCTCCAGGCTACAGTTTTTCATTGGAATTCCCAATACCCAGGCTAATCTCCCAACAAAGCTGCCAAAATAAATGGATATAACCTTGTAGTAGAGTTCAAAAATTGAGCTAGCGAGGTCAACCCATGAAAGTATTAGTGAACTTTCATTAGTGCATAGCTCAGCTCAAACTAACATAATAACAATTTTTCTAGAAGAATGTAAATACTGTACATTGGTTAGAGTATTATCCTTTCATGCTATTTACCATTCTTCTCTACACCTAGCATTAAACCCCGACTATTCTAAGTGATCTACTTATTCCTGGTTAGCTTATGTCCAAGGCTACCCGTTTTGTTTTTTTTTTTTTTAACATTTATTTTTTGAGAGACAGAGAGAGACCAAGCATGAGCAGGGGAGGGACAGAGAAAGAGGGAGTCACAGAATCTAAAGCAGGCTCCAGGCCCTGAGCTGTCAGCACAGAACCCAATGTGGGGTTTGAACCCAAGAACCACAATATCACGACCTGAGCCCCGCGAGATCATGACCTGAGATGAAGTTGCACGCTTAACTGACTGAGCCACCCAGGTGCCCCTACCAGTTTGATTCTTAATTATAACCCCAGATCAGACTCCTGCAGTCATTAGACTTGCGGTGCAGTATCAATCTACAAATGTCTAGTTTTTCAAATGTGAATTTTCTGAATTTCCACACAAATAAAATCTCATCACAATGAACTGAACTGCAATAAAAAGACATGGGACAAGATCTGTATCTCAAGGGAAGGATGGATGCCTTACCAGTGCCATGATTTCCACAACTATGAAATTATTACTATACTTGCACATGAAATAATCCTTTCTTTTGGAAGTATTTTATCTCCCCCCAGTAGAGAAGAATATTCTCCTTTGCTCTTTTCTTCTTCATAAAGAAATTACCCTTAAAAAAATACACTTCATAGGAGATAAAGGTAGAACTTCAGATCAGCTAAAATTGAAGAATCATTTATTTTTTACCTACAAAATTAGCAAATATATATATTTTAATGTTAATTACTGGCTTTAAGGAAGGTGTGCAAGTATGAACCAGTACTTTCTGGAGAGCCATTTGATAATAAAATCTCAAGTGTTAAAATGTGCTTACTATTTGATTAAACAGTTGCTTACCTAGGAATTCATCCTATAAATAAAGAAATACATGCAAAAATTTAGCATTCAGGATATTCAGTGTAATGCCATTTATAATAACATAAAATTGGAAACAACATAAATATCAAAAATACCTATTATCTCTCTCTCTCCCTCTACACCTCCCCAGCTTGCACTGTCTCTCAAACATTAAAAAAATTATACCTATATCTATATAATACCATGCAGCACAGTATAATATGTACAAAACAGTACAGTATGACTCCTTTGTAAAAATGTACTTAATTTAAAATACTGAATAAACTGTAAGAAACTGCAATTATAGTGGTGGCTTTCCCTGGTTAAGTATTTTTAATTTTATTTAACTTTTATTTCTAAATAATTTTTCCATTTATTTTTTTAATTTACATCCAAGTTAGTTAACATATAGTGCAACATTGATATCAGGAGTAGACTCCTTAAGGCCCCTTACCCATTTAGCCCATCCCTCTTTCCACAACCCCTCTAGTAACCCTGTTTGTTCTCCATATTTAAGAGTCCCTTATGTTTTGTCCCCCTCCCTGTTTTTATATCATTTTTGCTTCCCTTCCCTAATGTTCATCTGTTTTTGTATCTTAAAGTCCTCATATGACTGAAGTCATATGGTATTTGTCTTTCTCTAATTTCACTTAGGATAATACCCTCCAGTTCCATTCATGTAGTTGCAAATGACAAGATTTCATTCTTTTTGATTGCCAAATAATACTCCATTGTATATGTATACCACATCTTCTTTATCCATTCATCCATCGATGTACATTTGGGCTCTTTCCATACTTTGGCTATCATCAGTAGTGCTATCAACATTGGGGTGCATGTGCCGCTTCGAGTCAGTATACCTGTATCCCTTGGATAAATACTTAGTAGTGCAATTGCTGGGTCATAGGGTAGTTTTATTTTTAATTTTTTGAGGAACCTCCATACTGTTTTCCAGAGTGGCTGCACCAGTTTGTATTTCCACCAGCAGTGCAAAAGAGTTCCCCTTTCTCCACATCCTCACCAATATCTGTGGTTGCCTGATTTGCTCATGTTAACCATTCTGACAGGTGTGAGGTGGTATCTCATTGTGGTTTTGATTTGTATTTCCCTGATGATGAGTGATGTTGAGCATTTTTTTATGTGTCAGGTGGCCGTCTGGATGTCTTCTTTGGAGAAGTGTCTATTCATGTCTTTTGCCCATTTCTTCACTGGATTATTTGTTTTTTGGGTGTTGAATTTGATAAGTTCTTTCTAGATTTTGGATATTAACCCTTTATCTGATATGTCGTTTGCAAGTATCTTCACCTATTCTGTCAGTTGCCTTTTAGTTTTGCTGCTTTTTCCTTTGCTGTGCAGAAGTTTTTATTTTGATGAGGTCCCAGTAGTTCACTTTTGCTTTTGTTTCCCTTGCCTTGGGAGACGTGTTGAGTATGAAGTTGCTGCAGCCAAGATCAAAGAGGTTTTTGCCTGCTTTCTCCTCGAGGATTTTGATGGCTTCCTGTCTTACATTTAGGTCTTTCATCCATTTTGAGTTTTTGTGTATGGTGTAAGAAAATGGTCCAGGTTCATTTTTCTGCATGTCGCTGTCCAGTTTTCCCAGCACCACTTGCTAAAGAGACTGTCTTTATTCCATTGGATAATCTTTACTGCTTTGTCAAAGATTAGTTGGCCCAATGTTTGTGGGTCTAAATATTCTTTAATGAGTAATTATTTTAATGGTAAAAATACAAAAACTACCCTTCAATTGTCTTTTTCTTTCCACCCTTCAAATATATCCACCTGATCCTACCCCTTCAGATAAATCCTCACAGATCCCACCCCTTCAGATAAATCCACCTGAAGGCTTACACCACCAAAACAAAAAACAAAAGAACAACAACAAGAAATGCAAATACAAACGCATAAAGCAGAAAGATAATTCAATGCTATTTTGTAATTTCTCCTCCTCAATGTACAGTACTTATTTTTATTGCTCAAAGTCTATCTTTATAATTTCTACTGATAAGCATGACAATCACAATACGTGCATTCTTCATGACAAATCCTAATACAAAAACAAAAAAACAAGTAACTTGGATTGCTCCTGTTTACTAAGTGGAAATGGACTTAATATTTGCTTGTTAAATCTGGATAGGTCACTATGAACAAAAACAATGGTAATTTCATAAAATTTACTTGTCACATGAGAAACACCAAAAAATTATTTGAGACTGAGTTTTTTAGACTTTAACCTAAAGAGCTCATCCTAATGATGCCCCTGGTGGCAGGTAACATTTAATTTTTCTCTGTGTCATTGAAAAAGAATTAGATGTAAAACTCAGGTAAGAGATTAATATTTCACACCCTGAGGCTAAATACTTCAACATGAATATTCATAAAGGCCCATTCTGAGTGAAATCTCATGTGAGTGTAGATTTTAAATGCTTGAATATTTTACTTAGTTCAGACACTGGGCATTCCATAGACAAAGACAAGAATTCCATCAACTATCAGGCTCTTAATTGCAAGTCTAAATTTGCGACTGTGAGAAAGGCTCTCTATTTTTCTCTTTAAGTTTATTCATTTGAGAGAGATAAAGAGTGTGAGGGGAGGAAAGGAGAACCCCTAGCAGTTCTGCGCTGTCAGCACAAAACCCACAGAGCCAAACGCAGGCCTCCACCCCATCAAACTGTGAAATCACGACCTGAGTCAAAATCAAGACTCAACTGACTGAGCCACCCAGGTGCTCCAACAAATGCTTTTTAATTTTTTTTCTTAACGTTTATTTTTTTGAGACAGAGAGAGACAGAGTATGAACGGGGGAGGGTCAGAGAGAGAGGGAGACACAGAATCCGAAACAGGCTCCAGCCTCCGAGCTGTTGGCACAGAGCCGACAGGGGACTCGAACTCATGGACTGCGTGATCACAACCTGAGCCGGAGTCGGACGCTCAACCGACTGAGCCACCCAGGCGCCCCAACAAATGTTTTTCTTATAGACACACACCGGTATTCTTATATGCACTTTCCCCAAGTCTGAACTTGGCTTTCTTTTTCCTTGGTCTCTTCTTAATGGTGATGAAGGTCAATGTTGTTAATCACTTGGATCAAAAAATCAGTTACTCCCTGAGGCTGCAGATGCCTGCATGTTCTCTGTGGTTGCTAAAAGGATCTTGGGGGTGGGGTGGGTAGGTAGAAAGGTAACTTAGGACCATCCTGGGGCTAATTGGATTCACTTTATTGTCACCCCCATCCCTATGGTCCAAGGTTCTAGATGAGTGTCCTAACTCATCTTCCTCTGTGACAACATTGAGCTTGATCCCTAGTGGTACCTTCCACCTTACAGAAAAGGAAAACAAAAAGGACTGCTCAAAGAACTCTTAAGCCTTGTGGAACAAAGCCTCAAGTTAAGTAGACATAAACTGGGGTGGGAGGTCAGAGGGTGGGGAGTAGAAATAACCAAGACAGAATTGAAGAGATAAAGAGTGTAAAAGTGGTGGCACCTGGGTGGCTCAGTCAGTTAAGTGTCCAACTTTGGCTCAGGTCATGAGCTCACTGTTTGTGAGTTTGAGCCCAGCACCAGGCTCTGTGCTGACAGCTCAGAACCTGACACCTGCTTCAGATTCTGTGTCTCCCTCTCTCCTCCCTTTCCCCACTTGCACTGTCTCTGTCTCTCAAAAATGAATAAATGTTTAAAAAATATTAATAATTTTAAAAAAGTATATACGTGAAAATGAGGAGTTGTCTCGTCAAAGAACAACTGAGATTACTAGGAAATCATAATAGACAATGAACACCTTAAAGGTACAAACCAAAGAGGAAGAAAGTTGAGTGTGGTATCCCAAGTGATGAAGTAATGGAATGAAATTTAATCAAAGTAAAATGTAGGCCTAAGGTAAACTTGTCAACACATCTAGGATTTTGTAGAATGTTCTCCCCATGCAGTAAGAGCTTCTTCCTTCTTAAACATGGCAGTACACATCAGCTGATCATTATATGGAATTATCCTGCCTTAAGTCTCATATTCATACCTGATAAATACATACACCATGTTAAGATTCCTCCCACATCTAAAACCTGAGATGTACGTTTCCTCTCTTCTCACATCAGATGTGTAAACACTCAATGCACAGCTGTCCTTCCATTAGTGTTCCTATCCCTCTACTATTTCAACTACGTAAAAAATTTCTGTGTCACCATACATGTGTAAGTGTTTAGGGAAATAAATTTCAGCAATCCACCAAGGGTCAAATGGCAAAACCAACAAGCTGCCTCTCAAAATATCTCCTTAAGCACTGAGCTCCATCTGTTTCCTGCTAATTCTGATGTCCCGAAGGTACAACCCACACAGAGCTAACAGTCTTGTGGTTCTAGTACCATATAAGGAGCTAGACACAGAAAAATGAGGTAAAAAACACAGCGAAGTATATCAAAGCACAGGGCTTCCAATCATTCAGTGAACATTTACAAAGTATATACTACAGGCAGAGCTCCAGAGTTGCTGAGGCTGAGTCTTTACCCATCATCATCCAATAAGAGATTAGCTGAACATGTAAAGTGATTATGTGGGAATAAAGGTAAGAACACAAAAGACCAGGTGGAAAGTATGGCAGACAAAAAAATTAAAATAAAAAAAATACTAAGCAAATCAACTAAAATCTTGTGTTTCAGTTTAAATAACTGATTATAGGATACATAACAATTGAGAACCGAAATCCAAGATAATCTGAACATAGAAAGTGACAGAATGGGGAAAAGTGAGAAATATGCTACTTCAAAAAAAATAAAGGAATAGGCTAGGATTCTTGTTTTGTACATAATAAGTACATGTTCACTCTAGGTATTGAAAAAATATAAATTGGAATGTTATTACTAAAAAAACACTACAGACTTGGGATCCCTGGCTGGCTCTGTTAGTGGTGGGCACAACTCACTCTCCGGGTTTTGAGTCCCACATTGAGTGTAGAGCTTACTTAAAAACAAAAACAAACCTGGAAAACAAATAACCCAGTGAAGAAATGGGCAGAAAACATGAATAGACACTTCTCTAAAGAAGACATCCGGATGGCCAATAGGCACATGAAAAGATACTCAACGTCACTTCTCATCAGGCAAATACAAATCAAAACCACACTCAGATATCACCTCATGCCAGTCAGAGTGGCCAAAATGAACAAATCGGGAGACTATAGATGCTGGAGAGGATGTGGAGAAACGGGAACCCTCTTGCACTGTTGGTGGGAATGCAAATTGGTGCAGCCACTCTGGAAAACAGTGTGGAGGTTCCTCAGAAAATTAAAAATAGACCTACCCTATGACCCAGCAATAGCACTGCTAGGAATTTACCCAAGGGATACAGGAGTGCTGATGCATAGGGGCACTTGTACCCCAATGTTTATAGCAGCACTTACAACTATAGCCAAATTATGGAAAGAGCCTAAATGTCCATCAACTGATGAATGGATAAAGAAATTGTGGTTTATATACACCAGGGGTACTACGTGGCAATGAGAAAGAATGAAATATGGCCCTTTGTAGCAACGTGGATGGAACTGGAGAGTGTGATGCTAAGTGAAATAAGCCATACAGAGAAAGACAGATACCATATGGTTTCACTCTTATGTGGATCCTGAGACACTTAACAGAAACCCATGGGGGAGGGGAAGGGAAAAAAAAAAAAAAAAAGGAGGTTAGAGTGGGAGAGAGCCAAAGCATAAGAGACTCTTAAAACCTGAGAACAAACTGAGGTTTGATGGGGGGTGGGAGGGAGGGGAGGGTGGGTGATGGGTATTGAGGAGGGAACCTTTTGGGATGAGCACTGGGTGTTGCATGGAAACCAATTTGACAATAAACTTCATATATTGAAAACAAAAAACAAAAACAAAAACAAAACACCGTAGAGTTTACATAATTCCCACAACATCATAAATAATGGAACAGGGGAAAGTAAAAGAAAAAAGTTTAAAACTCTACAAAGGAAAAGGTAAAAATGAAACAAGGAAGAATAAATTGGGGGGGGGGGAGTTAAGATGGCAGGCCTAAGGTCTGTTTATAATTATACTTATAAATAACTTAAATGCCTTCTTTAACAGACAAAAAAATTCAAACCAGGTTAAAGATCCAGCTACATTTAAATAAGACATACCTAAAATAAATTTTCCATGAAGAGTTTGGGAACAAATGATTAAAAAAAAGAAAGATATTCCAAGTGACTTAAATAAGATAGAAGTGTATTTCTCCCTCCTATCATTCTACCTGCCACAGGGCCTTTACATCAGTCTTTTAGTTCTGCCTTCATTTTTCCTCAGATCTTGGCCCAACCTTCTGGTCATCCAAGACATGGGTAAAATTTGACACTATCCCCATTCAGATAGGCCTTTCAGATCACTAATTCTAAAGTGTACAACCCTATGTATTTTATTGTCTTCCTAAACTTTTTTCCCCATTTCTTTTTTTCTTAATCTTACCCCACTGGAACATAAACTCCATATGAACAAGGACCTTTACTGTCTTCCATCCTCTTTTGGAGGAGGAAGGGAAGTTCTTAATAAGCCAATTTTTGCTCATTATTTTTCTTTAGAAGACAGGAAAACAGTATTCAATGACTTCCACTATTTCCTTTCTTTGGCTTACTTTTAACTTTCTCTCTTTTCCAAGTTTCTAAGTTGGAAGGTATAAGTTTCTTTAGATAAGATCTTTGAATAGAGATTTTTCTTTTCTATTACAGGTATTTAGTGCCATAAATTTCCTCTAGCACTGCTTCACTGCAGATTATTTTATGCTTTCATTTTCATTCAGTGAAATTTACTTTCTAAACTCCCTTTGATTTCTTCAACACACAGCTGTCTTAGAAGTATGTTTCATTTCTGAATATTGGAGGGTTTTTCATATTACTGTTAGTGATTTTTAAGTTAATTCCAATGAAGTCAGAGAACATTTTGTATAATCTGAATCCTATTTTAGAGAGAGAGAGAGCACGGGAGCCCAAGTGGTGGTAGGGGATGGGGGGGCAGACAGAGATAGAATCCTAAGCACACTCCATGCTAAGCACAGGGCCTGACACAGGGCTCAATCCCACAACCCTGGGATTATGACTTGAGCCAAAATCAAGAATTGGACACTCAACGACTGAGCCAACCAGTCTCCCCTAATTTGAATCCTTTTAAATTTTAGACTCATTTTATAGACCATAAAAAGGCCTAGGTTGGCAAATACTTCATATTCACCTGAGAAAAATGTGCATTTATGTTGTTGTTGGGTCGAATTTTCTATAAATGTCAATTAGGTAAAGTTGGTTGAGGTTATTCAAGTCTTTGTCCTTCCCAATTTCTTTCCTTGTTCTATTTCTCTTTGTCTCTGTTTTTGCTTAATGTACCTTAAAGATTTGTTACTAGGTATGTAAATATTTAGAAGTGTTCTATCCTCTTGATGATAAAAGGGTCATTTTATTTATGTAATAGTTCTTTATCCTTGGGAATTTTCTTCACAAAACCACTAACCAGAATGACTAGCAGAAAAAGAAAATACCAATTATCAGTATCAGGAATGAGAGGTGACATCACTAGAGATCCTACAGATAGGTAAAGAAAAATATAAACTTTATGGCCATAAATTCAACACCAAGATGGACAGATTCTTTGAAACACATAAAAGTTCACTCAAAAAGAATCAGACAACTTTAATAACCCTGTGTCTATTTAAGAAATTGATTATGTAGTTAGAACCTTTCCCACAAAGAAAACTCCAGGCCCAGATGGTTTTACTGCTGAATTATTCCAAACACTTTAAAAAAAAAAAAAAAAAAACTACAATCACTATAAATTCTATAAAAATTCTTCCAGCAAACTTAAGAGGGATCTTTTCCAAAATATTTTATGATGCTAACATTACTCTGAAACCAAAAAGACAAAGTCATTGCAAGAAAAGAAGTGTAAACCAACATCCTTCCGGAGCATAGATTAAAAATTAAAAAAAAAAAATCCTCAATAAGATTATACATCACCAAATTCAAAATTACATGCAGACTAGGTGAGTTTTCACCAAGGAATGCAAGGTTGGATTAATATTCACATATCAACTAATATAATTCATCATGTAACAAAATTAGAGACCTGTGATTATCTCAGTAGATGGAAAAAAGCACTTGACAAAGCTCAACCTCCTGATAAAAACCTCTCAGCCAACTAAGAACAGAAGAGAATTTTCCCAGCCTGATAAAAGACATCCATGTCATATTATTTGACAATACAGTTAGTAGTACAATCTGATGAATACTTTCCCCCTAAGACCTAGACCAAATTGAAGACGCCCAACCTCATCACTTGTATTCAACATCATAGTTTTGGGTTTTAGCCAGTGAATAAAGAAAAAATAATAAAAGCCATCCAAATTGGAAAGCATAAGTAAAACTGTACTCAAATGCAACATTGCCACTTATGCAGGAAATCCTACAGATTCTATTTAAGAAAAAAGCAACCAGAATAAATATGTTTAATATTGTTACAGAATGTAAGTTCAATATACAAAATGAGGTCGTATTTCTATATAGTAACAAAGGAAAATACTGGAAAATGAAATTAAAGCACAGTACCAATCACAACATCAAAAAGTGACACATGTAGGTTTAGAAAGTGGATACAGTGTTTCTTATAGAAGAGAACATGATGAGAAAAATTAAAGGCCTAAATAAGTCAAGTGATAAACCAGAAGACTCATTAAGAGGTCAATTATCCCCAAAGTGTTATACAGTCAATGCAATCACAATGAAAATTCCAGCAGGCAATTTGTAGAAATGATACAATGAAATATAGTAATGAATCTCTTAAGTGCCCAGATTATGGTGATGAGATAGCATGTCCTACCAAAAGAAAACAGGGCTTCTTGGAGAAATAATTGACTCTAAATCTTTGACAGGCAATGAGTAAAATTAACCTGAATACCTCATTATTCCACACAGCAGGAAAGCTACCAAGGACTACTAGGGTGATGCCCTGCCCAAAAGACTGAGCAGCCAACGTGAAGAGCCTCCCACTGGTCAAAACTGGGAGAACCTGAGCTTCAACAAGGATTGAAACCTATCAGGTATGTTCCCATCTATATGTTTGTGACAAACTAATTTTTGAAAGGGGCACCTGAGTGGTTCAGTCAGTCAAGCATCCAAACTCTGCTCAGGTCATGATCTCAGGGTTCATGAGTTCAAGCCCCCCATCGGGCTCTCTACTGTCAGCAGAGAGGTCACTTCTGATCCTCCGACCTCCTCTCTATGCTCCTCTTCCACTTATGCCTGCACTCACTCCACCTCTCTCAAACATTTTAAAAAATAATTTTTTTTAATTTAGCCACCTTCAGAGAATAAAAATTATCTTTTAAAAAAAGATACATAACGAGTTAAACACTTTATTATTAATTTTAGGTAATCTCTATACCCAAAATGTAGCTTGAACTCACAACCCAGAGATCAAGAGTTACATGCTCCGCCGACTGAGCCTGCCAGGTACAATCCATCTTAATCTTATTTGAACCCAACAGATGGGGGGATAGGATCTCTGAACATATGAGGCAAAGTGTCTCCTTAAAAATGTATACCCAAATATAGGTATGCTGTTTCAAAGGGGCACATGCACCCAATGTTTATAGCAGCACTATCAACAATAGCCACAGTATGGAAAGAGCCCAAATGTCCATCAACGGATGAACAGATAAAGAAGGTGTGGTATGTATGTACAATGGAGTATTATTTGGCCACCAAAAAGAATGAAATCTTGCCGTCTTCAACGATGTGGATGGCACTAGAGGGTATTAAGCTAAGTGAAATTACTCAGAGAAAGACAAGCATCATATGACTTCACTCATATGAGGACTTTAAGATACAAAACAGATGAACCTAGGGGAAGGGAAGCAAAAATAATATAAAAACAGGGAGCAGGACAAAACAGAAGAGAGCCTTAAATATGGAGAACTAAGCGTTGCTGGCAGGGGGGATGAGCTAAATGGGTAAGGGGCATTAAGGAATCTACTCCTGAAATCCTTGTTTCACTATATGCTAACTTGGGTGTAAATTTAAAAATAAATAAATTTTTTAAAAAATGTATAGCCAATTAAGGGAGTTTGGGTACCTCAGTTAAGCAATGACTTCCTGAACTCTGCTCAGGTTGTGATCTCACAGCCATGGGATCGAGCACCACGTTCGGCTCTGCATGGACAGCGTGGAGCCTGCTTGACATTTCTCTCTCAAACCAACTTTAAAAAAAGTTAATTAATTAATCCAATTAATTTAACAAAGGAAACAAAACTGGAAAATATTAAACATTAAGCCGAAGGCTAAATAAATTGAAACACAACTAAAACAAAACAGAATTTCAAAAAAATCCCTGAATATAATGGAGAATGGGGCTGGGATCCCAAAACACAGGGACAAACTTTACAGGAAGAAGCATCTTTGGGGACTACTAGAAAAGTGTGAAAGGGAAGTAATAAAGTCTATGAAATATTTACCACATACAGTGTATGTAGTCCTACTGGGTAGTCTCATCTTTTAATTAGGAGATCAACTTCTACGCTAATAGAAACCATAAGTTATTTACAATGAGAAGAAATATAATAGATGGAAGAGGGCAGGGCTTGGTGCATACTACTGTTGACTACATGTTACCAAGTAAGAAGGTAAAGTGTGTGGGAAGGGGTAGTAGGGGTAACGAGTGAGGTACCAGAGAAATGAAAGCCTGAAAAACAAATGGTGAGGTACCTATAACAGACCAAAGTGCTGGAGAATGGACCTTGAGGCGCATCATCAGAATTCTACCAAGTGGATTAGATGAAAGCAGGAGACTAGGATTGGAGATGCTATTAAGGAGCAGCAAAAAAGCAAGATTGGTAGGCAGGATGGGCAGTGAGAAAGGATAAGAAGAATGAGAGCCCATGTACTTATTCAACATTTGCCAAGAGTCTACCAACCAACATCCTCATCTAGTGGAGAAATTTCTTAGAAAAACAAGAGCCAGAGGTTATCGTGATGGCCTGGGGCTCCAATGGGGTGAAATGGAAGATCCTAAAAACAAAGGAGAACAGGAAGAGTGCCATGACATTAGCAAGGGATTTTCATGTTAAAGGGATGTTCAAGGATATAGGAAAATGAGAGGCTTGGGTTTTCGTACTCTCAGTCCTTCCACCTCAAACAGATGCAGCCGTATTGTCAACTGGCATGAATTCCCTATCCGTATTACTTATAAAAAAGTAGGTTGCTATTCTGATGCAAAGGTAGGGAGAATGAAGGTTAGCAGTACAGAGTTTTGCTATAGTTATACTTCACTATAACATTTAAAAAAAACTTAGATATTCCATCTTATGATTCACATAGTTTATTAAAAAAAGCCCACTACACCCACAAGCATGCCTAACAAAGTACATCATATCATGAGAAAAACCCATTAGAAAATACGTGAGCATTTTATTAATCAGCCAAGGAGATATATGAAAATGCAGTGACACAAGTTATAGTCGCTTTCCTTTGAACATGTGCTGACTTCTGCTGTCTGATGTTCTCATTTGTCAGGTTTCTTAACGTTCCTCTTAATACAGTGTCTTTATTTAGCTCTCCCAAAGGAGTATCAGCAATTTCTGAGAGCAGGAGGAAAACTTTCTGTCAATTCTGCATAATGACTAAAACAGAGTGATTGAATCACTTAATTGAAGCTCTGTAGTTTGTAATGTAATGCATATTAGGACCTGTTTTCTGTGAAAAGGAAACAGTGGGTGGGTGTTCAAGTAGAAGGTAAGAACAACAAACCAAGTCTTTTGTCTTTGTTTGCTTTATTACTCTGAAGCTCACACAATCCACAAGGGATTCCCCCCTCAACTCCGTTATAACGAAAGGGGGCTGGGAGGGGGAAAAGAAAAGTGTAACTACAACAGCACATAAAAGCCTCACATGTAGATGGAGTTTTATAATCCTGTAATAATTTTTATTAGCCCACAAAATTGCCACCATTCCTGACTTCACCTGTCGGTAACACAGCAAAGCTGCAGCTCAAGAAGGTTCAAGTGTAGTTAGTGTGGTGCCAGTGCAGAAGTCAGAGTTTCCAGATCTGCTTTCGGACTATGAAGACATGACCGTGTCATTTGGAAGATGTGGGCGGGGCAGGGTGGTGGTATGGGGTGTCCAGACTCTGGCCGCTTCTCAACTGTTCCATAACATTAAGATTATACTTTATTGTCTGCTTTAGCTTCAATCCAGATGACCAAATACAATTTAGGAATCTAACTAGGAATGGTAATTGAAATTTAGAGGAGATATTTAACAATCCAGCAGAAGGCCTATTTTCTTCAGAGTTGACAGGTTAACTTCAAAAAAAAAAAATTTATATGGGGGCACCCGGGTGGCTCCGTCGATTGAGCATCTGACTTGGTTTTGGCTCAGGTCATGATCTCGCAGTTTGTAGGATGGAGCCCCACGTAGGTCTCTGTGCTGAGCATGGAGCCTGCTTAAGATTTTCATTCACTCTCACCCTCCTCCCTCTGCCCCTCACCCCAAAGCAATTTTTTCTAACAAAAAAATTCTATGGTCAATGCACAATTTAATAAATCCGTTTAACATTTTATTTCACCTTAAAATGTAAATACTCATCTAATGAAATTTAACAGAATACTGTTGTTCAGTGTAGTTCCTCCATCATCTTGACACCGTATTACTGACTGCTGACAACTCAGGCTGTGATCCAGTTTACTTGCAAAGAGACATTTTTTTGGCCACAACGTCAATAGCTTTTGCCTCTGGCTTCATTTTTATCTTTCCCTTCATATTCAGCTCCATCTTTTGTTTTGGCATGTAGGATTTCTGCAATCACCATTTTCCAACTAATTGTCATGTTTAATCTTGTATACAATCTTCTTACCAAAGGAAAAAAAAAATCACCAGTCCAGTTTTCTCCAAAGATGTAATCTAAGCTCAACTATTTATTAGATAAATTCATTTATGTTGACTATTAATTTTGTCTTTACTTTCATTTTAATTTTCAATTGTTTCCAAAATAAAATTCAAAAATATTCACTTGTATTCTATACACATTCACTATTCACATTCACTAATGATCTTATGGTATATGCTAAAAACTGGAATGTAAATGAGTGATGGCTAGTTTTCTTCCAGACATGGTTTTCTTTAGGAAACAACTTCATAAAAACAGTTTCTTTCCAGTGTTAATCCACACCTTATTTTGTGAACTGTAGTACACAGCAAAAACGATTCATACTTTTAAGCGCTCTAGGGTTTGTTAGTCATTTACCTCAAGTGACAATTTTTAAGCTCCCAGTGCTGGCCACTGCTGTTGTTTCTTTTTATTTTGAGGACACACACTCTTCTCTCAGGTCATTGTTTTTATAAGCAAGACCTTTCACTGTCAAACAGTTTACCAATATTGTAAAATACTCATCCACAGGGTGTCAATGAATCAGGAGTCAGATGCTCAGCTGACTGAGCACCCCTCATTCACAAACTATTTTATAAATGATTCACTCACCTGTGGATTACTTATCAACAGGTTCCACAATTGGTATTTTCTCCCTGCTACTGCCTAGTATGTGGACATCATCATTTTTTTCCCCACCATCCAAGCCATCTATTTGCTGGAAAATTCTAATAAGACTTTAAATTTAAGTCTACCAACTGGAGTAGACCACTTTTTTCTTCCATGAGCTGCACCTAAAAATACACTGACTAGGATTTCCAGTTTGCCCCAAGTACAGCAAGAACGTTAAGACACTTGCCCATCACAAAAGAACAAGACACTTTCCAAGTTTTTATATTTTCAAATGTTAAACATCTAACTTGACAGTTTTGGGTTTAGGCAGGTCTTTGGGTTACAGTGCCTATGAATCAAACTTACCAGCTGGAAGCACTCATCAGGTGGTGGCCATCAATCAATATGCTTCATGGAAGGATTAATTACAAAGGGATCAATTTTTAATACCTTCGTTACTGTTAGTAACTAAACAGTTTCCACAAATATGCCATACCTCAAAAAAAAAAAAAAAACTGGAGCTGGGCCAACAGGGAATTTGCCAAAAGAATGGGATAGATCAAACACAAGTTACAGTTACTTGGAATACCAACTTAACAGCCAAAGTATTTTTGGAAATCATGTCAGAGCTGAAATTAAAATTTGAGGGAAAAATCCACACTTCATTTCTCCTCTTGCAACATCTAGTACTAAACTAGAACAATATTAGCTGTACAAACAACAGTATTAGTATGTTAGTGCACTAAATGAACAAGTTTTAAAAGCTTCCATTCCAAGGTAGAAACTCAAAATCCCATTTTTTCAGAAATTAGAGTTACTTATACATAAAGAGAAATGGGAGATAACCATCCTGCTCACATTAAGATCTCTGCCTCACAATAAGTAGCATTCACAGAGCTCTGGGATAAGTCACTCTGTTTAGTACCTCATATGCATTATCTCATTTCATCCGTGTAACTACCTCACAAAGGTTTTCCAGATCAGAAAAGTAGCACTTGCCCAGGTGTTTACAGTTAGGAACAAGATGGAATGGAGACTTGAATTCAAAGGTCACGATCTCCCACTTGGCTATTCTGCCCCTCCTTCCTGGTCAAAACTTCCAGTTATCACCAAGGAAATCTCAAATCACCACTGATTATCTTACACAATTCAAATTATTTGCATATGTACTCAGTCTCAATTATTTCAACTCTCAATGCCTGAAAACTTTGAATTTGCAACGGTTAGGCAGACACATGCACAGGACACAAAACATGCAAATCCTAACAGTTCTGCATTTCAAAATATGCATACAAGATTAAACCGAAGAAAAACACAGCAGATGCAATCCTTACCAGTAATGTAGCCTCTTTCCTATCTCACAGAGACTTGAATTAACTCTATTCTTACTCATGTTCTCACCTTTTTTAGGCAATAATCACTGTGTTATCACCTTATGTTACCACTCTACATCTTAGAAAATTTCTAGAAAAATATATTCCTTTCTACATCAATTAATAGAAAAGTTTGAGGGGCGCCTGGGTGGCGCAGTCGGTTAAGCGTCCGACTTCAGCCAGGTCACGATCTCGCGGTCCGTGAGTTCGAGCCCCGCGTCAGGCTCTGGGCTGATGGCTCGGAGCCTGGAGCCTGTTTCCGATTCTGTGTCTCCCTCTCTCT